>NW_025767158.1:140000-740000 GCF_003918875.1 Haliotis rubra
ACTTTAAATCAGTAATAGAGTACTTGCCACGATCAAGCTCAAGTTTGATCAAATCAATACTGGAGTAAAGGCATCAATATTAGATATTGTCACCAGCCAACTCTGAACCTAAAATCCATACAGAAGCATAAGTGTCATGAGCAAACTCCGTAATTTATATAGTCCGTTTGGCTCAAAATCGGACCGATGAATTGCAATCTAACTCGAAAACTATCAAACATATAATACTCCATGAAACACTGATCATAATCAAAACATCAGACCAACTCTGTGATATTTTTGCAGAATTGAAGTCCTAAAAATAAAAAAGTTGTTTAACAAACTATCATTAAAATTTTCACACAGTTCACTGTTTGTTACGAGGGAGGGGTGCAAAGGGAGGAACAGCCAGGTGTGCGAGAAAGGATGGAGAAAGCAAGGCACAGGTAAATGATTCAATAACTTTGTCGGCACTTGTGCACGTGCTATCTTCTGTCACGAAAGGTCTTTGCAAGTGGGTTGGGTTGGGTTGTGTGTGTGTGTGTGGGGGCAGGAGGCAAATGTTGGTTATGCGCTTTTGAAAGTATGTATGATGTATTTGTCATGTTGGCCGTTGGCCTATTAAAGTAATAAACACGTACACCTGGCTGTTTCTCTCTTTGCGCACGCGCGCACGCGCGCACACACACACACACACACACACACACACACACACACACACACACACACGTAACAAATAGTGAACTGTGTCAAAATTTTAATGATAGTTTGTTAAACAACTTTTTTATTTTTAGGACATAAATTCTGCACACAAAAAACAGAGTTGGTCTGATGTTTTGATTATGATCTGTGTTTCATTGAGTATTATATGTTTAGTAGTTTTCGAGTTAGATTGCAATTTATCGGTCCGATTTTGAGCCAAACTGACTATTTTTTATAGCAATATTGGAGCAATTATCTGAAGTTTAAATCAGTACTGGAGTAGTTGCCGCAAGCAAACTCAGAACTATAATTAAAATATGTACTTCACGAAAACCACTCCAAGAAGCATAATTGGGACGAAACAGACTTCGAACCAACAACCATAGATTTCTTGGGGGTGCCAAAGGGACGCAACTCCACACAGCGAATTGCTCCTCCAAAGACAGTGCCTCTCGTGCCCCCATAGCCCAGCACCTGGTCTGTCTCACAGTCCCTGAACCACATTCTTTCCCCAACTGCCAAACCCCCACTGAAATGATAAAGCCCTAAATGGAGCAAGTCTAGCTTTCTTCAGGTTCAGAATCTCTGGTCTCCCTCGGGCTCCTTTTCAATTTAATGGGCTTGTTTGTTACTATCAAAATTATATATATTCAGAGACTAAGCGTTAGTCTACCCCCACACCCCACACAACGGTTTTTTTTAAAATCAGTAACATTTCCAAAGGGTTTGTATCGATTTACATGTAGGGTTACGCTTCTATAGCACTGAGAAATTCCGACCACATTGTATTCGGCGGTTTAAGTATTTATCAACTGTATTTCTAAACCCAAGTTAAACCTATAAATCACATTAGGCTTTGCGAAAACAGTGCTGGGGACAAAGAACAGGGACCAATGTGAAGTAGGCGAAGGTTTACTGATAACAAGAGGGAAGTTTGAAAGTTAAAAACGTGTTCTAGCGATAGCAAATATATTGTAAGGATGGAAAAAACTCCTACACTACTTAATAAATGTCTGAAGGTGTGCTGCTGCTTGTAAAATTACAGATATATTTATGTTCACATTAAAAACACTACCTGGTTCACAACCGGGCAACTATGACAGTTTAACCCAGCAAATACTTTTAAAATGATATTTCTCAGAATGGATTCTTTTATGTATGATTTTAGAGGGTGAGCCAATATGCTTTACGCTGCTTTTAGGAATACTGAAGCAATATTAGGTCGGGAGAAACCAGAAATAGTAAGTGAGTTTTTAGCAATATTCCAGCAATATCACAGCAGGGAACACCATAATGGGCTTCACACATTGTGCCCATGTGGGGAATCGAACGTTCGCTCCCCACGCCTAATTAGAGGCGGTGGGGTAGCCTAGTGCTTGAAGCGTCACGCTGAAGACCCGGGTTCGATTCTCCACAATGTATGAAGCCCATTTCTGGTGTCCCCCGACGTGATATTGTTGAAATATTGTTAAAAGCGGCGTAAAACCATACTCAGTCACACCCCACTCACTCACTCACATTGTGATTTGGACCCTTTACGATCTTTCTAAGAATTTCTATTCAGATTCTTACACTGCCGTGAGCGCCAAAAATATCTTTTAGCTACATCAAGATATGGTGACTAAATATTGACAAGTGTGTATTTGTACCAAGCCGACGTAGTAGTGTACCCAATCTTGCATTTCTGGTGTTCCTGATATTGGTGGAATATTGCCAAAAGTTCCTTAAAACTAAACTCACTTACTCACTCACTCACTCACAGATCCTCCCTGACATAAAATGAAGGTAAATCAGTCCGATTGACGCATTTGCAATGACGTAATATTTATGTATGTATGTCAGTTATTTATTGTATTCTCCCCAGGGAAGTGAGAACGGCATTGGAATGCACACTGCTCTGAGGCAATGTTAGCATGGAATTTAAGTGTGCTGACGTAAGTCATGAGTTATTGTTATTATTTACTTCCAGTGACAGATCGGCATGCGGAAGGATGATAGGCTTTCACATCGACTGAAATACGCAATTTACTTAACCCCAATTCGCCAAGTGTAGGTGCGTGCATGCGTGCTCGCGCGTGTGTGTGTTGTCACATCTGGGCAGGGCAAATACGAAAAGAACCCCATCACTATAACTGGTCAGGATTGCAAGTGAATCTCATAGATCACTGACCAAAAGGTTTAGAGAACTTCAGTTTACTTTAATCACTGCGCCAGCATCTTCTATAAAACCTATATTGCACCGAACCACACAGTCTACTGTACCACAGGTCATTGAATCACACAGTCTACTGTACCACAGCTCATTAAACCACACAGTCTACTGAACCACCGGTCATTGAACCACACAGTCTACTGTACCACAGCTCATTAAATCACACAGTCTACTCAACCACAGCTCATTAAACCACACAGTCTACTGAACCACAGGTCATTGAACCACACAGTCTACTGTACCACAGCTCATTAAACCACACAGTCTACTGAACCACAGGTCATTGAACCACACAGTCTACTGTACCACAGGTCATTGAACAACACAGTCTACTTAACCACATTCTAGTGAGACATGTAAACCAAACAGTTTACTGAAGCCTAATCTACCAAACCACAATCCACTAAACCCTAGTCTTCTAAACTTTTGCCTACTAAACCAGAGTCTTCTCAACCACAGTTTGCTGAACCATAATCTTTTGAACCATACTCTACTAAACCATAGTCTACACAACCAGAGTCTTAACAACCATCGTCTACTGAACCATACTAAACCTACTAAACCATAGTCTACACAACCAGAGTCTTAACAACCATCGTCTACTGAACCATACTCTACTAAACCATAGTCTTCTACTACAACCATAGTCTACACAACCAGAGTCTTAACAACCATCGTCTACTGAACCATAGTCTACACAACCAGAGTCTTAACAACCATCGTCTACTGAACCATACTCTACTAAACCATAGTCTACACAACCAGAGTCTTAACAACCATCGTCTACTGAACCATACTCTACTAAACCATAGTCTACACAACCAGAGTCTTAACAACCATCGTCTACTGAACCATAGTACTACCATAGTCTACAACCAGAGTCATAGTCTAACAGACCATCGTCTACTGAACCATACTCTACTAAACCATAGTCTACACAACCAGAGTCTTAACAACCATCGTCTACTGAACCATACTCTACTAAACCATAGTCTACACAACCAGAGTCTTAACAACCATCGTCTACTGAACCATACTCTACTAAACCATAGTCTACACAACCAGAGTCTTAACAACCATCGTCTACTGAACCATACTCTACTAAACCATAGTCTACACAACCAGAGTCTTAACAACCATAGTCTACTGAACCAAAGTACATGTATACTGAAGAATCGTCTTCTCACCCATATCACTGAATCACAGTCTACTCATCCAAGCAGTTTATTAAACCACTGAATCTACTGAAACACAATACATGTATACTGAACCTGAACCACAGTGTACTGAACCATAGTCCGTTCCAGCAAAGTTTACTGAACCACAGCATGATGAACCCTCGATTTCGGATCACAATCTACTGCCGCCTAATCTGTAGAACGCCACGGTCGTCTAGTGACTTGCAGTGTAGCCCGCTGAATCAGAGTCTACTGCATCACACGTCTATTGAAGCCTACAGTACCGAGCACACGGTACCAGCCCACTGCCTACTCGTCTGGACATTGCGGGCAGTGCTCAATGGACAATGAGTTGTCCTCCTTGGTGCCACAAATGTATACTTCAAAGATCATATACATTGTATACTAAAGTACTTCCATAGGAGTTGGATCATTGTGCTTAATTAACTGCCGGGCACAACAACATATACACCAATGGATAAAAATGGAATAAACAAGGAAAGGTTGTTCTATGTTGTGGATTACGGATACTATAGTAGTCTCTTGGCCTTATGTCTGTAGAAATTCGGAACTGTTTGGTTAAATCCAATGAACGATTTCATACTTTCTAATGCTCAATTGTCATTGTGGCATTCACCGTAACGTCTTCTTTCAGGTGAACAATTGACTAGCCTTTGCATGTGTTTGTGACTGGTATCACCTGTGGGGCAGGGTATTCTTTGTATTAACATTTTCCTTTCATTGATCAGTAGTAAAATATCGGCAGTTTAACCATCAGCATTTAAAGAATTAACAGGTACGATTTCTGTGCTATTTGGGCATGGTTAGAACAATGTTCTCTGTTCAGGGCAAAGTGGGGTACCTTACTAGCAATAGTGTTACCCTAGATCTTGTTTGAAACAGAACTGAAAGCTTCGTTAAATCTCTCACTCACTCACTCTATTACCTACCTTCTGGCACACACACCGGGTTTTCCATGTTGACGTAATTAGGTATGACGCCCTTGCATGAGACATTCTTCGAATACACTATCGGCAGTTGGTCCCGCCATCTGAAGGAACAGCTTTCCTGCCAGAAACATTTACTTTTCTGCTTTTTAAGTTCATAGGTCAACCCGCTGCAGTCGCCATCTTGATATGCACAAGTGTTGCTCTCGCCTTTGCCAACAAAGATGACCGGTTGGTATACAACGTGACCTTGTGGACACCTGAAGGTCACCCTGTCTTCTACTTTCCCGATACATTTAGACATGAGACCATGAGTGTCTGGAATGGAATGTATTGAATTAATTAAATCATGAATTTGTACACCGCGTTTACTGCTATTCATCTCCGGTAAATATGGGATTACTAAACGAGTGGTTACCTGTTGTTTCCACTGGCTAGACCTCATATTACATTACCAGTAGAAGTAGTAGTAGTAGTAGTAGTAGTAGTAGTGGTAGTAGTAGTAGGAGGAGTAGTAGTAGTAGTAGTAGTAGTAGTAGTAGTAGTAGTAGTAGTAGTAGTAGTAGTAGTAGTAGTAGTAGTAGTAGGAGGAGGAGTAGTAGTAGTAGTAGTAGTAGTAGTGGAAATTTTACTCTTATTTTTGAAGATACGTCCATATGGTTCGGGTCAATTTGTCAATAATGCCTTCAAATGTCATCGGAAGGTAACAGAGAAAACGATATGTGAAATATCCATGTAACATGTGGTGCTAAGATGTTTTGGCAAGAAGTAGGCATCCCCAAAATCCCCAATCGTGCTCTCCAGCCTGATGATCTGTTTGTTTATGAATATGATTAGGAACCTTCGCACAGATGTGTGCAAAACTAAAATAATAATGAATCTAGCTTCCGGTATATGGAGGATCTTTTAATATATCCATTTACCTTTACAAATTTTAGGCATCAGCGAAATAAAAAGATTCATAACTCAATTTTTATGATGCATAATGGACACTTTGTGAGTGAGTATGGTTTTAGCAATATTCAAGCAACATCACGGCGGGGGACACTAGAAATGGGCTTCACATATTGTACCCATGTGGGGAATCGAACCGGGTCTTCGGCGTGAAGAGCGAACGCTTTAACCACTAGGATACCCCTCTGCCCCGAGACACTTTGTGTAATTATGGGGAAATCCCCGCATTGGGGAAATCCCCACATCACGTAATGACGACGCAGCCTGTATAACTTGTATAACAAGCTTTGAAAAGTATTTTAATCACATCAGGTACATCCACCCATCCATCAATCCATACATACATACATACATACATACATACATACATACATACATACATACATACATACATACATACATACATACATACATACATACATACATACATACATACATACATACATACATACATACATACATACATACATACATACATACGTACGTACGTACATACGTATGTACGTACATACAGATATAGATATGTATACAGACGTAGGATACAACGTCACTCATATATGTAACGAAAGATGGTAAAAAGCATATGCAAAAAGGTACTTATACATGTACAAAAGTGATAGAGTATCCACAGAAAATATGTTTTCTTTTTTTAAGTATTAAAATGCAGGTTACGGCCAAAACCTGTTAAAACACGAGGAACATGACTTTTTGTAGTTTGACAATGTTAAAAGGTTAGACTCTTCGGCCGTAACAGTTGTGAAAAGAGCTATTCTAAAATCATCACATATGGGACTCTGTTGTAAAACATGCTCTTCGTTTTTCAATAAATTCATTACGGTTAAAACAGGTATATGGAGGATCTTTTAATATATAGATTGTCCCGATCTGTTCACATATTTCTTTTATATTTTTTTTAAACTTAAAGGTGTACCTCTGTACCTCTCGGCATCTAGTACAGCGAGTGGTCTGGGTTTTATACATTATTCCAGCTATGTTAGGGTGTGTCAGCAGGATGTGGAAGTTAAACGCAGTGAGTGAGTTTAGTTTTACGCCGCGTTTAGCAATATTCCAGCAATATCACGGCGGGGGACACCAGAAATGGGCTTCACATATTTTACCCACGTGGGGAATCGAACCCGGGTCTTCGGCGTGAAGAGCGAACGCTTCAACCACGAGGATACCCCTCCGCCCCGAGACACTTTGTGTAATCATGGATAGGTTTTTGTTCCTTTGAAATGAATGATATTTCTGCCTGGAATAAATCAATACACGAAATACCTACACTGATACATACACAACACAGAGAGAAGGGGGGGGGGGGGGGTGGTCGTAATACAGGGTTTTGTTTGCGTGGGTCGAATTTTGTGATCTAAACGAGGGGAGTCGATCTGAATCGATCGATCGTTCAGCCAATCTGGAGAGAGAAACACACAGCCAGACAGAGTGAAACAGAGAGGTAGGGAGTATGTGAGACAGTGTGTGTTTGGGACACTGTATGACACGGTAGGTGTGTCCGTCACGGTACACTCAGCCCTTATGGAAATCCCCACATCACGTTATGACGACGCAACCGTTTTCCTTTGGAGCACATGTTTTTGAGTAGTCTTTCATTTTTATAACAAGCTTTGAAAAGTATTTTAATCATATCAGGTACATACAGACAGACAGACAGACAGACAGACAAAAGTGCCTCATGTACAAAGTATCAACATGTCTTTACATAGGCATGATGTGTTGTCACATCAACACATCCCTACAGGTATACGGCACATGCATGCGAATACACACACACACGTATACATACATCCAAAATATTCCCATAACTAGCATACTCACAGTATACGGGTAGCACAGACAGCATGACGATACACGACCACATGACTGTGAGGTATATAATCTCAAAACTCAGTGTGTGTCAAGATATAGTCAAACACTTCCGCATTGGGGAAATCCCCACATTACGTTATGACGACGCAATCTTTTTACTTTGGAAAACATGTTATTGAGTAGTCTTATAGTTGTATAACAAGCTTTGAAAAGTATTTTAATCATATGATGTACATCCACCCACCCATCCATCCATCCATCCATCCATCCATCCATACATCCACATACATACATACATACATACATACATACATACATACATACATACATACATACATACATACATACATACATACATACATACATACATACATACATACATACGTATGTTCGTACAGACACTTAGACAGATAAAGATATAGATAGATATATACAGATATTTATACAGACGTAGGATACAACGTCACTCATATAAGTAACGAAAGACGGTAAAAAGCATATGCAAAAAGGTACTTATACATGTACAAAAGTGATTGTTTATCCACAGAAAATATGTTTTCTTTTTTTAAGTATTAAAATGCAGGTTACTGCCAAAACCTGTTAAAACACGAGAAACATGACTTTTTGTAGTTTGACAATATTAAAAAGTTAGACTCTTCGGCCGTACCAGTTGTGAAAAGACCTATTCTAAAATCATCACATATGGGACTCTGTTGTAAAACATGCTCTTCGTTTTTCAATAAATTCATAAGGGTAAAAACAAAATCTATCCTCAAAATTTAAATTTAATTCAATTTTAAGCAGCCCGTTTCTGTTCCCAAAGGTGCAATACCGCATCTATAGTTTGCAAAAGCGAAACGGTAACTCCGGGGCATAAACGTGTTGACATATTTTGTCAGAACAATACAACTATTTAAAAGATCTGTAGCTACGGAGCTTAGTTCTACTAGTAACATCATTATCTTTCCATAAACGTTCTTGCCATAGTAAAGGGGCGGTGGGGTCGCCTAGTGGTTAAAGCGTTGGCTCGTCGCGCCGAAGTCCCGGGTTCGATTCCCACAGGGGCACAATGTGTGAAGCCCATTTCTGGTGTCCTCCGCCGTGATAGTGCTGGAATATTGCTAAAAGCGGCGTAAAACCATACTCAGTCAGTCAGTCTTTAGAGGAGAAGTTGACGTCCATAATATTTTGTCTTTTCTTGAATATCAACTTTTTTTCTTTTCTATTTTGTTTTTGTTTTTTGGGAATACCAACTTCTATATGCCTCTCAAGAAACCGTATCATAACATACATGTACATGTACCCAAAGCCTCCAAGCAGTCTTTCCTTTTCACTGCTCATTGGGGAATTTGTACAGATAAGTTTAGTATTTAAACGAGGAATGATATTTAAAATAATTTAGGATCTAATCCACTGACACACCTACTGAATGCAATATTCCGACATCTAAACATGTTTAGAATCCAAGAGGTTGGAGTTAAAACATGCTTAAGGCAAAATGCATTACGTATAATATCCTGATAACATGAACTGAACATGAAGGAAGTTCTATGGATAGTCAACTTCTTTATTACAATGAGTGCGACGTTTCGGTGTAGGTACTAACACCGATATCAAGCAAGCCTCACTTATACTACCTATAACAAGCTTGATACAATATACATACAAAGGTAAAATTACCACCAATGATTTTAAATTCAGATCCTATACATGGCTAGACCTAAATTCTTCTTAATTCTGTACAAGGAACATGTTTAGTTTTGTGTTTAGAATATATACACGGTTTTTTACAGGAACTATCCCTATCGTTTTATATGTTATAGGGGCGCAAAGCTCAGTGTGGGGCCGTGGGGTAGCCTAGCCTTAGTGGTTAAAGCGTTCGCTCGTCACGCCTAAGAGCCGGGTTCGATTCCCCACATGGGTACAATGTGTGAAGCCCATTTCTGGTGTCCCCCGCCGTGATATTGCTGGAATATTGCTAAAAGCTAAAAGCGGCGTAAAACTAAGCTCACTCATTTCCCAAAGATCGGTGAAAATGTGTCAGTGTAGTTCGAAACATTGGTTGTCACGAAGCACGCACTCTCTATGTAATGTGGGCGGATTGTGGTTCGTGGATAGGATGTTTACGTAGTGGATGATGTGACAGGAAAATATCGAGTTGGGCGTAATCATCAGTGTTCTGTAATGTCACTGGTTATTGATGAGGAAATGACGGGTGCAATATATCCACTTACCCACACATTGGTAGGTCGAACCCGGACGTTGAACGTGACGAGGTATCATCCTACCCACCAGGCAACACCATTGCCAGTATCACGTGCAGGTGTTGAATAAAGAACATATTCCACGAATTATCGATCAGGATACAAGTTTGGCACAATGTCCGATCATGCACGTGGTCGTTGAACTAAATGTTGTACAATTTAGGGATCCTGATATCCAAAGTTCACGCGATTGTTGCACGTGACTTATGAATGACGTTCCCTGTTCAATGTCTTTCAAGCAACAGATGACTATGCTGAATTCCAACTGTGCTTCCTGGGTATTGGGATTCAAAATCCGTGTCTGAAATCGTAAATGGACAGTTTTGTTTGTATATAGCCACGGAGACATAAGACACGCGGTGCATTCCAATACGTTTCTACTCTTGAAGACATATTTGAGGTATAACATAACAGATTTGGAATAGTGATAGTTTGTTATTGCTATAAATAAATTGGTGTACTGAAGGTACAACATACACAATGTTATTTTCGCTACAATTACACTTGTCATATCTCAGTTTGAATTAAGATGACTTTACAGAGGTATCAACCCATTAAACAAACCTCGAAATCCAATAGCAGGCCGTTATGTTGACTGAAATTCTTCATGGAATACAATGAAAACCTCATCAGTCTCCAATTATTTGCTACAAGTATATATTTAGGGATGGAGGTTTGGGCATGGGTAGGAGCTTATTAGTATTACCCGACTAATATAAAACGAATATAACCAAATGGAAGAACATACTAACCATGCCATAAACATGTTTATCTCTAATTTGACACTGATACCTAGAGTGAGTGAGTGAGTGAGTGAGTGAGGTTGCTTTTACGCCGCTTTTAGCAATATTCCAGCAATATCACGGCGGGGGACACCAGAAATGGGCTTCACATATTGTGCCCATGTGGGGAATCGAACCCGGGTCCTCAGCGTGACGAGCGAACGCCTTAACCACTAGGCTACCCCACCGCCCCTGATACCTAGAAGGCCTGTTTATCTTTTAGAAGACGCATACATGTAGCACACCGTACACATCGGTATTTGGGTTATCTGCTATGTTGTTTTCTAAGTGTTTTGTTTGTGTGTTTTTAATCTGATCAACGTGTAATCACAATTTTGATATCAAGATACTTACACATCAAATGCGAACATACTATCATAAGGATTCTTAAATACGTATTAAATTATACTGACGATTTATCTACGTTGTATTTTCAAGGAACACTTGCTGTTGTCCTCTTCAAACCCGGAGCACGGGGCAGCTATAACATGACCATATAGAAGAAGCTGAGTGAAAACAGCTTGTAATAATGATGATGCGATTTGTGTGCATATCTAAAGGTGAAGGACTTGCTTGATCACAGTATTAGTACCTACACCGAAACGTCGCACTCATTGCAATAAGGAAGTTGACTATCCATAGAAATTGGTTGTCCTTCATCTTTACAACTTCTAAAGTGTCTCTCAGAGGTGCTAATGTGATCTGCACATACGTGATATCAGTTGAATAAGAATACACCCTGATCGTGATAAAACACACTATGCATTGTAACGTTCAACAAATCAACAGATACATCACACAGTAGTGTAATGTACGATGTGCTTACAATTTCATTTTGAATAACCTGTCAATCCAGATGTCATTAACTCATTCACAATGAAAAGGTAAACGTGTTTACATCAGTTTCTCCTCTTCTTTTCAAACTTGGGATAATGTCTGTGAGTACTTCCTCCGGAGGTAAATAAATGCACCAGTCACTTCCATGAAGCTGCATCCGCTCTCCTGACAAACCGGAAGTGACGTACTGTAAGATTATTATCCGGAAGTGACAGAGATAGGCGGAAGCGTTCAGCTCAAAGGTGATATCAGTCAGTATGACGCGTTTCTGCTTGTGTATCGTCACATTAAGCTGCATGAAACAGACATAATTGACTAGATCCATGTTCAGAAGCAACAAAAAACGTTTTCCATTACGTTTATGTAGCTTTTTGGCCATTATTGGTCTGACAGTTCCGTTGTCGTCTACCTGTATGATTTCCTTGGATATCACAGATAGGTCGACTCACTGACATGATGATTGACCTTCCCCTTCATTCCAGATGTTGCTAGATATACACAAAGAAGTGTTTCCCAAAGGATTTAAAAGGACAGAGCGACCGAATTTTAAAAGGGGCACCCCTATTCCATTAAAGGCATGCTGTGACATATTTCCAAGTATTCTGTTAAGTTAATCATGCATAATGATTGTTAAAGACTCAAAGAACACAATCATTTCACTTCAACATAAAGTTGGAACTAAACACCACCAAGTCTTTATATCAATTATTGTAGTAAATGGCAGAGCGCCAAGAAAAAAAGGCAGGACACTGTGCCCTGCTAAAAATGCCTTGGGGAACACTACAAAGATAACGGACCCTGCTGAACCTACTGCCTGTCACACCTCTCAACAACCTCCTTTAAAACGAATGCCCGGTCATATAAAGACTTATAATTTTATTCACAGCAGTAATTTAAATTTGGAAATGTTTTCATTTTCTTCAAACCAACGAAAACAGAAAACGTCTGAAGATAGATCTGAACAAACGTATCATAACATGCATAAAACAAAATATTTTGAATGTCAACTTCTTCTTTAGAACCCCAAATCCCCCAAGCACACTTTCCCACCCCCTTCACCTGCTACTCGTTCCTACAATAGAGGGCTGTTAAACTGTGACATGTTTTCACTGTAGACTGGAGGGTCTATGTTCCATTGGTCTAGACGCAGAGTATTTACTGACGGGTCAACGATAACATTTCTATGTCTGATTCAGGTGTAGACTACGTATAGGTCTCTTTAACCAATATACATCTAACACGTTTATTGGTTTGAATTACACGCTGTAGAAAACGATCAACCAATAAAAATACATCCTGGTACATTACTGATGGCTGTGTAACATACCAGGAAGTGTAATAGTGCAGTCACATCGAACACGTGCAACGTATATACATAGATCACATCATACATATCAACAGCTGCTTATCGCGTACATTTTCTTACACGGTCCAATGGCAGCTGCTCCGTGGAGAACCCCGGGTTGAAGCAGAGCAGGAACCATGCTGTGAGAAGCGACAAAACAGTCGGGATAGTTAGGCCTGAGTTGAGTGTCTTAATTATTAAGTGAGTGCGTGAATTTAGTTTTATGCCGCACTCAGCAATATTCCAGCTATATGGCGGCGGTCGGTAAATAATCGAGTCTGGACCAGACAGTCCAGTGATCAACAGCATGAGCATCGATCTGCGCAACTGGGAACCGATGACATGTGTCAACTAGCCCAGCGAACCTGACCACCCGATCCCGTTAGTCGCCTCTTACGACAAGTAAGGGTGACTGAAGGTTCATTCTAACCCGGACCTTCACGGGTCTTAATTACTAACCTGCGGTTAAATCTGATACTCACAATACCAAAACCTAGTGTATATCTCCTTCGGACTCGATCATTTACCGTTATCCATCAACCAAGTCAGTGAGCCCGACCACCCGATCCTGTTAGTTAGAGGATTGCTGAAAACCAATTCTTACCCACATCATCACAGGTTTAGTCCATAGTCGTGCATAATGCTAAGCGAGACTCTACGCACAATCAAACTACCAGATCCCGAAGGTAGTGTTTACCTCTCTAAGCCGATCTGTGATAACGTTCAGGGCAATACTTTGTACAATCCCTTACCCAAGATCTTGGTGTAACGTCTTCTTATATCTCTCTGGCATTTGTGCATCATTGTATGATAAATAGACTTGAATAACATTTACGCAATGACGATCACACCAGCTATCAACAGCTGTCACAGCACATCAACTACAAACCTGCTGGGTATCGTGGTACATCCCACTGAAGGTACTAGCCATACAAAGACGCTGCCCATCAATCAGACTAGACATATATTTCACGACGTGAATCACCATCTCTATATTTAGAGATAAGTGGCTTGGTTCTGGAAAACCCACCCTTCACTCGTGGATAATTCCAGATGCATCCGACCGAAAGTTTTTCAATGTTGATACACGGGTTTTTTCAACAACATTTGAACATTGGCCTACCTATTGTTAAACAGTTGCCCTGTGCGTTTGCCGTTTTTAAACGACAATGTTCGCAGTGAGACAATATTACACATAATTAAATAAAGCAAGATATCACATTTACACATTTTCAAATCTGCCATGATGCCACAATCACATCTGTGCCGAAAAGCCTAGGGACCACAAAACATCACATCTACACATGTTCCAACAAGCGAAGGTATATGCACACGTTGAAGTACGCCATGTGTATCATGAACCTTTGTTCCAATAAGCAAAGACAAAAGAGACCACATGGGCACATGGTTCAATAACCATTGCCACCACATTTACACATGCCCCAAGCATTGATACCACATTTACACATGCCCCAAGCAGTGATACCACATTTACACATGCCCTAAGCATTGATACCACATTTACACATGCCCCAAGCATTGATACCACATTTACACATGCCCCAAGCATTGATACCACATTTACACATGCCCCAAGCATTGATACCACATTTACACATGCCCCAAGCATTGATACCACATTTACACATGCCCCAAGCATTGAGCATTTATCACATTTACACATATGCCCCACATTTACACATGCCCCAAGCATTGATACCACATTTACACATGCCCCAAGCATTGATACCACATTTACACATGCCCCAAGCATTGATACCACATTTACACATGCCCCAAGCATTGATACCACATTTACACATGCCCCAAGCATTGATACCACATTTACACATGCCCCAGCATTTACACATGCCCCAAGCATTGATACCACATTTACACATGCCCCAAGCATTTACCACATTTACACACCCCAAGCATTGATACCACATTTACACATGCCCCAAGCATTGATACCACATTTACACATGCCCTAAGCATTGATACCACATTTACATGCCCTAAGCATTGATACCACATTTACACATGCCCCAAGCATTGATACCACATTTACACATGCCCCAAGCATTGATACCACATTTACACATGCCCCAAGCATTGATACCACATTTACACATGCCCCAAGCATTGATACCACATTTACACATGCCCCAAGCATTGCCACATTTACACATGCCCCAAGCATTGATACCCATTTACACACATTTACACATGCCCTAAGCATTGATACCACATTTACACATGCCTCAAGCACATTTACACATGCCCCAAGCATTGATACCACATTTACACATGATAACCACATTTACACCCTTTAAGCATTGATACCACATTTACACATGCCCTAAGCATTGATACCACATTTACACATTTACACACATGCCCTAAGCATTGATACCACATTTACACATGCCCTAAGCATTGATACCACATTTACACATGCCCCAAGCATTGATACCACATTTACACATGCCCTAAGCATTGATACCACATTTACACCCCAAGCATTGATACCACATTTACACACACATGCCCTAAGCATTGATACCACATTTACACATGCCCCAAGCATTGATACCACATTTACACATGCCCCAAGCATTGATACCACATTTACACATGCCCCACATTGATACCACATTTACACATGCCCCAAGCATTGATACCACCAACATTTACACATACACACCCCAAGCATTGATACCACATTTACACATGCCCCAAGCATTGATACCACATTTACACATGCCCCAAGCATTGATACCACATTTACACATGCCCCAAGCATTGATACCACATTTACACATGCCCCAAGCATTGATACCACATTTACACATGCCCCAAGCATTGATACCACATTTACACATGCCCCAAGCATTGATACCACATTTACACATGCCCTAAGCATTGATACCACATTTACACATGCCCCAAGCATTGATACCACATTTACACATGCCCCAAGCATTGATACCACATTTACACATGCCCCAAGCATTGATACCACATTTACACATGCCCTAAGCATTGATACCACATTTACACATGTCCCAAGCATTGCCACCACATTTACACAAGTCCCAATACGTATTGTTATCATTCTTACACAAGTCCCATTAAGTATTGATACTACATTTATACAAGTCACAGTAAGTATTCCTGTCATAGTTATACAAGTCCCATAGGGTACTGAAAACACATTTAAACATGTCCCAATAAGTATTGCTGTCATATTTATATAAGTCCCAATAGGTATTGCTATCATATTTACACAAGTCCCAGTACGTATTGATACTACATTTACACAAGTCCCATTAAGCATTGCTATCATATTTACACAAGTCCCAGTAAGTATTGATACTACATTTACACAAGTCCCATTAAGCATTGCTATCATATTTACACAAGTCCCAGTAAGTATTGATACTACATTTACACAAGTCCCATTAAGCATTGCTATCATATTTACACAAGTCCCAGTAAGTATTGATACTACATTTACACAAGTCCCATCAAGCATTGCTATCATATTTGCACAAGTCCCAGTAAGTATTGATACTACATTTACACAAGTCCCATTAAGCATTGCTATCATATTTACACAAGTCCCAGTAAGTATTGATACTACATTTACACAAGTCCCATCAAGCATTGCTATCATATTTACACAAGTCCCAGTAAGTATTGATACTACATTTACACAAGTCCCATTAAGCATTGCTATCATATTTGCACAAGTCCCAGTAAGTATTGATACTACATTTACACAAGTCCCATCAAGCATTGCTATCATATTTGCACAAGTCCCAGTAAGTATTGATACTACATTTACACAAGTCCCAATAAGCATTGCTATCATATTTATACAAGTCCCAGTAAGTATTGATACTACATTTACACAAGTCCCAATAAGTATTGCTATCATATTTACACATGATCCAGTAAGTATTGATACTACATATACACAAGTCCCAATAAGTATTGCTATCATATTTACACATGTTCCAATAAGCTATTAATAAGCTATTAAACCCTTTGCTCTTAGGAGTATCGTGACCTTCCTTGAAGTTTCAGGGGATTCAGAATAAGGCTGTTGGGATTGCCTCCATGGCATTTCAACTTTACACCAGAATTGGTGACCCTTCGCAGGATGTCAGCTGAGTCTGCAACAAAGTTACATGTACCGTGACTCACACATAGGTGTCGCCACGTACTTCAACATACTCGACAACTGCAAGCCGCAGTATTCAAATGGGTGTGTACAACCACCCCTTCACAATTTCACGGTGAGCTTCTGTTGGAAACATAAAGAGTGCAGAGATAACATAAAGATTGTATGATTATATACATGTTGTATTGATAACATACTCAATGTTTGATTATATTCAGATAACACTGATAACATACACAATGCATAGATAACATACATACTTTATGATTATATACAGACGGCGCTGGTAACATACCGAATGCATTGACAACATGTACAGTGCATTGGTAAAACACAGAATGAATATAATTTTAACTAGCTAGGTGTACAAGAAGCGTTTGAAGGGCATCCGGAAAATAATTATACGACCAGATATTCGGGTGACTGGTGCCATAACCAGCGGTCCTTGCCACATAGCGGACATTGACAAACAAAACAGACTGCTTGTTTTGAGAGTGAGTGAGTGAGTGAGTGAGTGAGTGAGGTTAGTTTTACGCAATATTCCAGCAATATCCCGGCGGGGGACACCAGAAAAGGACTTTCCACCCCATGTACCCATGTGGGGAATAGAACCCGTGTCTTCTGCGTGACTAGCGAACGCTTTAACAACTAGGCTACCCCAGTGCTCCGCTTGTTTTGAGAACATACAGAGTGCATTGATAACATACAGATGCACAAATTTCGATAGTAACAAATAAAACCAATCAAATTGATATAAAGGCGTATGGCAAGCCGTTTTTAAGAAATTAAAGATATTTTCAATTCAATTCATGATATCTTGAAATAATTTAATATATATTCCCACAAACGCCTTACAGATATCTTTAACTCATTTAGAGATATCTTTATTTCAATTAGAGATATCTTCAATTATGGCCGTTATTGATATTTAAAATCAAATTGAAGATATCAGTAATAATTTTGAAGATATATTAACTTAATCAGTGATTGATATCTATAATACAACTAACAGGAAAGAACGGCAAAATATATCTCTATTCAATATATCACCAATTCAAGTCAAGATATCTTAAATTCAATTCAATATATGTTTATTTTCATCTATTTTCATATATATATATAACCATATAATATCTTTCCAACATGTTTACTTTATAAGTGATTACAGTTAAACGGATTATGTTATGACGTCTTTAATATCAGTATTGACGTCACATTGGCTTTAAATTGAGTACTATATATGTGTATTAAGAATTGAATGTGAAAATGGCTTGCCATATAAGAGCCCTGGTGAGATGGAAGATTCTGTACCTGAGGAAATCTTGATTTACTTCATTTAGGGCTATAGTAGGGAAAATAATGTGGTTCAGGGACTGTGAGACAGACATACAGAGTGCATTGATAACATACGGGATGCGTGGATAACAAAGACTGCTTTGGTGTCATACAGAGTACACTGAAAAGAACCAGACTACTCTTGTGGCATACATAGTCCATTAATAACATACAAAATGCATCCGATAACATACAGGCTGGCCCGGCGCAAGACAGATTTTGAAAGTGCATTGATAATGTATGAAGTCCATCCGATAGCATAGTTTACCTAGTGCATTGAAAAAATGCGGACTGCTTTGACACATAGGCATTAATAACATAGGGCGCACGTCAGATAACAAGTGGACTGCTTTGACAGCATGCATAGCACATTAATAACACCGAGCGTGTGTCACATAACACGTGGACTGCTTTGGTGTCATGCATAGCGCATTGATAACATAGGGCGTATGTCACACAGCATGTGCACTGCTTTGACAGCATGCATAGCGCATTGAAACATAGGGCGTGCGTCACATAACACGTTGACTGCTTTGGTGTCATGTATAGCACATTGGTAACATAGAGCGTATGTCACATAGCATGTGCACTGCTTTGACAGCATGCATAGCGCATTGATTTCATGCATGATACAAGTAACACCTTAACAGACAACAATGATGGACAATTTCAATAGATGATAAACGACAGTGTATGTTTACATACGTTCTGATCTTGTAGTGGACCAACTGTATTCCTCTTGTTACACAAATCTGTAATATTGAAATAAAATGAGTATATACCCCAAAAACAAATCTATAACTTGTAAAGGAAGGGTACTATAGAGTGAAGGGGTACTTTATATGATTTTAGTCTGGATTACAGTCACTGAACAATGTTATTTTACCTTCCGTCCAACCCTTTTCTCTAATGCAAAGGCCCAATTGAAGTAAGTCTAGATTAATTAACAAGTTTATCTCAAATCTTACTGTAGCTGCTTTTGACTGTGGTAAGTTGTTTCTTTCAAAAGTTTTTTTTTCAGAGACTAAGCGTTCGTTTACATATATATACAAAAGATTGTGCATAACAATTTCAATTTTTAGAAATTCTGAAAGTATGGATTTTTTTCTATTCTCTTTCTTTATATCTTGAAATGGTATCTCTATATGTTTTGAGTGGAAATAGTGAGTTATGTCATTCCACACGAGAGGTGAATATTATGACAAATTTAACATCGGGAGACCCAGGCCGAAAGAATGTTATTTACAAAGCTAAACACGCTAACTGTGCACCCGGGTCATGGTTATGTATTCATGTAAGGTTACCAAATACATCCCGGCTACGACAATGCCACAAGGAAATTGATGGTATTCGTTATATGTGATCATCAAAAACCATTCCGAGGAATCACAGATAGGAGTACTCACATTCGCCACATCAGGAACTAGAAACGGGTACATTGGGTTTTCCTTATTGCGTAGAAGGTTATTATATTGCGCTGTGAAAATGCTGCATACCCGTCCAGTTGCCCATTTAGCTGCATATTACGCAGTTCGTTTACCCAGGCATACAATTTCACGGGAATTAAGAAACGAACTGGTGTGTGAAAGTGGGTTACGTGAGAACCACCCGCCATCAACTTCTCCGCATTTCTGTGTTGGCGATGAATCACGAGGACAGGTGCGCGTTCCACAATAGCGCACATGAGCAATACAAAAGTGCACATGAGCGATGCAATAGCGCACATGAGCAATACATTAGCGCACATGAGCAATATAATCGGTTACATTAGCTAGCTTGTTTTTGGGAGGTTTCTGCTTGTTTAACGCCCCACTCAGCAATATCAGAGAGAGAGAGAGAGAGAGTGTGTGTGTGTGTGTGTGTGTGTGTGTGTGTGTGTGTGTGTTTGAGTAGGTGAGTGTGACTGTGTGTTCGTGTGTCAGGTCTGTCCCTAAAACCGACTTACAAATTGCTTCCCCTCTCTCTCTCTCTCTCTCTCTCTCTCTCTCTCTCTCTCTCTCTCTCTCTCTCTCTCTCTCTCTCTCTCTCTCTCTCTCTCTCTCTCTCTCTCTCTCTCTCTCTCTCTCTCTCTCTCTCTCTCTCTCTCTCTCCATATTTCTATACCTCCTTTTACTAACAAAACGTCGTACAGAACGCACCACGCAGGAAGCACGCCGCTAGACCACTGACACACATTACTTTTTGTGGTAGCACACCGGGAACATCCGGTATGTACTTCCTCCTCTATTTCCCTATGCATATATGTCGGCGGCACCCTTTGTCACGGGGGTATGAGCCAGGCAATACATGTGCGCAGTTAGGAGCTGAACACGAAGACATGTCGCAATATCTGAAAGGAAACATGTAAGCTGGGCTTCCCCACAGGTGAAGGCTTTGAATAACTAGATATATGGATGGCAATACCACACATTGCTACGTCTAATGTTAACACAGGGTGTCAGTAAGTACACCTGTGTAGGGACTAGTATGTCATACAGACCCTAAAGCAAATATATCCAAGAAAGCCCACGCAAGTCTAGAAAATGATTTCCACAGCTTCTGTAAATGAAAAAAGTCTCTGGGCTCCTTTTTATTGTATTTAAAATTTTAATCTAAAAACTTTTATTTTCTGTAAAATATATTCATTTCAGAGACTAGCTTTTAGTCTACTGTAGGGACTTACGAGGGTATCTTATCCACCGTTACTGACCAATAGCAACACACTTTACTACGGATAATGTTAACACAGGGTGTCAGCAAGTACACATCTGTAGCGAAGTACGAGGATGTCTTATCCAACTTTCCTGACCTATAGTATTTAGGCGTTTCACTTGTCTAGTGAGATAATGATCTACACCAACGTGCGCTCATGTCCCCCTCCTTCTGTTTCTACGACCACGGGCTTTGTGTTCATTCGAACCAACAGGCCATGTAGGTTTCACGAGCTATTTATGATGCGTTTGTTTCTTATACGTCATGCATGATCTGTCATGCAAGTCATGCAAGTGTGTCATGCGATTTCTGTCACGATCACGAGTCGGTCTCTCGGCCTTGTTTCGTCTACCCAGCAATTTTCTATCTGTTTAAGCCTATAGTTCGTTTGTCAGCCTTTTGTTTTTCGACACATTGTCTGTCTGCCTTTTGTTTTTCCGCATATTGTCTGTCTGCCTTTTGTTTTTCCGCACATTGTCTGTCTGCCTTTTGTTTTTCCGCACATTGTCTGTCTGCCTTTTGTTTTTCTGTACATTGTTTTCCGCATATTGTCTGTCTGCCTTTGTTTTTTTGTTTTTCCGCACATTGTCTGTCTGCTGTTTTTGTATTTTCCGCACCATTGTCTGTCATTGTCTGTCTTTTTGTTTTTCCGCATATTGTCTGCCTGCCCTTTGTTTTTCCGCATATTGTCTGTCTGCCCTTTGTTTTTCTGCACATTGTCTGTCTGCGTTTTTCCGCATATTGTCTGTCTGACCTTTGTTTTTCTGTACATTGTCTGTGTGTTTTGTTTTTCTGCATATTGTCTGTCTGACCTTTGCATATTGTCTGTCTGTGTTTTGTTTTTCTGCACATTGTCTGTCTGCCTTTTGTTTTTCTGCACATTGTCTGTCTGTGTTTTGTTTTTCCGCATATTGTCTGTCTGCCTTTTGTTTTTCCGCACATTGTCTGTCTGCCTTTTGTTTTTCTGCACATTGTCTGTCTGCCTTTTGTTTTTCCGCATATTGTCTGTCTGCCTTTTGTTTTTCCGCATATTGTCTGTCTGCCTTTTGTTTTTCCGCATATTGTCTGTCTGCCTTTTGTTTTTCTGCACATTGTCTGTCTGCGTTTTGTTATTTTGTACATTGTCTGTCTGTGTTTTGTTATTCTGCATATTGTCTGTCTGCCGTTTTATTTTTCCGCATATTGTCTGTCTGCCTTTTGTTTTTTTGTACATTGTCTGTCTGCCTTTTGTTTTTTTTATTGTTATTGCCTTTTTATTTTTCCGCATATTGTCTGTCTGTGTTTGTTATTCTGCACATTGTCTGTTTGTTTTTCCGCATATTGTCTGTCTGCCTTTTGTTTTTCAGCACATTGTCTGTCTGCCCTTTGTTTTTCTGTACATTGTCTGTCTGCCTTTTGTTTTTCCGCACATTGTTTTTCTGCCCTTTGTTTTTCCGCACATTGTCTGCCTGCCCTTTGTTTTTCCGCACATTGTCTGCCTGCCCTTTGTTTTTCTGTCTGCCCTTTGTTTTTCCGCACATTGTCTGTCTGCCCTTTGTTTTTCCGCACATTGTCTGTCTGCCCTTTGTTTTTCCGCACATTGTCTGCCTGCCCTTTGTTTTTCCGCATATTGTCTGTCTGCCCTTTGTTTTTCCGCACATTGTCTGCCTGCCCTTTGTTTTTCCGCACATTGTCTGCCTGCCCTTTGTTTTTCCGCATATTGTCTGTCTGCCCTTTGTTTTTCCGCACATTGTCTGTCTGCCTTTTATTTTTCAGCACATTGACCGCCTGCCCTTTGTTTTTCCGCACATTGTCTGCCTGCCCTTTGTTTTTCTGTCTGCATTTTGTCATCTCTGTGTTATTAGCTAGGATATCGATCATATCTCATGACAAATCTCGCTGAAAATGCTTACTAAAACACCTCACTACGACGTCTCGTTGCGTCATCTCACTGAAAGATCTCAATGTTACGACATCTCACTGAAACATCTCAATGTTACGACATCTCACTGAAACATCTCAATGTTACGACATCTCACTGAAACATCTCAATGGCTGTGAACAAACAGCTTCAATAGTTTAGAACCCATTTACGTTACTACACAGAAATTATTAGTGACTGAAAACGAGAAAGGAGAAAAAGCGTTGGCGTATAGAGGTACACCGGGAACTTAATGCGGTTTTGCTTTATCAAATTTGGGATTGGAGGTCAACTGGATTCCTGTTTTGAGGAAATAATCTGACGGATCATCATAAGTCTCCTTCACTTCTTGTCAATGACTATTTTAAGGAGTGGTCTACTTCAACGACATAGTGTGTTGTTGATGGATCCGGAAGTATGAACCAGGAAGTAGAAAACTTTAATCTATGTTGTGCTGTCTACTTCCTTCTTATGTGCCGTTCAACCAATTGTACGTTACACTTGTCGTGAAGCTTTAAGACACAAACCAAACACTGGACGTTTTGTATAGACATGTATAATGTGGTTCGTGATTATAGGCTTAATCCGGTTTGTTTTCGTGTCTCTGGTTCCCGGGTAAACATTTCCAGTGAAAGCAAGGAGCGCGGCACGTGTAGCTCAGTATGGTCTCAAGAAGTTGCATTACTTGCCGAGTATACTGGTCCTGATTCAAACTCAAACTTATTTTAAGTATTTCACTTTTTAGGGCTCCTTGCCTCTGGGCAGGAGACCTATTGTAATCGTTCGGATTATTATTATTACTATTATTTATTATTATTCCGCCGATTTTTGTACCAAACATACCTCCTAAACCAATGCTCCGAATCGCTTACAAAAAATCACACAGATGCCCACCGAGGTGAAGATATTCCCCTTAACAATCTCAAGGCTCTAGGCCCAATAGAAAAGGGGAGATAATTCAAAATTAATTCCAAAAGTTCAAAGTTTGACAGCAAATATCTCAAGAACTAATTGTATCAACACTTCCAAATCTCGTGTACAGATGCACAACCGAATTCCCAACAATTTTGCCTGGACGGGTCAAGTCGCTTAAATGTACCGTTTGGCAGTTATTTTTGTTTTCAGTTTTTGGCCATGTTTTTCAGCAGTTTTCTGAGTAGTTTGCTCCCAAAATTTGCTGAGCTCGAACCATCAGCTCTAGACATTTCAAACTTTCCATAACTGACCCAACAACAACTGAGATACAGCCTGTTAAAGAGGGAACTATTTCTTCTCCAGAACTTCTTAAAAGGTACATCACCCCCGCGACCCCAGCTGTATTTGGAAGATCCGCTGACCTGTCAAAAACGTGTTCTGGCTCCGTTTTTGACGATTTCTAGCCCTCAAATACAATTCAATCACCCGTAACTCTGAAACCAACCGTCCGATCTCGACCAAAATGTTACTTGTACAAGTGGGCTATTAAAGTACTGTCGGAAATGCTAGAAAAATGCTTTTTGACTTATATTTAAAATTCAGAGGTATTACAGTTACTTAAATAACAAATATCACTTCAAGAAACATCTACCTAATGAAGAGCGAGAGAATAAATTGTGAGACATGCCCTAAAATGTGTTTTTACTGATGAAAATACCAAAAACTTAGAAAAATAAGGTGTAGTGGGACGTTATTTGATACTAACATTAATTGCCTGTGTTACGTCATCAGCATCCACGGTATCGACAGGTGAAATTGACACCTGAGCACGCGCTCGGGCGAGGGATCATCTCAATAGATGTTTTCTGCAAAATGTTGAATATGTGTACGTATAGTATACGTATCGGTTATGTAAGGGATCATTTGTGTATGTGTGTTTGTTTTGAAATAAACATACGAATTACTGTACATTGGAAAGAGTCCAATCACTTGTGTTATCTTATCGATTGATTGTAGAAATGTGCAACGTTTTAATAAATGTTTTGCATGTCAACAGTATATTTCATTGAAAACATATGAATGTAATTCGGTCAGTTTAATCTAGTTGTGAATATTGGCCAAAGATTTAACGAAGTCACTGGTGTAGCTTTTTTAGAATATGTATATTTTTCTTCTCATAAAGTTTGTAGACCGCCCGTCTAAGCACTCCCTTGTCAAAGTTGTCAAGGATGGTTTTACGTCCCGGTTTTGCATTTGAGACGGTCCCTGTCTTGTCTGATTTGTTTACAATATTGTAAACTTGTTGGTAAGACATGCCAACAGCTCTACAAGTTCTGTAATAAACCCTTTCTAAACTAATGAAAGGTTTACCTCTGTCTTTTTTAAGCAGAAAAAACTATAAACCTTTGCAACAATCGACTGCAAATCGTTGGCCATAGTGGACGCTGTGATAAAGATGTGCATGCATGACGGGAAACTTATTTATCAAGACTTAACATTTATAATAATATTTCTTCAATAAAGAAACGACAATTAAGTAAAGTAACACAAACATTGAATATTTATTTGTTTAGGAAAAACGTTAATTCATATTTTTACACCACCTGTATTATTAGCATAAATGTAAAGACTATTTCAGATTTCTGTTGTTGAACTCTGAAAAAATATTAAGTTGCTGTTTTGGTACCAAATTCTCTCCTGTAAACTGCCCTTTAAATGCATGGGAATGTTAAATCGATTGAAATAAAAATTAGGTAGACAATAGGCGAGTTGATATATTGACAACATAGTACATTTATCACCTTTATAAAGATATTAAGGCTAAAAAGCATTTTTCTAGCATTTCCGACAGTACTTTAGTGTCGATTATAACTACCGATTGCGTATCTCCTAACGTATCTCCAAAGACAACAGACGGACAAGTGAAATATATTTTCCACACTGTAGTTGCTAACTTCATCGGTTCTCTAGAGAACACAATGAAACTTAGCCGTATGTATCTCAAACGTTAGCTGATCAGTTTGTTTTTCGGTGCATGTGAAAAGTATCACCGTTTGGTACATATCTTCTTCATGATTGTTAGAGGTAATTAAGATAGATGTTTGAACAAAGGGTTCTTCTGTTTTGAGATTCATGATACCCAAGTGATATTTTTTAATCTAAGAAAAAAGGTTTTGTGATGAAATTATCGAAACTTAAATACCCTCCAGTACTTCCAGTCGAAGAGCATTCGACTAGCAGTGATATGATTCATATTAACTAAAACTATTACTACTTTCATCAGATATGTGACAGACACAATAGGCTAGATAGAACTAAAGCCAAGGAGCCCATATCGTTGCTTATGACTATATTTCAATACTTTGTTTATCATTTGCATTTCATAGATACGTTTCCAGTAAGGATACAATATGACAATGGGAGTTGTTTTCAAGTGAACAAATGAATTAATAAAACAATAGATAAAAGAAAGACCAAAAACTGTTAATAATATTCGATTAAGTGTTGAGTATCGCAGTACATTTAGTAATAATATTGATACAATTTCCGCTGTAGGAGTTTGAATTTGTTTTGGGATTCTGTGTTTGAATAAAGGTGTTTGAAGAGTATCAGTGTCACATTTAAAGGCTTGCTGTTTCATGATTGCTCATGCACGCAGGTACTGACTCTCAGACCCCACCCCACCCTCAAAATATCCACCAAAATGCTCAGCGATATACTCATCCAATTGCTCAACCGCTCATCCCCTCACTCACAGAATAATTCAACCAGTCAACTCACAGCCTCACTCAACCACTCAATCACTCAACCAACATTTCAACCACTCAACCAACCACTCAGCCAAGTACTCACACACTCAAAACCTCACTCACTCACTCACTCACTTCACCACTCATCCCCTCTACTCACTCACCCTCTTACACACTCTCGCCACCACTCGTCCACTCGCCCTCACTCACCCTCTACCACGCTCTCGCCACCACTCGTCCTCACCCTCTTACACACTCTCGCCACCACTCGTCCACTCGCCCTCACTCACCCTCTTACACACTCTCGCCACCGCTCGTCCACTCGCCCTCACTCACCCTCTTACCACCTCTCGCCACCACTCGTCCACTCGTCCTCACTCACCCTCTTACACACCACCTCGCCACCACTCGTCCACTCGCCCTCCTCACACCCTCTTACACACGCTCGCCACTACTCGTCCACTCGTCCTCACTCACCCTCTTACACACTCTCGCCACCACTCGTCCACTCGCCCTCACTCACCCTCACATACACTCTCGCCACCACTCGTCCACTCGTCCTCACTCACCCTCTACCACGCTCTCGCCACCACTCGTCCTCACCCTCTTACACACTCTCGCCACCACTCGTCCTCTCGCCCTCACTCACCCTCTTACACACTCTCGCCACCGCTCGTCCACTCGCCCTCACTCACCCTCTTACACACTCTCGCCACCACTCGTCCACTCGTCCTCACTCACCCTCTTACACACTCTCGCCACCACTCGTCCACTCGCCCTCACACACCTCTTACACACTCTCGCCACTACTCGTCCACTCGTCCTCACTCACCCTCTTACACACTCTCGCCACCACTCGTCCACTCGCCCTCACTCACCTCTTACACGCTCTCGCCACTACTCGTCCACTCGTCCTCACTCACCCTCTTACACACTCTCGCCACCACTCGTCCACTCGCCCTCACAATCACATGCTCAATGCTATCAATAACATTGCAGATGTTTAATGTGAGGAGGTGTGCGTGACAGCAGTACGTGTTTTCAAACGGCTGATTAAAGCTGACAGTATAAGCAACAACAGTGACGTTGTTGACGCGAATTTACGAGATAATTGCAGGGGCGGATGAAGCTCTTTGAGAAATGGGGGTGCACATTATTGAGAAGGGGTGTTTTTTTTTGGGGGGTGGGGGGTCGTGCACACTTCATTTTCACCCAAGTTTCAATGGTCATTAAACAAACTATCAGGACAAAAGGATGGTTGCGCATCCCTGCACCCCCCCTCTGGGTCCGCCTATGAACTGCTCTACCACCGTACAAATCTACCCTAAGGTAACCAGGAAAACGAAACCCACATCTGTGTTGGGTGTATCATTTCAGTGTAAAACGTTCTTGATAATAAACCTAATGAAGAACGTTTTACACTGAAATGATACACCTGACACAGATGCGGATTTCGTGAATATCGTGTTTCTCATCAACCGTCACCCGCCTCTAAAATTGTTCTGCTTCTTACATTTTAATATTTTTCACAACAGCCCTTGAAGTCAAATTCCAACAATCTCCACATATTGTCCCCTTCACTGTACACGCTCATACCGCATACATTGAGCCACATCTTCTTCAATGACGCCATCCACGCGCTCGAGTGCTGCTCACTTCCCAAACACGGATAATCATTCGTCACCACTCGCCCCTTTCCGTAACCTCCAACGAGTTGGTCACGAATGAACGGCTAATATTCTTTTTTTTCTACGGTGAATTCCAGTGTGTATTCATGCCACCTGTTTCTTAAGGCCTTCCACCCTTTGATGTCTCTCGTTAATGGATGTTTTATGCCTATATAGGTTTGTAGGTCAGGTATTCGGAAGAGTCGTCACCGTTAGATTACAAACACTTGTAGAGCAACTGCTGTGACAATGTGCTGACAGAGGAGGGGAGACAACTCATACCACTTCTTGCTGCTGAGGAATAAGTTCGATTGTGATGCTCATGTTTGGGATAAGTCCAAGTAAATTCTTATGTTTAAGACAAATATTCAGTGAAACCTGTTTAACCCGAATTTGGATATTTCAGTGAACATGGAATTTTCATAGTAGCGGGGCATATTTTTTTCGCATAACGCACCTAGATTTTAGATATATTGTATTTTTATGGCTTAATAAGACTCTCTATCTTATAGTTTTATTTGTTGTATTGCGCCACAATCTGCAGTCAATCCGGTTATTGTACTACACATGCATTGTACCATAGTTGTCAGTCCGGTTATTGACAGGGCATCAAGCTGCGCAGTTCTGATGCGATATACACTAACGGGATCGGGTGGTCAGGCTCGCTGGCTTGGTTGACACATGTCATCGGTTCCCAATTGCGTAGATCGATGCTCATGCTGCTGATCACTGGATTGTCTGGTCCAGACTCGATTATTTACTTACCGCCGCCATATACTAGTAGCTGGAATACTGCTGAGTGCGGCGTAAAACTAAACTCACTCACTCACTAAACGCCAAGAAATACGTTACCCTCCTACCTTTATGAATAACTTAAAAACTATCAAAGATATGTTAGAAGGTATTAGTTTACAAGAAAACGTAACAACACAGCTTTATGCAAATCACGAAAAAACAAATGCTTTCAAAGTAACATTTTTCCATTTTCTGTTTACACATAGCAATATCAATCGCCAAAACGTAGCAATATTCAAGGAACATTTGCATCAATTTCGCGTGTAAAATGATTCTATAGGGTATAAAGAGAGCCTAGAATGCATGATATGATACACAAGTACGAGAAATATGCCACGATAATCAGTTGAAGAGAGAGAAAGAGCCATTGGGCTGTTGCAGATGGGGTCGACACACAATGCTGTTGCCAACGCCCTCGGATGCCACCGTATCACGGTTATAAGACTCATTCAGAGCTACAGACAGACTGGGGTCACCGCAGGCAGACCAAGAAGTGGACGTCCACGCATCACAATGCAGCAGAAAGTTTCATCCTCATTTGAGTAGATTTAAAGAAATTCATTAAGGAAGGAGGGTAACGTTTCTGTTGGCGTTTAGTGTAGATATATCAGCTAAGTCGGCCAGTCTGAACACCCGTTTTAGTAACATGGTTTCTAAAGACAAATTCTTTTCCGGCTCCTTTCATTGACGATTCTGTCAACATGATCACAGAAGAACACTACCATGTCACAATCAAATAGGCAAGTGAATATATAACACCGCATCAGTAATTCATCATAGGGGCGACTATTGATGGGGAAACAACTATGGGGAAATAGTCCATTGCAACATACTATTGTGATAGCGACAGTCCATTGCGACCAACTATTGCAATACTATTGCAATAGTTTTTTCTCCTTGAATTGTCTCATTTAAAGTCATTTCCCAAATAAATGTATAGTTTCTATGAAATAAAAACAAGTAATTTCAGTATATTTCAATAACTGACTAAAAACCTAAAGCATAGAACAAGTAAACAGTTAAAAATAAACTCAATGTAGCTACAAGTCTGCACCCAAACAATGAAAAAATACAAAACAACATAAATATTTAATAAAAAATATGAGCTGCGCATTCATCAATGGAAGTCAATTACTAAACCCTTTCGATAGTCACGCGTACTATCTATCTACCTATAGTTCTTCGTTTCTGTCATCGCTTAATTGCCATCGGAGACTCAACAATTGCAATCCATCGATAGTATGTGCATCGTTACAGCTCTAATTCATCAACTATTCGTGGCGTCACAGTCTTGATAAACATGATTTTAAAAATCTACTTTATATTTGAGTAGAGATATGTCATGAAATAGTTTCAATTTCAGATCTCTCGGAACATAGCCTCTTCTTTGTTACTCAAGATAATATATTTCCGTTCTGTTGTGATAAGATACCATGGACCAATATGCCCTGCAACGGCTACGTGTTACGACAGACTCGAATTCCACGATCATTACTATAACAACAGTCGGCCAGTTAAATAACTAACGTGGCTGAGATACATGTAGCTTGGATCTACGTTTGTATTAACAGATGTTTTAAAACCAGAGATTCAAAACAACACAGGCAAGTTATTTAGCTGTTACACACACCTGTCTGCCTTAGTTACAGCTCCACCAACCGAGATTGGCGTTCGCATTGCGTTCTTTAAGTTCCGTTCAAAAGCGGAGACTTATTGCAATGAATGAAATTAAATAATCATCAGATTGTATGTGCGCTTTGGGCAATACATAACACAGCGGACTGGACTTAAAATTTCTGTTTGCGTTTTTGTATCGCGGCTTGAAGACCCTTAAATGTCTAAATCTCAAATTCCTCGATACAATTTATGAGATTCTTTCGCCTGGATGTATGACTTCGGAACAGATTGTTAGTTGGAACACAGATAACTCATCCTTGTTGGCTGCAACTATTTAACCGTGGGTCGAACTGTCAGTGAAAAGGGTTTTGTTGCCCCTCTGCCCTGGTGTTGGGCACCTGAAATGAGCTTCACGCCAATGAAGGCAATCGAACGCGGATCTTTCTTGGGAGTTTGTGACAGCGGGAGCGAGATTCAGCAAGATTTGGCAAGAGAAGTCTGCTTTTGGTCCTCTTCGGCCGACTATCCACAGACCATGTGAGGAGAAGCTGTATTAATTGAGTAGATATGTGCGCTAGGTTTTAGGGGTTTGGGGTTTTACTCGATAAGACATGCAGTAATCAAGGACGTAAGCTGCTCTTCTAAATGATCTGTTGATGAATAACAACAAGGTGATACTTTATGTATAACAACTTCTTTATTACATTAGTGAGTGAGTGAGTCTAGTTTTACGCCGCTTTTAGCAATATTCCAGCAATATCACGACTGGGGACACCAGAAATGGGCTTCACACATTTTACCCATGTAGGGAATCGAACCCGGGTCTTCGGCGTGACGAGCGAACGTTTTAACCACAAGGCTACCCCACCGCCCCCTTTATTACATTATGATGCGACGTTTCGGTATAGTTTCTTATACCGTTGTCAAACCAAGAGTGAAGTAATACAGCACCGAATCGACTAAACATACATCCATATATTTATGGAATACTGTAAGTGACATTCTCTCGATCTCGCATTCTCGCGTTCTCAACCATTGGAAACGAGCTCAGTATACCAAAAGTGCGAGATTTGGCCAAAGGGGCTGTGGGGATCCTTGAGGTTAAGGCCTTAATGGGAATCCTCACATCGGTACCAAGTTTGAAGTCTATTTCTGGTGTCATCTGCTGGTATATTGTTGGAATACTGTTTGGGGCGGCGTAAAACACACTCACTTACTCACACATGGGAGTTCAAAGGCGGGTAGCAAGTATGACCCCCTTGTTCCGCATCATTGCGGCCATGAAACGTTGTAGGGTGAGTGAGTAAGTTGGGTTTTACGCCGCTTTTAGCAATATTCCAGCAAAATCACCGCGGGGGACACCAGAAATTGGCTTCACACATTGTACCCATGTGGGGAATCGAACCTGGGTCTTTGGCGTGACGAGCGAACGCTTTAACCACCAGGCTACCTCACCGCCCCTTTACTATGGCAAGAAAGTTTATGGAAAGATAATGATATTACTAGTAACGTCATATCGGAGAAAGAATTAGTTCCTGCAAAGTTGTAGGGGAGGAGGTGGGTGCTGTCGCAAATGTCGTACGTGTTGTCTCAAACATGATCGATTGAAGACAGGGGATCTAGCATTAACTTGTACCACGCCTGAATGTCGGTTCCTTTGATCTTACCCGTGGTGTATGTATTAGTTAGATCATTTCAAACCGAGATCTGTGCTCGTATACACCACAGTTTTGCCGGAGTTGATTGACAGGTGGGAGACGCGAGAGCTTTGCTCGAGCTTCCTCAACACCTGTCAATCAACTCCGGTAAAACTGTGGTGTATACGAGCACAGATCGAGGATTGGATGAGCTAACTGACTTGTACCACGCCTATTACTAGTATGTATGGGAAGCGGGAAAATTTTAAAGTTTTAACGACCGTTTCATTCTCAGTCTAGTTGCCAAAATGAGTGCACATGTAGTGTGGGACGAGGACATAGACGACTTCACACTGTCACAGATCGCATTAGTCATGGAAAATGAATTTTATGCATTTGAGGGACTTTCCCAGCTCACTCTTTCACAAACAGTGAATGAGTACGATGTAGACACCCTAATGGTGGGGGACTTTCAGGTGAAATCGGATATATTTGATGATATGTGTTCATTTCCCGCCAAAAGCGAAGACGAATCTTCAAGATTTGGCAAGCCAGTGAATAGTGACTGAAACTGAGAGTAAGAATACTCGCAAGAACACGAAGTGGGCATATGGGGTTTTCGAAATTTGGAGACAACAACGAGGAGCCGAAAACATTCCAGAACTGAAGGATTTCACTGTTGACAACATAAACAACTTCCTGTCTAAGTTTGTGATGGAGGCTCGGAAAGTGGGCGGAGATCGCTATCCACCTCAAACACTCTACCAGATAACAACTGGTCTCCTGCGTTACATGAGGGAACAAGGTAATTTCATAAACTTTTTGGACGAAAAACTAAATGAATGCCTTCCCTTTCGACGTGTTTTGAGTGCCCAAATGAGCAAGCTTACTTCAATGGGATTTGGTACCAGTGTCAAACAGGCTGAGCCGCTTACAGAAGACAGTGAGCGTATGTTGTGGGAGAAGGATTTATTTGGGAAGAGTTGTGCAGAAAGTTTGTTGAACACTGTGTTTTTCTACAATTGTAAATTATTTGGTTTGCGTGCTTCTGATGAACACCGTAAGCTGGACGCTTGTCAGATTACAGTTGGGAGTGACCAGTTAGGACGTTATATTGAATTTCAAGGAAAAACTGCCAAAAACTACAACGGAGGGCTTAGTCATCGCACTGTTTTGCCGAAGCACATACGTCATCATACAACGGGTGAGCTGCCAGAACTGTATGAACTATATCTCTCGCATATTTGAAATCACGACCATTTTACAGGCGCCCACTTCACATAAGATACAGTGCTCAAGTTCTTGGAGTTAATAAATTACGCGGTTTGATCAACAATATGTGCAGTAAAGCAGGAATTGAGGGGAATTTCACCAATCATTCAGGGAAGCGGACATGTGCTACCCGTCTGTATGAAGCAGGGATTGAGGAGCAAGAAATAATGAGAGTCACAGGTCACCGGTCACTGGATGCTGTCCGCAAGTACAAGCGCCCATCCCAAACAATGTTATCAGACATTGCAAACAAAATTGATCCACCTAAGAAACTGTTTAAATCAGAGACTTGTGCACCTCAAAATTCAGAAGCAATGTTGTCACACCATGCCCAGCATCCACTGTTATTTATAATAACTGTGTTTTCTACAATAATTAATCTAAATCTGAAAACATTTTGGAACTATAACTTTCATTATTGTGTAAATTTCAAAGTACATATAAAGTACATGTATACGTTTAATTCTTTTTCATTTTATTACAGCATTTTGTTCTCATAAATAAAACAGTTGGTCAATTTCAGCTTGTAAATTCATTTGAAACCATTAAAACTGTAGAAGTTACATTTCCTTGTTGCAAACCTTGACTGACATAAATTGTGTACAATGTTGAACAATGTTGAGTTCAGTCCTCTTGCCATGGGGCGTGGCTTTTAGGAGCCAATGGCAGACGAAATCTGCCTTCAAGACAAAACTGTTGTCTTCCAGCACATACACCACGGGTAAGATCAAAGGAACCGACACTCAGGCGTGGTACAAGTGCTGGTGTTTGAGGTGGATAGCGATCTCCGTCCACTTTCCGATCCTCCATCACAAACTTAGACAGGAAGTTGTTTATGTTGTCAACAGTGAAATCCTTCAGTTCTGGAATGTTTTCGGCTCCTCGTTGTTGTCTCCAAATTTCGAAAACCCCATATGCCCACTTCGTGTTCTTGCGAGTATTCTTACTCTCAGTTTCAGTCACTATTCACTGGCTTGCCAAATCTTGAAGATTCGTCTTCGCTTTTGGCGGGAAATGAACACATATCATCAAATATATCCGATTTCACCTGAAAAGTCCCCCCACCATTAGGGTGTCTACATCGTACTCATTCACTGTTTGTGAAAGAGTGAGCTGGGAAAGTCCCTCAAATGCATAAAATTCATTTTCCATGACTGATGCGATCTGTGACAGTGTAAAGTCGTCTATGTCCTCGTCCCACACTACATGTGCACTCATTTTGGCAACTAGACTGAGAATGAAACGGTCATTAAAACATTAAAATTTTCCCGCTTCCCATACATACTAGTAATAGGCGTGGTACAAGTCAGTTAGCTCCTCCAATCCTCGATCTGTGCTCGTATACACCACAGTTTTGCCGGAGTTGATTGACAGGTGTTGAGGAAGCTCGAGCAAAGCTCTCGCGTCTCCCACCTGTCAATCAACTCCGGCAAAACTGTGGTGTATACGAGCACAGATCTCGGTTTGAAATGATCTAACTAATACATTGTTTAAAGTTTGAGATAGTGTGCTACAACGAAGTGTGGCGTTACAGTCTCTCCACGGAGTGAAGATAAAACGACCATTTTAAAAACTGTATCCAGGTAGCCCACAACATTTGAGCTACCGTGGTGCGAACTTCCTTCAAATTAGCTAAGATACATAGCGTTCACTATGTCAGTGATGGCATCAGTGAACGCTATGTATCTTAGCTACCTTCAAATGCGACGTGAAACCCGACTCAATCACTGACTCAATCGAGTCTTTGTAACGCAGAGCAATCTTCTTGTCAACAGAAGTTTCACGTTAAGATCTGCACCTTTGCTAGCCGCGAAACCGTTGTCGTGTACAGCTCCCCTTTCACTATCTTACTGAGATTCCGATATAAAAACGTCACACTTTTCAAACCAGCTTTAAAACCAGCTTTAAAACAAGCTCACGTTCTCAAACAGCAGCGACTCCAACGATGTGATTCATCTGAGGCGCACGTAAAATCTCTTACTTTGTCCATTCATTTATAAATTACCACCCGCTCTCAGTTGAGAGCAGACAGTTGAATGCATTTTTCTAGTGGCACGCTCTCAATGGGCACAGCTCAATAAAGGGCATTAAAATGTATCGAATCCATTTGCGAACGTATTTCCCGTCAGTAATAAACACCCATTTTTCATATTGCTTTTGTTTCCAATAAATTGTGATGATTGACTGAATTTGTTTTCAAACATCATCATACAGCTGTAATACTGCTGACACAAATATCCACTCATGATATAGTCACACTTGTACAGTCGACTCTGCTTTTGGCAGAGATTTCTTATGAATGTGACAACACTATAAAATCCACAAAATTAATTTTAAAATTCAAAGGTTCTTGGATGAAATATATAGGAAATAGTTGTGATTGGTACTTCCACGGCGGGCATTTTCCCACTGGAACAACACCTCACACCTTGTCTTACATTTTATCTTGAAAGAATTGAACATGATTCAACATAATGATCAATACACAGACCTTACCTTACAGTACATAGTCAACAAAATAAACACTGTCACACACCATATATTACATTATATATTCACCAAAATGAACAATACCTCACACCTTACATTGCTTTCTATGTTCAACAAAATGATCAATACCAAATATCACCTATTTACCTCTGCACATGGATAAAGTGGACTCAGATAGCGCTTTTGAGCAATTACATTGATAAAAAGCGCTTTAAAAATATTTGTATGTATGTATGTATGTATGTATGTATGTATGTATGTATGTATGTATGTATGTATGTATGTATGTATGTATGTATGTATGTATGTATGTATGTATGTATGTATGTATGTATGTATGTATATCTTACATGATATATTCACTAAAATGGGGCGGTGGGGTAGCCTAATGGTTAAAGCGTTGGCTCGTCACGCCGAAGACCCGGGTTCGAATCCCCACATGGGTACTATGTGTGACGCCCATTTCTGGTGTCCCCCGCCGTGATGTTGCTGGAATATTGCTAAAAGCGGCGTAAAACCAAACTCAGTCAGTCAGTCAGTATTCACTAAAATGAACCATACCACACACCTTACATTATATATTCAGCAAAATGATCAATACCACACCTTACAATGCTTTCCATATTCGACAAAATGAAGAGTACCTCACACATTACATTACATTTGATATATATTCTACAAAATGAACAATATCCCACACCTTATTTTACATTATATAATAATCAAAATGATCAATAACACGCCTTACATTGCTTTCCATATTCAACAAAATTATCAATACCACAAATTCTATCTTACATGATGATATATTAACAAAATGAACAATACCTCACACCTTACATATGTGATATTTGAGATAACACTTTCTTAGTAAAGTACAGGTTCTTGTACATTTGCTGGTTTTGTTTACATTATACATTCACCAAAATGAACAATACCTCACACCTTACACTTATTCCTATATTCAACAAAATATTCAACAAAACGAAAAATACCACATATCATATCTTGCTTTATATTTTCAGTAAAATGAACCATAACACACATCTTATCTCAAAATTAAATTATATATTCATCAAAATGAACATTACCTCACACCTTACATTACTTTCTATATTCAACAAAATGAACAATGCCCTAAGCCTTATCTTACATTATATATTCAACAAGATGAACAATACCTCACACCTTGTCTTACATTATGTATTCACTAAAATTAACAATAATTCACACCTTATCTTATATTATATACCCAACAAAATGAACAATACCTCACACCTTATCTTATATTATATATCGGGCGGTGGGGTAGCCTAGTGGTTAAAGCTTTCTCTCGTCACGCCGAAGACCCGGGTTCGATTCCCCACATGGGTACAATGGGTGAAGCCCATTTCTGATGTCCCCTGCCTTGATATTGCTGGAATATTGCTAAAAGCGGCATAAAACCATACTCACTCACTCACTATATTATATATCCAACAAAATGAACAATACATCACACCATATCTTACATTCTATATCCAACAAAATTAACAATACCTCACACCTTACATTATATCATAGGGGCGCTGGGGTAGTCTAGTGGTTAAAGTGTTCGCTCGTCACGCCGAAGGCACGGGTTCGATTCCCCATATGGGTACAATGTGTGAAGCCCATTTCTGGTGTCCCTCACCGTGATATTGCTGGAATATTGCTAAAAGCGGCGTAAAACTAAACTCACTCACTCACTCTTATATTATATATCTAACAAAATTAACAATACCTCACACCATATCTTACATTCTATATTCAACAAAATTAACAATACCTCACACCTTTCATTGCTTTCTATATTCAACAAAGTGAACAATACCTCACACCTTATCTAACATTATATATATTCAACAAATGAACCATAACACATACCTTATCTTACATTGTATATTCAGCAAAATGATAAATAATACACCTTACAATACTTTTATATTCAACATTATGATCAATACCACAAATCCTATCTTACATTATATATTCAACAAAATTATCAATACCTCACACCTTATCTTCCATTATATATTCAACTCACTGAACCCTACCACGCACTTTATCGTATGTTATATATTCAACAAATGAACAATACATTTTGATAAATGCCCACAATATTTTGGGCTTCTTTTCACTCTCCCTATTGTTTACATAAGTCAAGACCCGTGAAGGTCCGGGTTAGAATGAACCTTCACTAACCCATGCTTGTCGTAAGAGGCGACTAACGGGATCGGGTGGTCAGACTCGCTCGCTTGGTTGACACATGTCATCGGTTCCCAATTGCGCAGATCGATGCTCATACTGTTGATCACTGGATTGTCTGGTCCAGACTCGATTATTTACAGACCGCCGCCATATAGCTGGAATATTGCTGAGTGCGGCGTAAAACTAATTATAACTCACTCACTCACTACATAAGTCAAAATTATAAATATTTGGATATCTCTTCTTCTACTCGGTACCATAACAAATATAGCAGACATTTAATTTATATTAATATACAACTTTATTTCTCGTTGCAGGAAGCCTATCATCCAAATTCACCCACTTCCAATGTTTCATGTGCATTATTAATAACAAAACCACCCATTTCCTATTTGAAGTTTTTATATATCATTCATTACCAATTTTGTCCATTAGTCCGTATGACCTTCTCTAAGTATATACAATCAATGTTGATTCGCCGCCAACAAGATTGATGTATACTGTACCGCTAAGTGGCTGAGCTGACACTGAGTGAGTTCGCTAATCACGTCGTTAAATGGGTCTTGGGGGTAGTAAATCAGTTCGCTATAGCCGTTAATTCGCTACTCACGAGTTCGTTATTCACGTATAATTTTAATGACATTATAAAGGACTGTTGACGGGACTTTTAAGTTTGTTCGCTATATCCGTTTGTACGCTATATCCGTGTTCGCTATAACCATGTTCTACTGTATTATAATATCTCAGTAACGGTCTGTCTAATTCGTGTCCATTTTCATCAGTTCACTGTTATAAAATGTTATCAAAATACATTATACATTATATCACATTACCCCAAAGTCCACTATTATTAAAGTATGAACAAGATAATATTTCCTACTAGCCTCAAGAATATTTGGGGCGGTTGGGTAACCTAGTGGTTAAAGTGTTCGCTCTTCACGCCGAAGAACGGAGGTTGATTCCCCACGTGGGTACAGAGTAGTGTTGGGAATTGGTGTAAATCTCATATTTGATGATTGGTTCATTACAACCGATCATTCATCGAAAATAATTGGTTAGCGTCATTTATCAAATTTTCCTGTTTATGTTTGTTGATGCCCAAAAAATAAAGAAAAAACATATAGTTCTCTCGGGTTTTTTCACAAATTGCACAACATGCATTTGCAAATTTCACATCTTTAAAGGATGACTAGTGTGTTAGGAACATACATTTCCTGGAGTTGTTAAGATAAATTTAATCATGACTTGGAACGAGCTTGTAGTGCTTATGCAATGTAGAGACAAAATCAACCTTTTAAAAATATTGTTATTGCAAACAAGTGTTCCAAAATTGTTTGTGTTCGATTATGAGAAAACATTATCGATTGCTTGGTCGTTTTGTCATTGCGACCAATCTTCGATTATTTCAATTAATCGGACCACCACTAGTACAGAGTGTGAAGCCCGTTTCTGGTGTCCCCCACCGAGACATTGCTGGAATATTGCTAAAAGCGGCGTAAAACTTAATTCACTCCCTCGAACAACTATATCTATCGTCTGTTCTAAATCATTTGTTTAAAACTTATTTGTTCAGCAAACCCTATAAGAAGTAATCAGTGATTCCTGACTCAAAGCGCTTTTGAGCAACAATATATTTCTGGAGACTCGCGCTGTGCACGTGTATATTATGATCGACTGATTTTTGGGTGATATGTTTCTAAAGAATCTTGCTTTACATCAGTTTAATTAAATAATATGTGATGAATATAGATTTGCCCAAAAATACGTAAATGGTTGAAACTTGAATTTATAATATGTGATTCATGGTTTTCTGTTTCTCTTGGGGTTCGTGAAAGGTTGACATTTTAAGACATGAGTACCAAAATATTTTATTTGAGGGAAATATGATTCATCAAGATATGAATGATAATCACACCTAAACTACATACACTCACAATATAAAGTTGACACCCAGATGATAATTACTGTGGCATTTGTATCCATAGGTGGTAAAACATAAATTGTATATTTTGCGTTTTTTCCGGGAGGGTAGTGATTTTATCCAAGGGTAATTTCATTCTTGAGTGGATCATTTCTAGGATCAGGGCATCGTAGCACAAAGCTATCGTACCGCTAATGTCATCGTACGCGTAGTTTCCTTACTTGAATATAGGTTTACGACAGTCGTAGCACTAAGATTGCTTCCTGAAACGAACAGAAGTCATAGTCAAACAACAGTCAACAACATTTGCTACTGAGGATTGCAGCAACGTGTGCACCAAAGACTGTCTCTGCAGATCGACATAGACAAGGAGAACGATATTAGGCATTAGAACCCCAACCATGGATCAGGGATCCGCAGATCGGCATAGACAAGGAGAACGATGTTAGGCATGAGAGCTTCAACCATGGATCAGGGATCCGCAGATCGGCATAGACAAGGAGAACGATATTAGGCATGAAAGATTCAACCATGGATCAGGGATCCGCAGATCGGCATAGACAAGGAGAACGATATTAGGCATGAGAGCTTCAACCATGGATCAGGGATCTGCAGATCGGCATAGACAAGGAGAACGATATTAGGCATTAGAACCCCAACCATGGATCAGGGATCCGCAGATCGGCATAGACAAGGAGAACGATGTTAGGCATGAGAGCTTCAACCATGGATCAGGGATCCGCAGATCGGCATAGACAAGGAGAACGATATTAGGCATGAGAGCTTCAACCATGGATCAGGGATCCGCAGATCGGCATAGACAAGGAGAACGATATTAGGCATTAGAATTCAACCATGGATCAGGGATCCGCAGATCGGCATAGACAAGGAGAACGATGTTAGGCATTAGAGCTTCAACCATGGATCAGGGATCCGCAGATCGGCATAGACAAGGAGAACGATATTAGGCATGAGAAGCTTCAACCATGGATCAGGGATCCGCAGATCGGCATAGACAAGGAGAACGATATTAGGCATGAGAGCTTCAACCATGGATCAGGGATCCGCAGATCGGCATAGACAAGGAGAACGATATTAGGCATGAGAGATTCAACCATGGATCAGGGATCCGCAGATCGGCATAGACAAGGAGAACGATATTAGGCATAGAAGCTTCAACCATGGATCAGGGATCCGCAGATCGGCATAGACAAGGAGAACGATATTAGGCATGAGAGCTTCAACCATGGATCAGGGATCCGCAGATCGGCATAGACAAGGAGAACGATATTAGGCATGAAAGATTCAACCATGGATCAGGGATCCGCAGATCGGCATAGACAAGGAGAACGATATTAGGCATGAGAGCTTCAACCATGGATCAGGGATCCGCAGATCGGCATAGACAAGGAGAACGATATTAGGCATGAAAGATTCAACCATGGATCAGGGATCTGCAGATCGGCATAGACAAGGAGAACGATATTAGGCATGAGAGCTTCAACCATGGATCAGGGATCCGCAGATCGGCATAGACAAGGAGAACGATATTAGGCATGAGAGATTCAACCATGGATCAGGGATCCGCAGATCGGCATAGACAAGGAGAACGATATTAGGCATGAGCTTCAGATTCAACCATGGATCAGGGAGAACGCAGATCGGCATAGACAAGGAGAACGATATTAGGCATGAGAGCTTCAACCATGGATCAGGGATCCGCAGATCGGCATAGACAAGGAGAACGATATTAGGCATGAGAGCTTCAACCATGGATCAGGGATCCGCAGATCGGCATAGACAAGGGAGAACGATGGATCAGGGATCCGCAGATCGGCATAGAATTAGGCATTCAACCATGGATCAGGGATCCGCAGATCGGCATAGACAAGGAGAACGATATTAGGCATGAGAGCTTCAACCATGGATCAGGGATCCGCAGATCGGCATAGACAAGGAGAACGATATTAGGCATGAAAGATTCAACCATGGATCAGGGATCCGCAGATCGGCATAGACAAGGAGAACGATATTAGGCATGAAAGATTCAACCATGGATCAGGGATCTGCAGATCGGCATAGACAAGGAGAACGATATTAGGCATGAGAGCTTCAACCATGGATCAGGGATCTGCAGATCGGCGTGGACAAGGAGAACGATATTAGGCATTAGAACCCCAACCATGGATCAGGGGATCCGCAGATCGGCATCAGACAAGGAGAACGATATTAGGCATGAGAGCTTCAACCATGGATCAGGGATCCGCAGATCGGCATAGACAAGGAGAACGATATTAGGCATGAGAGCTTCAACCATGGATCAGGATCCGCAGATCGGCATAGACAAGGAGAACGATATTAGGCATGAGAGCTTCAACCATGGATCAGGGATCCGCAGATCGGCATAGACAAGGAGAACGATATTAGGCATGAGAGCTTCAACCATGGATCAGGGATCCGCAGATCGGCATAGACAAGGAGAACGATATTAGGCATGAAAACCAACCATGGATCAGGGATCCGCAGATCGGCATAGACAAGGAGAACGATATTAGGCATGAGAGCTTCAACCATGGATCAGGGATCCGCAGATCGGCATAGACAAGGAGAACGATATTAGGCATGAAAGATTCAACCATGGATCAGGGATCCGCAGATCGGCATAGACAAGGAGAACGATATTAGGCATGAAAGATTCAACCATGGATCAGGGATCCGCAGATCGGCATAGACAAGGAGAACGATATTAGGCATTAGAACCCAACCATGGATCAGGGATCCGCAGATCGGCATAGACAAGGAGAACGATATTAGGCATGAGAGCTTCAACCATGGATCAGGGATCCGCAGATCGGCATAGACAAGGAGAACGATATTAGGCATGAGAGCTTCAACCATGGATCAGGGATCTGCAGATCGGCATAGACAAGGAGAACGATATTAGGCATGAGAGCTTCAACCATGGATCAGGGATCCGCAGATCGGCATAGACAAGGAGAACGATATTAGGCATGAAAGATTCAACCATGGATCAGGGATCCGCAGATCGGCATAGACAAGGAGAACGATATTAGGCATGAAAGATTCAACCATGGATCAGGGATCCGCAGATCGGCATAGACAAGGAGAACGATATTAGGCATGAGAGCCCAACCATGGATCAGGGATCCGCAGATCGGCATAGACAAGGAGAACGATATTAGGCATGAGAGCTTCAACCATGGATCAGGGGATCCGCAGATCGGCATAGACAAGGAGAACGATGTTAGGCATGAGAGCTTCAACCATGGATCAGGGATCCGCAGATCGGCATAGACAAGGAGAACGATATTAGGCATGAAAAAGATTCAACCATGGATCAGGGATCCGCAGATCGGCATAGACAAGGAGAACGATATTAGGCATTAGAGCCCCAACCATGGATCAGGGATCCGCAGATCGGCATAGACAAGGAGAACGATATTAGGCATGAGAGCTTCAACCATGGATCAGGGATCCGCAGATCGGCATAGACAAGGAGAACGATATTAGGCATTAGAACCCCAACCATGGATCAGGGATCCGCAGATCGGCATAGACAAGGAGAACGATATTAGGCATGAGAGCTTCAACCATGGATCAGGGATCCGCAGATCGGCATAGACAAGGAGAACGATATTAGGCATGAACGAACCCACAACCATGGATCAGGGATCCGCAGATCGGCATAGACAAGGAGAACGATATTAGGCATGAAAGATTCAACCATGGATCAGGGCATCCGCAGATCGGCATAGACACAAGGAGAACGATATTAGGCATGAGAGCTTCAACCATGGATCAGGGATCCGCAGATCGGCATAGACAAGGAGAACGATATTAGGCATGAGAGCTTCAACCATGGATCAGGGATCTGCAGATCGGCATAGACAAGGAGAACGATATTAGGCATTAGAACCCCAACCATGGATCAGGGATCCGCAGATCGGCATAGACAAGGAGAACGATATTAGGCATGAGAGCTTCAACCATGGATCAGGGATCCGCAGATCGGCATAGACAAGGAGAACGATATTAGGCATGAGAGATTCAACCATGGATCAGGGATCCGCAGATCGGCATAGACAAGGAGAACGATATTAGGCATGAGAGCTTCAACCATGGATCAGGGATCTGCAGATCGGCATAGACAAGGAGAACGATATTAGGCATGAGAGCTTCAACCATGGATCAGGGATCCGCAGATCGGCATAGACAAGGAGAACGATATTAGGCATGAAAGATTCAACCATGGATCAGGGATCCGCAGATCGCCATAGACAAGGAGAACGATATTAGGCATGAAAGATTCAACCATGGATCAGGGATCTGCAGATCGGCATAGACAAGGAGAACGATATTAGGCATGAACGTTCAACCATGGATCAGGGATCCGCAGATCGGCATAGACAAGGAGAACGATATTAGGCATGAGAGCTTCAACCATGGATCAGGGATCCGCAGATCGGCATAGACAAGGAGAACGATATTAGGCATGAAAGATTCAACCATGGATCAGGGATCCGCAGATCGGCATAGACAAGGAGAACGATATTAGGCATGAGAGCTTCAACCATGGATCAGGGATCCGCAGATCGGCATAGACAAGGAGAACGATATTAGGCATGAGAGCTTCAACCATGGATCAGGGATCCGCAGATCGGCATAGACAAGGAGAACGATATTAGGCATTAGAACCCCAACCATGGATCAGGGATCCGCAGATCGGCATAGACAAGGAGAACGATATTAGGCATGAGAGCTTCAACCATGGATCAGGGATCCGCAGATCGGCATAGACAAGGAGAACGATATTAGGCATGAAAGATTCAACCATGGATCAGGGATCCGCAGATCGGCATAGACAAGGAGAACGATATTAGGCATGAAAGATTCAACCATGGATCAGGGATCCGCAGATCGGCATAGACAAGGAGAACGATATTAGGCATGAGAGCTTCAACCATGGATCAGGGATCCGCAGATCGGCATAGACAAGGAGAACGATATTAGGCATGAGAGCTTCAACCATGGATCAGGGATCCGCAGATCGGCATAGACAAGGAGAACGATATTAGGCATGAGAGATTCAACCATGGATCAGGGATCCGCAGATCGGCATAGACAAGGAGAACGATATTAGGCATGAGAGCTTCAACCATGGATCAGGGATCCGCAGATCGGCATAGACAAGGAGAACGATATTAGGCATGAGAGCTTCAACCATGGATCAGGGATCCGCAGATCGGCATAGACAAGGAGAACGATATTAGGCATGAGAGCTTCAACCATGGATCAGGGATCCGCAGATCGGCATAGACAAGGAGAACGATATTAGGCATGAGAGCTTCAACCATGGATCAGGGATCCGCAGATCGGCATAGACAAGGAGAACGATATTAGGCATGAAAGATTCAACCATGGATCAGGGATCCGCAGATCGGCATAGACAAGGAGAACGATATTAGGCATGAGAGATTCAACCATGGATCAGGGATCTGCAGATCGGCATAGACAAGGAGAACGATATTAGGCATTAGAGCCCCAACCATGGATCAGGGATCCGCAGATCGGCATAGACAAGGAGAACGATATTAGGCATGAGAGCTTCAACCATGGATCAGGGATCCGCAGATCGGCATAGACAAGGAGAACGATATTAGGCATGAGAGCTTCAACCATGGATCAGGGATCCGCAGATCGGCATAGACAAGGAGAACGATATTAGGCATGAAAGATTCAACCATGGATCAGGGATCCGCAGATCGGCATAGACAAGGAGAACGATATTAGGCATGAGAGCTTCAACCATGGATCAGGGATCCGCAGATCGGCATAGACAAGGAGAACGATATTAGGCATGAGAGCTTCAACCATGGATCAGGGATCCGCAGATCGGCGTGGACAAGGAGAACGATATTAGGCATGAGAGCTTCAACCATGGATCAGGGATCCGCAGATCGGCATAGACAAGGAGAACGATATTAGGCATGAGAGCTTCAACCATGGATCAGGGATCCGCAGATCGGCATAGACAAGGAGAACGATATTAGGCATGAAGGCATGAAAGATCAACCATGGATCAGGGATCCGCAGATCGGCATAGACAAGGAGAACGATATTAGGCATGAAAGATTCAACCATGGATCAGGGATCCGCAGATCGGCATAGACAAGGAGAACGATATTAGGCATGAGAGCTTCAACCATGGATCAGGGATCCGCAGATCGGCATAGACAAGGAGAACGATATTAGGCATGAGAGCTTCAACCATGGATCAGGGATCTGCAGATCGGCGTGGACAAGGAGAACGATATTAGGCATTAGAACCCCAACCATGGATCAGGGATCCGCAGATCGGCATAGACAAGGAGAACGATATTAGGCATGAGAACCCAACCATGGATCAGGGATCCGCAGATCGGCATAGACAAGGAGAACGATATTAGGCATGAGAGCTTCAACCATGGATCAGGGATCCGCAGATCGGCATAGACAAGGAGAACGATATTAGGCATTAGAACCCCAACCATGGATCAGGGATCCGCAGATCGGCATAGACAAGAGAGAACGATATTAGGCATGAGAGCTTCAACCATGGATCAGGGATCCGCAGATCGGCATAGACAAGGAGAACGATATTAGGCATGAAAGATTCAACCATGGATCAGGGATCCGCAGATCGGCATAGACAAGGAGAACGATATTAGGCATGAAAGATTCAACCATGGATCAGGGATCCGCAGATCGGCATAGACAAGGAGAACGATATTAGGCATTAGAACCCCAACCATGGATCAGGGATCCGCAGATCGGCATAGACAAGGAGAACGATATTAGGCATGAGAGCTTCAACCATGGATCAGGGATCCGCAGATCGGCATAGACAAGGAGAACGATATTAGGCATGAGAGCTTCAACCATGGATCAGGGATCCGCAGATCGGCATAGACAAGGAGAACGATATTAGGCATGAGAACTTCCAACCATGGATCAGGGATCCGCAGATCGGCATAGACAAGGAGAACGATATTAGGCATGAGATCAGCTTCAACCATGGATCAGGGATCCGCAGATCGGCATAGACAAGGAGAACGATATTAGGCATGAAAGATTCAACCATGGATCAGGGATCTGCAGATCGGCATAGACAAGGAGAACGATATTAGGCATGAGAGCTTCAACCATGGATCAGGGATCTGCAGATCGGCATAGACAAGGAGAACGATATTAGGCATTAGAACCCCAACCATGGATCAGGGATCCGCAGATCGGCATAGACAAGGAGAACGATATTAGGCATGAGAGCTTCAACCATGGATCAGGGATCCGCAGATCGGCATAGACAAGGAGAACGATATTAGGCATGAACGATTCAACCATGGATCAGGGATCTGCAGATCGGCATAGACAAGGAGAACGATATTAGGCATTAGAACCCCAACCATGGATCAGGGATCCGCAGATCGGCATAGACAAGGAGAACGATATTAGGCATTAGAGATTCAACCATGGATCAGGGATCCGCAGATCGGCATAGACAAGGAGAACGATATTAGGCATGAAAGCTTCAACCATGGATCAGGGATCCGCAGATCGGCATAGACAAGGAGAACGATATTAGGCATGAAAGATTCAACCATGGATCAGGGATCCGCAGATCGGCATAGACAAGGAGAACGATATTAGGCATGAACTCAATCCATGGATCAGGGATCCGCAGATCGGCATAGACAAGGAGAACGATATTAGGCATGAGAGCTTCAACCATGGATCAGGGATCCGCAGATCGGCATAGACAAGGAGAACGATATTAGGCATGAGAGCTTCAACCATGGATCAGGGATCCGCAGATCGGCATAGACAAGGCAGAACTGTGGATCAGGGATCCGCAGATTGGAGTAGACAAGCAGAACGATATCGGGTATGAGAGCCTCAACCATGGATCTAGGATCAGGGCCCCATAGCACAAAGCTATCGTACTGTCTCCGCAGATTGGAGTAGACAAGGAGAACGATATCGGGTATGAGAGCCTCAATTATGATTTGGGGTTGAATGGAGTTTGAAGAACCTATTTCCATGTACAACAGCGGCACACGATGTGCCAACGGGGATGGCATTCTGATTGTGTACTTAAGACCTTATGTTGGTGCAGTAGGATCTGACCTCATCCTGATCAACGATAACACAAGATTTCATCGTGCCAGGGTCGTTGATGCCTACTTAGAGCAAGAGACCTGACCTCAACCCTATTGTATCATAGTATCATAAATGCACTACCCCAAACTGAAAGCTTGGTAGGTTAGGTAGGCACACATAATGTCAATTCATTTAGATGTATCTAAGCATGAGGGACTTTTGACTGACCTCTGACGTCCGATAAATTTTGCAAAGAAGATAGGACTGATTGTCCACCATGGAAATTGTAATGAACCCGAGACATGGGTATACCTTTATGCAGTGTCTCTGGTGCTTCTGTTGATTAGGTAAATACACAGTAGTTGTATTGAATCCCGAGAAACATGATTTGCTAATGATTTCAGGGTACAGCATCTATCAATTTACGTTGGTTAATCCAAAAAATTGTAAATGTCATTAAATATATCCGAAACAATGTTGTGTTTTCTGTCCCGGTTACATGACATGTCATATATCAGGATAACGTGGAGCTGACACATAATGACCAAAGCCATCATGAAGTAATTAAGATCCAATAAAAACAATGCACCGTCGAACCTCATGCATAAACTCACTGGAAGTCATGCCGCAGTTGTTTAATGTGTATTTACACAAACCTTTCAATGACAAGAACACCACGTCAAAACATGTACACCAAAGGTCATATATGTAAGATGGGTCTGATTGATTACATCACTCTAATTTTCCTGCAAGATCGAATCTAATATGACTTCATCAGTTACGACCTCCAAATTTAGGTAAACATGGGTCTTCCCAATACGTTTCTTCCCTCCGAAATGCGTGTGTCACGGGTTGCACACGAGTGACCAACGCAACTCACACCCGTGTGCAACGCGTGTCACACGGGTCTCACACGCGTGACTAAAGGGTTCCACATGAGTGACCAACGCGTTTCACACTCGTGTAAGGGGAATGAACTTTTAGACAGTTGCAGTGTACACGTGATGTTCTCGACATTGTATTCGGCCGACCGTTTTCCGTCTACTCTATTGTGTGCACACACATATATTTTTTGGGTACCAATGTCGCTTCATTCATTCATTCATTCATTCCATTGTCGGGTATTTGTCTTCGGCCATTGTATTCCCGTTAAAGCTGATGCATGTCAAGGTCACAGCTGTATGTACACACTATACAATTTGCACGATATATGCAAGGCTTAGAATAAGTTTTGTTTACCTGACATTTGAACCTGGTATTGCCGTCTTCCGAATATAGGTATATTGTATACTGGGTCGTTATGGCCGCAGCTAGATCAATCAGGAAGTTATTAAACCCGTGGCAGACTGAGTGTGGGTGGATACAAAGACATCTACTGTTGTTGACATGAACGTATCCGACCGCTAAACAACTTATACACCACGCGGTATGACTAAACTATACACCATACTAAATATATATGCACACACACACACGTGGACACACATTCGCTCAACTCACTCACTCAAACACTCAACCAATCTCACTCACTCACTCACTCACTCAGGTCTAACTTACGGGACTACCCCGGACACACATTCACAGACATAGACACACATGTGTATGTGTCTTTATGCTTTGTGTGTCCATGTGTGTGTGTCTTCATGTGTGTTTGTCCATGTGTGTATGTGTCTTTATGCTTTGAGTGTCCATGTGTGTGTGTCGCCATGTGTGTTTGTCCATGTGTGTATGTGTCTTTATGCTTTGAGTGTCCACGTGTGTATGTCTTACACAGACAGACAGAAAACAGAAGACACATACACACAAAGCATAAAGACACATGCACACGGACACACATACGCATGAAGACACATACACACATGGACACACATACGAATGAAGACACATACACACGTGGACACACACATGGACACACACACACATGAAGACACATACACATGAACACAAGCACATGGAGACACACACACACATGGATACACACATGAAGACACATAAAAACATGGACACACACACGCACGAGGACACATACACATATGGACATACACACATGAAGACAGATACACACATGGACACACACGCATGAAGACACATACACATATGGACATACACACATAAAGACACATACACACATGGACACACACATAAAGACAGATACACATATGGACAAACACACATAAAGACACATGCACACATGGACACACACACACACATAAAGACACATACACATATTGACACACACACACATAAAGACAGATACACACATGGACACACACACATGAAGACACATGCACACATGGACACACATGAAGACAAATACACACATGGACACACACGCATGAAGACAAACACACATGGACACATACACATATGGACACACACATCAACACAGATACACACATGGACACACACGCATGAAGACAAACACACATGGACACACACGCATGAAGACAAACGCACATGGACACACACACATTCAGACACATACACATATGGACACACACATCAAGACAGATACACACGTGGACACACACGCATGAAGACACGTACACACATGGACACACACGCATGAAGACACATACACACATGAAGACACACACACACATGGACATACACACATGAACAGACACATACACACATGAAGACACATACACGCATGGAGACACATACACGCATGAGACACACACATGAACACACAGATACACGCATGGAGACACACACACACATGGACATACACACATGAACACATACATAAAGACACACGCACATTCACACATGGACACACGCATGAGGACACACACCGTTTACACATTCACACACACGCATGAAGATACACATTCACACATGGACACACACACGCATGAAGATGCACACACATTCACACATGGACACACACGCATGAAGACACATGCACACATGGACACACATACGCATAAAGACACATGCATATTCACACATGGACACATACACGCATGAAGACGCTCACACATTCACACATGGACACACACGCTTGAAGACGCACACACATTCACACATGGACACATACACGCATGAAGACACACACATATTCACACATGGACAAATACACGCATGAAGACACACACATATTCACACATGGACAAATACACGCATGAAGACACACACATATTCACACATGGACAAATACACGCATGAAGACACACACATATTCACACATGGACACATACACGCATGAAGACGCACACACATTCACACATGGACACACACACACGCATAAATACACACATTGAGACATGGACACACACGCATGAGGACACTCGCATTTACACATGCATTGGCACACACGTTCACACACACACACACACACAGACGCACACACATGGACATACACACGCTTGAAGACACACACGGAGAGAAACACACACACATGTCGCATTGTTGTCCTTCAGTAAAACAACAGAAGTATTATCTTGAAAGAGTTAACTGGACAAATGTTTCGTTGTCACGCACATGAACAATTCTTCCTTGACTCCTTAATACCAACAACTCGACAATTCCTCCAAGTATTTTTTAATTATGAGTGTGTAAGGAGTGTTTAATATTAACGGCGTGTAAGCTTGTTTGTATAGGGACGTCCTCCACGTCCATGACCCACAGGCCCGGTCACAGAAATCAAGGATCAGGATTTGGGCGTATCGAGAATTCCAGTTACTGTTTATGACTCATCCTCGGGATTCAAAGTGATTGCAGACTTGCTCCGAAGTGACTTGGTGACGTAACAATGTTGATGAATGTGAATTGTTATGAAACTTGTATAAAATATAATGTTGAAAAAACAATCATGATAATTCCTCATGTTTAAGAAGTACGAGTACGTGGATAGGGTAGGATATGGCACAAATGCATAAGAAAGTCCGCAGTGGTTAGTGTATCAAGCAATAATTTCATTTCTTGCAACATTCATCTGATTTGGTTAATTGAAACATATACGAGGTAGATATGAACTCAGAAACTGCACCATACAGCCTTACACAAAGCTAATTCCAGTGAGAAATATTATCTTTGTATACAACACCACGTGAATAGATAGCTATTTCCTATTTCATTTCAAATACAAATTTCACGTTGGAGTCCAAAATAAGCGTAATCTTATATGATAGTTGCCTTGTGAACATAGGAATTTCAGACTCAATAAATAAATATATCACGATCTCGTTTTACCATTTGTAAAAGCACTAGTATGTTGTTGCACATTTGGCGAGGTATTTTAATAACGCTCTAAATTAGCCGAACTAAATCAAAATGAGTTAAATTTTGTGTCATGATACTTATTAAGACACTTTCATTCATTTACATCCTCCAAAACATAAAAGAACATTCATTTTAGCAAAAGTAAATATTCCCAGATGCTAGTTAGTTAAAATTTTGAGTTTCGAAAAAAAATCGTGGTTTTTTTCATCCTTAAGATATATTCATGTTAACTGCCTGTCGAATTTTGTCAAACCCTTTGTCAGAAACTGGCCACAGTGCGGAGAGTTTCAGGACTTTGGGGGTTCCAGAATGAAATTGTGACGTGTTATATAATCTTGTCACTTCTTTCTTGGGTTCTTTAGACCATTACTGCGAGGTTACCATCAGATATTTCATAGTGAGTGTGTATGGAGGTATATCCTTGAACGACCGTTCCATAATATAACGACGGGTAAGCTTGTTTGTATGCAGAAATCAAGGATCAGGATTTGGGCGTAACGGGAATTCCAGTTACTGCATTCTGACTCATCCTGGTGACTCAACCAAAGCCATTGCACCAGAGGATCAACCTTACCCTAAAGTGCTGTATGACATAACAATCACGAAAGACACGTGAACATTTTTTAACATTATAAAACATAATGCCTTAAAAAATGAAAATATTATCTCCCAAAGTTTAATGTAAGTCCCTTCAACCCGTCCAAAATATAGTATGTTGAATATATATACTGTCCAAAAGGGTTGAAAATACTGCTTATATGTTGCTGGTATGTTGCCAGCTTGTTGGAATAAAAGATTTGTAATTCAAAACGGGAGCAAATTGCTAACATTAAAGATCTTAATTTACGTAAAATGTAGTCTTTGTTGTAAAATGTATAGCCTTTTCTTGTAGATTTTATTGGTATTAGCTGTGCAATTCAGTCTATCATCGATAACAGTACCGAGGCACTTGCATTCAGTGACGACATCTATGCTATAATCGTCTATAGTGACAAATATATTTGTGCTCAGTGGCGCCCCCTTCAAGTCGTGCCCAGGGCACATGTCATACGTGCCATACCTCAAGAATCCCACTGATGTCAACACACATGCAACCCGTCATCCAGCTGATTGTTTCTCCGCGTGGAGTGACGGGGGTTTCCCTACGACGTGGAAGCGACACTGACCATTGTCACTCTCAATACAGGACAAGACTTCGCGGTGACTGAGCTGTCGTCAAGGAAGTGGGACAATGCCACTTTGCGCCCTTAATTCCTTTTTATGACCGTTCTTTTTAAATCAAACAATCTAACTTTGAAACTGTCAGCAGAATGTGTGTCGTATTCACCCATGATTTCTGAAAATACAATGACATTTCGATAAGTGAACGGGTCTTATGCACGCTATTATTCGGCCAGGATGAGCAGTCTTCCAAACAGTCAAAGTCAATGTTCTCGTAATTTGATTGGACGGGACAGTTACAAATCTACATTTGGTTCTAACTGGTCATCACAATGGTGGCCGTAATGACTTTTTTTGCTTCTAAATTTAGCATACGGACTTGGATTCATATTTTAAAATATAATGATGATATTTTCCCAACACACATGATAATGCTTAATATTTCATACGGATTTTATGACTTCCGTGTTTATAGAACACAGTTTTCTATATAAAGTTGATTCCATATCGAGCTAGACAGTTACAAGGACCGCCCTTTGATAACGAAGTACAGCTATGATGAAACTCCTGCTTGAGACCACTCTCCTCCTTACGGTTACTGTAAGTATCTGATCATCTACCGTGAATCACCTTAGGATTTTTGTTTTTCGAAAATTAGGACATCCTTTGCTTTTATTCTAACACGTATGTGTATAGTAACAAGAGCCTACTATTTCATCACAAATTTAATTCCGACTTTAAAAACACTTTTCTACCTGATGAAAGATCACAGCTGAAATATTTCAGCTTACAGGAAAGAATTGTAATGGTGCGCATTTGATGACGTTATTATACCATGGAATTCCTCCGTCAGTCATTCCGAAGACAATTTTGATCAACCGATATCTTGAAAACTATTGGTTCAATTGTTTTCAAATTTAGGGATCATGATCATGATAATTTAATTGTTTTAAAGATTTACAGAATTTGAGAAATTAAACAAGGAAAAGTTTGTTAAAACAATAACTTGAAAATGAAAATGAAAATATTTCAAATCCTGTCTAAAGGAGAGGTATAAAGTTTCGTTGCGATTTTCTAATTTTTGAAAGATATGCATCAATTTTCGTGCTTTTGAACTAAACAAAACCGAAAGAAATGTTTCTTCAACCAATAACTTGAACTTATTTGAATGGAATGGATCACGTCCCATATCTATAAGAGAGATGCAGTGCAAAAATATATTTTGATATTTATAATTTGTCAAAATTATCACAAATTACAGTTATTGAACTCGGAGAAAAAGTCCCACATTATACTTGTTCAACCAATAGCTTTTTTCAGATTTGGGTAGTGGCTTCTTTGTTTATAGTGAAGGTGCAGTGCCAAGTTTGATACAAGTCTTAAATTTGTAGGCTTTTTGTCTTTTATCATAGTATCATATATAGATGTGTTTCAGCGGCTGCATTCAGCCAAGTAATGTTTTGACAACGTTTGTAATTTTGGTGTCAAATCCAATTTTTAAGTTTTCTTACTTTTGCCCTTGAGTTAGTATCTCCTCCTATGGTATCAATGGATATATTATTGCAAAAACGTATCCCTTAATATATTATTTGTTGTACTTCAAAACGTTGAAGGGGCGGTGGGGTATCCTAGTGGTTAAAGCGTTCGCTCGTCATGCTGAAGAAGTGTTCAATTCCCCACAGTGTGAGTACGTGACTATTGCTAGAAGCGCCGTTAACTCAACTGACTCACTCACTCAAAACGTTATAGCTACCAGTGTCCAGTACATAATTAGACGCATTATTCCTTATTCCCAGTGTAACAGGTGCGTATCGTAAGACCGGTTAAATCATGAGATATCTCACACGAACACATTCTGCTGTATCTTCTGACTCACCATTGGCTCCAGAAAGTGATTTAAGGCACTGCGATTATCCTTACAGAGTTTCGTCCCCTAGAGATGCCAGGATCCATGGGTGGTTGGTTCGAACCCAAGATATGCCCTGATAATATTTCTTGTTTTGCCATCACCGTACCCGTGCTCTCGAACGTTACAAAGTGGTAAACGTCTGAGACCGGCATCACTACTGGCTTATCCCCAGCATCAGGCTGACACGAAGGGGGGTTATATACTGACAGCAAAAGAAACGCAAGTTTCGAAAAAATGAAATCTCATAAAAGTAAGCGTTTATGTTGATGGAACGTTCATGGTAAAGGAACAAAAAGCCAGACTTGCGTTTCTTTTGATGTTCAGTATATCTAGGCTATACCACGATCGGGGGTAGTGAACATCCTGTACTATGCATAAATAGTGTATTTAGCAAGTTGGTCATAACATTACGAAGTGTCGATTCAGATATAATGGCGGTGACATAAGGAACCAGGGGTAACGGGACATCGTGTTTCGGCCAAATCCACCTGTTTCCATTAGGGGAAAAGGACCCACACGCAGTTTATATCTCCAAGTTTTAAAACGTGTCAGCTACGTCCTCCCTTGAGTTTTTGTATCTTAAACTATTGTTTTAAAAATGATAACTTTTATCCCAGGATTTTCTCCATATCACCGATGGATAATTGTAACTCGATCGCCGATTGACATGGTCGAGTCATGTCGTTTGTAAACATTGAGAGTAACTACCTGACCGGTTTATTTCCTGAAAAAAAGGCTCCTTTAGGGCATTCCTCTGTATATTGTTAAAACGTGTGCGAAAACATAAGTTCAGTTGCGTATGTTTCTTGTTGCAGTGTCTGGTTAAGAATGTATCCATGGCAACCAGACCTTACTGTCCATCAAGCCAATCAACGCAGCAAGATGAGTCGTATTACATACTGCCAGGAATGGGTGAGTACTTCCCACTTATGAAATACGTAGTCTAATATATATTTGTCTTCTTGGCCAAACACGATGGTTGTTGATAAGCTTTGCGCCTAGCATAGACGGAAGTAATCACTGTACTTTCATGAAATTTCCCCATTCCTTTTTCCAGAAATGCCTATTCACATTTCCAATCGTGCCTATTCACATTTCCAAAGGTTCTTGTTCCAACTTCCTGGGCTGCCAACTTGAGTTGCTTGTTCCAACTTGCTGAGCTGCTGCTTGTTCCAACTTGCTGAGCTGCTTGTTCCAACTTGCTGAGCTGCTTGTTCCAACTTGCTGAGCTGCTTATTTCAACTTCCTGAGCTGCTTATATCAATTTCCAAAAGTGTTAAGATGTATCGCAAGGAAACAGTTTATTCTGTTTACTCATGTACTACTTGCTATAAAAAGCTTCGATACTATGTCGACAACACTAACAAATCCATTATGTCGCAATTCCTCTTGTGTGAGGCTCATAACTTATCAATCAACTTGCTAGATTCAAACGAAGAACAAAATTGTCGTCAACAAACCATGTATAACGCCACTAACGGTATCTGGTGGTCACGTTCGTTGACTTGTTTAATCGGATCCCAATTGCTCAGATAGCTTATGAGATGTCAATCACCGTATTGTCTGGTCCAGACTCATGTGTACATACAGACCGCCGTTATGTAACTGAAATATTGCTGAATATCGGAGGCATCACCCTATGATACAGCGTGGTGGTACAAATTCAAATGCAGTATACTACAAGAACAGTGATAATAGCAATAAAGACATAGATGGTCATATTCACCTCTCAGTAACAGTAAACCAATTGCAGGAAGGGGCCAGGCAGAGTGTCTCAGGGTGGAGAGTGATCACCCAAAATGCTTGTCTTTTTGAGATGTAATGTGTGGGATGAGAGACAATAACTTGCATCCTTATATATCCAAGAAAACTTGCTATAAAATTCCGCAGTATTATCATAGAAGGGTTCTAGTATATTGAATACACTCCCCAACTCTGTCTAAATACAGCACGGCAGTGCCCCTCACTTCCTCTACAGGTACAGTATATAACAGGTGGACTGACTGAGTTTGGTTTTACGCCGCTTTTAGCAATATTCCAGCAACAACACGGCGTGGGACACCAGAAATGGGCTTCACACATTGCGCCCATGAGGGGATTCGAACCCGGGTCTTCGGCATGACGAGCCAACGCTTTAACCATTAGGCTACCCCACCGCCCCTATAACAGGTGGAACATGCACAAGGTATAACGCTGCCTCTTAACTTCTTTGAGAAGACCACAGTATCCAGTGGGACAAAACCCGAACCCTAACAAACAACCTCAGAGACTATAAACTCAGGAAACTCCAAGAAGCCATCTACATCAAAAGATTCCAGCCATCAGTCAACCGTGACTAAGGTTACTACATACCTCCTGCGTACTACCAGCTGATTAAAGATCATCATCATCAATAATCCCCCATTTATGTATACAACGCATCATCCTCATAATCACCCATTTATGTATACAACGCATCATCCTCACAATCCCCTATTTATGTATACAACGCATCATCCTCATAATCCCCCATTTATGTATACAACGCATCATCCTCATAATCCCCTATTTATGTATACAACGCATCATCTCATAATCCCCATTTATGTATACAACCTAATTAATCCCCTATTTATGTATACAACGCATCATCCTCATAATCCTCCTCATAATCCCCTATTTATGTATACAACGCATCATCCTCATAATCCCTATTTATGTATACAACGCATCATCCTCATAATCCCCTATTTATGTATACAACGCATCATCCTCATAATCCCCTATTTATGTATACAACGCATCATCCTCCCCCTATTTATGTATACAACGCATCATCCTCATAATCCCCTATTTATGTATACAACGCATCATCCTCATAATCCCCCATTTATGTATACAACGCATCATCCTCATAATCCCCTATTTATGTATACAACGCATCATCCTCATAATCCCTATTTATGTATACAACGCATCATCCTCATAATCCCCTATTTATGTATACAACGCATCATCCTCATAATCCCCCATTTATGTATACAACGCATCATCCTCATAATCCCCTATTTATGTATACAACGCATCATCCTCATAATCCCCCATTTATGTATACAACGCATCATCCTCATAATCCCCTATTTATGTATACAACGCATCATCCTCACAATCCCCATTTATGTATACAACGCATCATCCTCATAATCCCCTATTTATGTATACAACGCATCATCCTCATAATCACCTATTTATGTATACAACGCATCATCCTCATAATCCCCATTTATGTATACAACGCATCATCCTCATAATCCCTATTTATGTATACAACGCATCATCCTCATAATCCCCTATTTATGTATACAACGCATCATCCTCATAATCCCCTATTTATGTATACAACGCATCATCCTCACAATCCCCATTTATGTATACAACGCATCATCCTCATAATCCCCTATTTATGTATACAACGCATCATCCTCATAATCACCTATTTATGTATACAACGCATCATCCTCATAATCCCTATTTATGTATACAACGCATCATCCTCATAATGCCCCTATTTATGTATACAACGCATCATCCTCATAATCACCTATTTATGTATACCACAGGCTTCACTTCCCATTGTGTAGTTTGCAGGCTTCAATTGTTAACGCGTTATCTAAGCCCTTGTGTTGTTATTGTGTCTGGCGTCCAGCCCTTGTGTTGTTATTGTGTCTGGCTTCCTAATCCCAATTGTACTGTACAAACATCTGCTCTAACTTGTATATATGCTCCTTCATCCTTATGCTGTTCATTACTTGCTTGATAACGGTGTTAGAACCTACACCGAAACGTCGCTCTCACAGCAATAAAGAGGTTGTCCATCCATATATTGCTTATCCTTGCGTGCTGCCTCATAACACCTACCATTTCATTCCCTTCTAGAACGCATTAGCCGAGGCCCAGGACAGGTGTCCTATTTCCGAGGGAACCGCCAATGTTCACGATCTCCGTCTCGACGCGCCCCCATGTGTCCAGTTCATTACGTCTTCAACTACAACGCTGACCGCACGCCGACGTTGATCGTGGAAGCCAGATGCTCTTGCTCCAACTGCCGGACCGGGAACAACGGCATCACCCGGCACCGCTGCATGCCCGTACACTACCACCGCGAGGTGGAGGAGGTCGACCACATTGAGAACTGCATCAACAAAGTCATCAGACGGTTCACTGTTGGATGTCAGTGCACAGCTGCGGAAGTTAGTCCCGTGGAAAGCGAGAGGCCTTCGCCTTAACGGTCTACATTATTTCTAAAGGCCACAGCTGCAGCTGTTTCCAGTTTGTTTCTCATGGCCGGCATCTCTTTCCAAATGATCTCCTTGTTGAGTGAGTGAGTGAGTGAGTGAGTGAGCGAGCGAGTTTGTTAGTTAGTGAGTGAGTATAAATTTACGCCCCTTTCAGCAATGTCCCAGCAATATCACGACAGGGGACACCAGAAATGGGCTTCACACATCGTACCCATGAGGGGAATCGAACCCGGGTCTTCGGCGTGACGAACGAACGCTTTAACCACTAGGCTCCCCCACAGTCCCCCTCTCCTTGCTGAGAGAGTGATTGCGTTTGGATTTTACCCATTTCAGCAATATCAATATTGGGACACCAAAAATTGGCTTCACACATTCTACCCATGTGGCGTAGGGGCCTGACGAGCGCACGCTTGTCGATGTCGAGGCGTGTGTCGATGTTTGTGTTTAGTTATATAGTTATACAAACCAATGATAGAAAGTATTTAATTGTTTGCTTAAATATGTGATTTATAGTTTTTATATTGATAGATATTATTTGCATGTTTATCATATTGCTTTGATGGTTTTTTTCCTTGCTATAGGAAACTTTAGGAATGTCTAAACCTAACAAAGGCCATGACTAAACAAAACGGAGGAAACGTTATATTCACAATTGACCGCGTTGGCATGTATGTGTGTCAATCAATACATACCATTAAAAAAAAGTAGGGATCATTCCATTGAGCGAGCATACCACTAGCCACTGCCAATGCATATGAGAAAAAGTAATATATATCCATACAGATGAAACATGTCCAAAGGAATGGAATAAATTGTCAAATTTCCCCTAGATTTCTCTTCAGCATCTGTTTCCTCCTTGGCTTCATTATTTGCATTTTATCAATCTTGTAAATCCAATATGCCCTACTTTATATGTTTAGACACAAATATGTCATATTGACAACGGTTGTTACAACAACCCACCCACCCCCACATCCACCCCAATCCCACACTTACACCTCACTTCCTAGAAAACATGTATTTTGGGGTTAAATATGTGATCTATAGTTATCAAACTGATAGATGCTGTGTTTATGTGTTTCATATATTTATATTAATGTTTTGTCCTTTCAATGAAACAATCATGCCCGAGTTACTCTGTGTTACCTGGTGGTGACTGAAATAAGTTGATGACTAAACAAGAGAACACTGTAAGGAATGACTAAACTAAAGGAATGACTAAACTAAAGGAATGACTAAACTAAAGGAATGACTAAACTAAAGGAATGACTAAACTAAACTAAGGGGATGAGTAAACTTAGGAGATGACGAAAGTTTTTCAAATTTACAACTGTATAGTCTTGTAAATGTCGTGATGACGGCAATTGTTTTACAGTTATGTTTTACAAACATTTACATTATTTCCATTTTACCCGGGTAGGCATTTGAATCTAATAATTTGTTATGTCAGCAATATTTCAGAGGTATACCATCGAAACAGTGCCACCGATTTTCCCAATAGTGATCGTGCTTGATATTGTTGCTTATATGTTTGGATAATTTGAAATATTTCGATATAACCATTCAAAATGTTCAATGTGATTGTTTTTCAATCATGAGACATATCATTGGCTGAATTGCAACATTGTTGAGAACAAACCTCAACCCTTTATGACGTTATCAATTGGCATGACGTCATCAGGACGATAGGTAAACATCCGTTATGTCCATATGTGTTGATATTTCATGCAATGTTTATCTAGCCTTGGTTTGGGCTAATTAAGGATAAATCTGGCTTTTGTCTAGTATTGAAATCTGGCTGTACGCCATGCGAGCTTGTATACCACATTGGTAAAGTGGAACATATTTTTGTTCTGTAATGTAGATTTTCTGACAAATGAATGCAGTATTTATTAACATTGACAGAATAAATTATTTTTTACTATTCTAACTTTGAATTTTTATTGACTTGGTGATTGCAGCGGATTGGGGCGATGTTTGGTCCAGATTATTCACAGGCTGCATTATGTAGCTGGCAGCTACTTGCACAAGGCACGTTTTCAATATGTGTCACAATTACTAGAGGTGTCTGTCTTAACCCACTCCAACCGGTACCACCTAGCCTGTGTAAGTTTTGTCTGGATGCCATATGATGTAGGGACTTTTACATAATCTCAGATCCGTGAAGATACGGGTTAGAATATTGATCTTCAGTAACCCATGCTTGTCGTAAGAGTCGACTAACGGGACCGGGTAGTCAGGTTCGCTGACTTGGTTGACACATGTCATCGCATCCCACTTGCGTGGAACGATGCTCATGATGTTGATCACTGGATTGTCTGGTCGCTGAGTGCGGCATTAAACATCAAACCAACCAACCAACATTTTGCAATAAAGGAACTATTCATACTTTTGCAACAAAGGAGCTCAGCATACTTTTGCAATAACGGGGTTCTTCATACTTTTGCAATAAAAGGAGTTTATCATACATTCTGGAATACGGTGGCTATAGAAAAGTTGGAGAAAGAATCTCATCTTGCATTAGCAATAAATATAGCTTATCATACTTATCATAGCTCGGCATTCTTTTGAAACAAAGGAGCTCGTCATACTTTTACAACAAAGGGTTCGCCATACTTTTACAACAAAGCAGCTCGCCATACCTTTGTTACGAAGTAGCTCAGCATATTACAACAAAGCAGCTCGTCATACCTTTGTTACGAAGTAGCTCAGCATACTTTTACAACAAAGCAGCTCGTCATACCTTTGTTACAAAGTAGCTCAGCATACTTTTACAACAACTGCAGCAGCATACCTTTGTTACGTCATACCTTTGTTACAAAGTAGCTCAGCATACAACAAAGCAAGGCTCGTCATACAACAATGCAGCTCGTCATACCTTTGTTACGAAGTAGCTCAGCATATTACAACAATGCAGCTCGTCATACAACAAAGCAGCTCGTCATACCTTTGTTACAAAGTAGCTCAGCATATTACAACAATGCAGCTCGTCATACCTTTGTTACGAAGTAGCTCAGCATATTACAACAATGCAGCTCGTCATACCTTTGTTACAAAGTAGCTCAGCATACTTTTACAACAATGCAGCTCGTCATACCTTTGTTACAAAGTAGCTCAGCATATTACAACAATGCAGCTCGTCATACCTTTGTTACGAAGTAGCTCAGCATATTACAACAATGCAGCTCGTCATACCTTTGTTACAAAGTAGCTCAGCATATTACAACAATGCAGCTCGTCATACCTTTGTTACAAAGTAGCTCAGCATACCTTTGTTACAAAGTAGATCAGCATACTTTTACAACAATGCAGCTCGTCATACCTTTGTTACAAAGTAGCTCAGCATACTTTTACAACAATGCAGCTCGTCATACCTTTGTTACAAAGTAGCTCAGCATACTTTTACAACAATGCAGCTCGTCATACCTTTGTTACAAAGTAGCTCAACAATGCATCGTCATACTTTTAGCTCATATTACAACAAGTAGCTCAGCATCAGCAATGCAGCTCGTCATTACCTTTGTTACAAAGTAGTCATACCTTCATGCCTTTGTTACCTTTGTTACAACAGTAGCTCAGCATACTTTTACAACAATGCAGCTCGTCATACCTTTGTTACAAAGTAGCTCAGCATACTTTTACAACAATGCAGCTCGTCATACCTTTGTTACAAAGTAGCTCAGCATACTTTTACAACAATGCAGCTCGTCATACCTTTGTTACAAAGTAGCTCAGCATACTTTTACAACAATGCAGCTCATACCTTATGCTTTTACAAATGCAGCTCAGCATACCTTTGTTACAAAGTAGCTCAGCATACCTTTGTTACAAAGTAGCTCAGCATACTTTTACAACAATGCAGCTCGTCATACCTTTGTTACAAAGTAGCTCAGCATACCTTTACAACAATGCAGCTCGTCATACCTTTGTTACGAAGTAGCTCAGCATATTACAACAATGCAGCTCGTCATACCTTTGTTACGAAGTAGCTCAGCATATTACAACAATGCAGCTCGTCATACCTTTGTTACGAAGTAGCTCAGCATATTACAACAATGCAGCTCGTCATACCTTTGTTACGAAGTAGCTCAGCATATTACAACAATGCAGCTCGTCATACCTTTGTTACGAAGTAGCTCAGCATATTACAACAACGCAGCTCGTCATACCTTTGTTACGAAGTAGCTCAGCATATTACAACAACGCAGCTCGTCATACCTTTGTTACGAAGTAGCTCAGCATATTACAACAATGCAGCTCGTCATACCTTTGTTACAAAGTAGCTCAGCATATTACAACAATGCAGCTCGTCATACCTTTGTTACAAAGTAGCTCAGCATACTTTTGCAAAACAGAACTAATGATAGTGTACAGTAACTGTACTCATCGTTCTTCCACGGCACATGAGCTCATCATACCTTTGCACATTATACGTTAGCTCTTTATACTGCGTGGTGAATAGAAGCGAAAAAACTCTTTCCGCATCCATAGGACATTTCTCCTAAAAGCAGTATCGATTGTACAATTCTATAATTATCATGGGTGTACATTTGTTTTACTAGTATTACACGTGATCGGAAACAAATCGAGCCCGGGCTAGACAATCCAGTGATTGTCACCATGCAATACGATGACAGAGTGTGTGTTCATGAATCACTATAAAATCGTGATGATACCAGGTGTTCGCTAAAAGGTGGGAGTATTCTGCCCTACCGGCATACCAACCCAGCTAACATACAACGTTTTTGCAACGTTGTTGGAAGGTTGTAGATTGGTAGCGTCCTGACACAACGTTGTCTGCGGCAGGGGTAGATCACTCGCTTGCTTTCTTTACCATTTGTACTAATTAGCGTGTGCCTCGTCATGCTCCAACGCACACAGTGACTTGGTTCGTTCCCAGCGCAACTTCGGCTGCGTTTAACAGTACTTCAGCCAGTTTATTATATCAGTCGGAAACTATCGGCAAACTATAGCATAAGCTATACTGTCAATATGATCGTGCATGTTTCCTTGAATATTTACACAGATGTGAACAGTGCTATTATGATACATGTTTGAATTGATCTGTTACACAATTAAAATGTCTCACTATGTTTCAATGCTTTTCTGTTTATGTTGAGTGCTGATGAGTTCACCTTGCCTTTTTCTCTCAATTTCTAAATTATTTTCCAAATTTTACAATGAATGAATGAATGAATTATATGTAAATGAATGAAAGAAATAGAGAAAAAGAACAAAAGAAACAAATACATATGTGAATCATGAATGAAAGAATAAATGATACACCCTGGCCACCCTTCCCCAAATATTTTAAAGAACACAAAACTATCGCTAGCACACGTGTTAACATCAGCTGTCGTTTTGTTGTACATTAGTAAGTTAGCATTCCGATATCTTCCTGCATGTGTGGGATGGCATGGACATTGACAGAATGTTAATTGACACTGTCACACACTCCTAAAATACAGAAAGTTTAAAACTATCACAAAGCGTTGAAAAGGCCTTTCCAGTTTTGTCAAATACTAAGATCAACAAGAAAGAAAGAAGTTTTAGAACTATAACACTCAAGCATCACAGGCATCAATGGCGGATCAGAACAGATCACCAGATATTTTTCACACACCTCAAATACACCCTAACAATTTTTCTAAAATTATAAAACTATCACTATTACTTGCAAATACCCTTCAACTGAAGGTATATTCCCTCATAAAAATTAAAGGTGTATGTGAAAGAAGTTTTTTAGAATAATAACTAGAAACACTCAAACATCGGCCTGTAGTATTTCTATGGCGGATCGGGGCGATGGGGTAGCCTAGTGGTTAAAGCGTTGGCTCGTCACGCCGAAGACCCGAGTTCGATTCCACACATGGGCACAATGTGTTAAGCCCATTTTCTGGTGTCCCCCGCCGTGATATTGCTGGAATATTGCTAAAAGCGGCGTAAAACTAAACTCAGTCAGTCAGTCAGTCAATGGCGGATCAGATCAGATCAGATGTCTTATTTTTCACACACCTCCAATACACCCTAACAATTTTTTTGAAATTATGAAACTATCACTATTACTTGCAAACACCTTCCATACAGTAAAGGATGTTATTCGAAAACGTAAGGGAGTTCATACCTTTGTAACAAAGAAACGCAGAAGCTTTCCCATAAAATATTTCATCATGCCTTTGGAGAAAAGAACTCATTATGGTGCTGGAACGGGGAAACTATTCTGCTATTCTATTATTACTGAACGCTTGCATGTCGAGCCTATCTGGAGACGTGCATTTTATGATATTGGTTGCATCGACATCTCTTCAGGGAAGGTTATGCTTGAGGGAAATTGTCGACTTGTTGCCCTCACCGACAAACTCAAAATGTTTTACACATTTTATTGAGCATAATTTACATCATAATTCCAATAGTATATTTTACTGAAACAACAAGGCAATACTTCATCCTATCTGTTATTGTATATAATTACGTTAAAAGTTATGTGACACATATCGGAAGGGTTAATAATACATTCGATCCTCCCTTTGCTATTTTCCTATTATGGAGCAAAAGGGCCATATATAGTACCTACTTTTGTAATATGACAACCCTTGACAAATCTCACCCCCTTCCCCCCACCCATACCTAACTTTGGACAAAAACATCACAAGTTCATGATGTAAACACCCCCCTTACAACACCCTCCACTTGGTGTTGTCATCTAAAGAAATATTTTCTTCGTTAATCCTCTAAATCTCTAATATAAAATTACATGTCAAACTCCTGGGTTGTTTTTTTTAAAAACCCATAAAAGTATGGCTTTTAAAAATTTTAACAAGTCTCTAAGTTTTTTCTCAGACACATATTCTTGTTTTGTTTTTCATCAAATCTAAACACTGAGGAGTTCAATCTTGAGTCCACTCCATAGTCGCATGACATCATCCTATTGTCCCTTGTAGAACAATGTACACAGTCAACAAGCCACACACAACCAGTCGGATCCTCCACATGTCCACACCCAGTATGCTGTAAGCATTGTTCTCATCTTTTTCTGTTTCCTTGGGTAGATGCGCATCCAACTCCACACTGCCTGGCTTACCTGCGACAACAGAAACCAAGTCGATTAGAAACTCTAACGGAAGTGTCTAGTTGGTTCACAAAATGAAGCTTTTAAGTGATTAAGTTTAACTGAGACAGCCTAAGCATATGATTATGAGAAGACTCGAAGTGATAGAGTGTTCATTGGAGGTCCTGAAAAAAAAGGCGCTAAATATCATGAATCGGAAGCAAACCTGTGAGCTGAACTCTCAATAATCGGATCCTGATGCAGATAAGGTGAATAATTCAGCCTGCTACATTTTAGACAAGACGATGTATGAATATATAAATATGGATAACGTGAACACGGGGATGAACAAAGAAACACATGAAACTTTGGTAATAATATTAAACACTATAAGAGTGAGTGAGTTTAGTTTTACGCCGCTTTTAGCAATATTCCAGCTATATCACGGCAGGGGACACCAAAATGGGCTTCACATGTGGGGAATCGAACCCGGGTCTTCGGCGTGACGAACGAACAACGCTTTTACCACTACACTACCCCACCGCCCCAAACAATATAAGAAATGAAAAAGGATAGTAAAAACGGAGGTACGATGTTGTGTCCAGTTTTATGATCAACTGCATGCTGAAGGTGCGGGGTGCAGAAAGAATAGAAGTAGTGTTCAATTTTAACCATTTCTTCTTTGCATGGTTTACATACCCATGGGGCCGCCATTACAACCGCTGTGTCCACAGATGCACCACACTTCCAGGTAGAAGGGGTAACACCCTACTTTAGGCAGGGGGGTTCGGTAGGAAAGGCTGGTTGTCCGTACATCCCCGATATATCACTGCAAACATACAGACAATTAACACTGAAACTGTTGGCATTCCAGAAACTGGTGCATGGAGTGAGTGAGTGAGTTTAGTTTCACGCCGCACTCAGCAATAGTCCAGCTATATATACAATCCAGTCATCAATAGCATGAGCATTGATCTACGAAACTGGGATAGGATGACATGTGTCAATCAAGTCAGCGAGCCTGACCACCCAATCCCGTTAGTCGCCTCTTACGACAAGCATGGGTTGCTGAAGACCAGTTCTAACCCGGATCTTCACGGGTACTCCGTGGACTCCAAAAACGTACAGTTGTATTATGAATGCCAGCTAATGTTGTATTTCACATAGCGATGGTTCGATGCAGAGTCTCACAAATTACACTCCAGCTTGAAAACGTTATACGTATCTTAATGAAAATGTTGCCATTATTGGCATGAGTATATTTAAACAAGGTATTCTGCTTGGGTAAGACTACAGAATACCGGATACCTTCCGACATCTTTGAAAGCACGCGAACTTACATAGGGTTAGGGTAAGGTTTAGGATTAGGGTTAGGGTTAGGGTAAGGATTAGGGTAAGGTTTAGGGTTAGGGTTTGCGTTAGGGTAAGGTTTAGGGTTAGGGTAAGGGTAAGGGTAAGGATTAGGGTAAGGTTTAGGGTTAGTGTTTGCGTTAGGGTTAGGGGGACGTGACACCAAACAATATGGCTGGTAGGTATCCGGTATTCTGTAGGTGTACCGAAAATGGTAGTGTAATCGAAATACGTCTCGAGTGCGTGAGTGAGTATGGTTTTACGCCATTCCCGCAATATCACAGCAGGGGACACCAGAAATGGACTTCACACATTGTACCCATGTGGGGGTCTTCGGCGTCACGAGCGAGCTTTAACCACTAAGCTACCCCACCGCCCCGAAATACGTCTCGAGATATCAACACTTCGGTACAAGCAGAGGTACACCTACAGAATACCGGATACCTACCAGCCATATTGTTTGGTGTCACGTCACCCTAACCCTAACGCTGCATGTGGATGGGTGAGTGCGTTAACTTGGCTTTAAACAGAATTTCCGTAATATGTTGTATGTTTGATGGGAAAAAGTCGAAGGTGATGCTCATCTCAGACATTTACACCCAAGAAGTTATCAGGGCGAAAACTGGAACAAAGGAAAGAGTTTATGAAGATAGAAGACACGCGTAGAGGTATACACAGGAAATATCTGATAGTTTCATATGGGGCTAGTCATCACAGTAGTAGTGATCTCAGTTTTCAAATCTGGCGGATTGTGGAGGTAACTTTCAGGAGGACATAATGACAATCGTATACAGTTAAACACCTTTGTGTTGAAGTTGAAGGGATCTACGAAAATGTGTCGAGGTTCGACAAAACCGTGGTATGACGACTAAATGCATCTGTAGAATAATCAGGAGCTATTTTAAGATTTTATCTCGAAGCAACCGTAATTTCCACATATCAAAGCTCAACACAGTAGTGTTTGGCTATTTGCGTTCAATGTATGTCTTGGTCGCTGTGCAGAGTTGCGAGGTTCGAATCTTATATTCACCAAAGACCAACATACGAAATGGTAGTCAAACCCAACTCTGTATATGTAACACAGACAAATAAGAATATATAGTATGACCAGAAATTATTGAGAATTTTAGGAATATGTTTAATTGGATTTCTAGTATAAACAACCTTGACCAGATATCAAGTGCTTGGTTTCATTCAAGAGAGACAACTCCGTTAATCCTTTTTCATTAGCTTGTGAAGAGTTATCCCCCTTTGTTTACTTGCTCGCAGACGACATTTTCAGTGATCCTCAGTATGGATGATTTAGAGAAGAGGAAGTTGATTTTAGAGTATTATAACAAGGACATCAGATCAGCTAAAGTGATTTCAAGTAGAACAGGCATCCCTTTATCCACTGTTTATCGTGTTTTGAAAAATATTGCAGATGGATATGGCATTGAGCACCAGGGAGGCGCAGGTAGGCCAAGAAAATTGACTGTCGGTGACAGGAGGCGGCTTAGTATTCTTGTTTCTAAAAACAAACGAAGGAGTTTAGAAAACTTAAGGCTGGATATGATTGATAGAAGAACTGTGGCAGTCTGTAAGGAGACAATAAGAACTGAGCTGCATGCAATGGGTTGTCAGAAAAGTCGAGGAATTCCATCACCGATCATGAAACCTGAACAAAAGGAGCGAAGGTTGAACTGGTGCTTACAGCATAGAAATTTTAACTGGGACAATGTTATTTTCTCAGATGAAAGTTCTGTGTGGCTGTTTCCTAATACATTGAAATTCTCGACCAAACAAACTGAAAAACCTTTGTATTAGCGCCAAAAGTACAATACGAAATTTAACGTGTGGGGTGGCATATCTGTGTTGGGGCAACGCCCCTCTGTGTATTGGAAGGGAATATGAACAGTGAGCAGTACACAGATATTCTCGAGGGAGATTAACTTCCATCTGCTCAGGTGTTCTATGGAAAAAAAATTATTTTCCAGCAGGACAACGACCCAAAACATCGTTCAAAGCATTCACAGGCCTGGTTTCGGACCCAAAATATGACATTATTAGATTGGCCAAGATATAGCCCTGACCTAAATCCAATAGAAAATGTTTGGGGACTTATGAAGGAAAGTGTCAATAAGAAAAATCTGACAAATATTGCTGAAATGAAAGAAGAGGTGGTCCGATATTGGGACAGCATGGACCACGACTTTCTAACTTCTTTGATCAGTAGTATGCCCCGCCGCATTGTAGCCTGCATTGCTGCCCATGGTGACTTGACAAAATACTAACTGTTCACCTGTCTTTGAATCTGGAGTTATGTTCTGCTAATTATTCACATTTAATACGTGAGTAATGAGTGAAACAAAAAAAATACAATCTTTAATTTCTCAATAATTTCTTGTTGTACTGTATAATTGAGCGCTAAGGCAGTTATAAAATATTTATGTCAATATATTAACATCATATTGGACATAGTATACAGAATAGGTATCCAGTACCCATGCTTGTATCCCTCTTGGGATTCGGGGAATAAACGGTCTCCTGTATCATCCCATGATTGTCTCTCTAAAAAACGAGTTGAAGAAAAGTCGTTCCCGATATGTCCTACCTATCTCACTGTGGGAATCCGAGAGCATGGTGTTGTTGTACAAAACAACCTTAGCGTTAAGGCTATGTTGTGGTATGTGAGCTACGGTCACCCTAGCGCTAAGATGCTTTGTACAACGACACCCAACGACACCCAGGGTCCATTTCACAAAGCTATCGTACTTTGACATAGACTTACGACAGTCGTAGCTTTACGATAGCTTTGTGAAAAGGGACCCTGGGTGTCGTTGTACAAAGCGATCAGGGTCCGGATCCCACAAAGCGTTCGTAGCGCTACGATATTCGTAAGCCTATTTGATAAACTATAGAGTTACGACAGGTCGTAACGTTACGAACGCATTGTGGATCGAGACCCAGGTCCTTTGTTCCCAATACTTATGGCCGTATGGGTATTTAGGGACAGAGTCGTAGGTACGAATACGGAGGATCGGGTGGTCACAATGTCTGCCTTGAGTATGATCAGTCCGGACGAAGTTTACCATATGAGTGATTAAATTATTGACCTGTACATAGCTCGGATACAGCTGGAACATCCGGAATGAATGAGTTTGGTTTTACGCCGCTTTAGCAATATTCCAGCAATATCACGGCGGTGGAATATCCTGACTGATAGTGTCGTATAACACCTTTCACTCACAGTCTGGGTTCTGGTCGTCTGTCCTGGTGTAGCAACTTCCGGTACAGTTGATCTTCCACGTCCACGGCCCCACGGAGCCGTTCTTGGGGCAATGAGGCTGGAACACACCCTCCACTATGTTGAAACACTCGTAACAGACTATTTGACCCTCAGCAGCATTGAACTCTGAAAAATATGTTATAATTATTAGAACGATATAATATCATAATTATGTAAACAATATGATATTATAAGTATTAATCGGTGTGGATACATAATAGCAGTAGCAGTAGTAGTAGCAGTGGTAGTAGCAGCAGCAGCAGTAGTAGTGGCGGTGGTAGTAGTAGTTGTTGTAGTGGCAGTAGTTGTAGATGTGTATATAGGAGTAAAAAAACACCACTGTGGGCATCTTTGAAGTACTTATAACCAGCTTCCGGTTCAACGGAGTGGAACAAGAATAAGCAGAAATTAAATACAAAAATCATATTGCATAGTTTTACCGTTAAACTGTTGGGGATTATTTTTCTTACCTGCCGTCCTTATTGTTAGAATTTTCGTAACATCTATTCTACAAAAACACTTCTGGCGTAACGGGTAAATGAAAGCAGATTTAAATTTAAGTCCCCTGTTCCTTTACTCCGTTGAACCGGAAGCTGGCAGGGGTAATGGAGGCAAAGAACGATTTGACATGCCACGAGTGGGGCTTAAAATGTTTAATTAAATATATTGTACGTGAGTAATTATTAAATATGAGGCTGGAAATCTGAGAGCACAACTCTGTGAGGAAATGGGTGTCTATCTTTGATGATGGCGATATTTTATTTTGATATTAAAAATATTTTGCGAACCGAAGCGAGCGAAGCACGTTGCCAACCTATGCTCGCTTCGCTCGCATATGGAAAAACTGGTCATTTTCTCTTTGTTGCGCAACCCTAAGTGCGCTACAATTTGCCTGTGGCCAAACAGAACGTGACATGTAAAAAGTGTGACTGAAATATGACACATACTTCATTACACTGGAAACACACCCACCCTCCGCCTATGTTACACTTCACGTTTAAACAAGTTGATCAGCGTATGTGTGTAGGTTATGATCACATCACCTTCAGCGTATGTGTGTAGTTTATGATCACATCACCTTCAGCGTATGTGTGTAGTTTATGATCAAATCACCTTCAGCGTATGTGTGTAGCTTATGATCAAATCACCTACAGCGTATGTGTGTAGTTTATGATCAAATCACCTACAGCGTATGTGTGTAGGTTATGATCACATCACCTACAGCGTATGTGTGTAGGTTATGATCACATCACCTTCAGCGTATGTGTGTAGGTTATGATCAAATCACCTACAGCGTATAAAGATGTAGTTTATGATCAAATCACCTACAGCGTATGTGCAGTAGTTTATGATCAAATCACCTACAGCGTATGTGTGTAGTTTATGATCACATCACCTACAGCGTATGTGTGTAGTTTATGATCACATCACCTACAGCGTATGTGTGTAGGTTATGATCAAATCACCTTCAGCGTATGTGTGTAGGTTATGATCACATCACCTACAGCGTATGTGTGTAGTTTATGATCACATCACCTACAGCGTATGTGTGTAGTTTATGATCACATCACCTTCAGCGTATGTGTGTAGGTTATGATCACATCACCCGCAGCGTACGTGTGTAGTTTATGATCACATCACCTACAGCGTATGTGTGTAGTTTATGATCACATCACCTTCAGCGTATGTGTGTAGATAATGATCACATCACCTTCAGCGTATGTGTGTAGTTTATGATCATATCACCTTCAGCGTATGTGTGTAGTTTATGATCACATCACCTACAGCGTACGTGTGTAGTTTATGATCACATCACCTACAGCGTATGTGTGTAGTTTATGATCACATCACCTTCAGCGTATGTGTGTAGATAATGATCACATCACCTTCAGCGTATGTGTGTAGTTTATGATCACATCACCCACAGCGTATGTGTGTAGTTTATGATCACATCACCTACAGCGTATGTGTGTAGTTTATGATCACATCACCTACAGCGTATGTGTGTAGGTTATGATCACATCACCCGCAGCGTACGTGTGTAGTTTATGATCACATCACCTACAGCGTATGTGTGTAGTTTATGATCACATCACCTTCAGCGTATGTGTGTAGATAATGATCACATCACCTTCAGCGTATGTGTGTAGTTTATGATCATATCATCTACAGCGTATGTGTACAATTTATCGCTACGTTGTATGTTTATAGTTTGCCAAACCAAAGGCAAATTGTAACGTACTTAGGGTTGCGCACCAAGAAAATGACCAGTCTTTCCATATGCGAGCGAAGCGATGAAAGTTAACAACGAAGTATTCCTCGCTTAGTTCGCAAAATATTTTTAATATCAAAATAAAATATTATCATCAGAAGCCGATATATGGTCTCTGATGCAACATTTCAAGCGCAAATTGTGGCATGTCAAATCGTTCTTAGCCTCCTTTACCCTGCCAGCTTCCGGTTCAACGGAGTGAAGGAACAAGAATAAGCAGAAATTAAATACAAAAATAATATTGCATAATTTTTACGTTAAATTGTTGGGGATTATTTTTCTTACCTGCCGTCCTTATTGTTAGAATTTTCGTAACATCTATTCTACAAAAACACTTCTGGCGTAACGGGTAAATGAAAGCAGATTTAAATTTAAGTCCCCTGTTCCTTCACTCCGTTGAACCGGAAGCTGGCAGGGGGTAATGGAGGCGAAGAACGATTTGACATGCCACGAGTGGCGCTGAAAATGTTGAATTAAATATATTGTACGTGAGTAATTATTATATATGAGGTCGGAAATCTGAGAGCACAACTCTGTGAGGAAATGAGAGTCTACTTTTGATGATGGCGATATTTTATTTTGATATTAAAAATATTTTGCGAACCGAAGCGAGGGAAGCACGTTGCCAACCTTTGCTCGCTTCGCTCGCATATGGAAAGACTGGTCATTTTCTCTTTGTTGCGCAACCCTAAGTGCGCTACAATTTGCCTGTGGCCAAACAGAACGTGACATGTAAAAAGTGTGACTGAAATATGACACATACTTCATTACACTGGAAACACACCCACCCTCCGCCTATGTTACACTTCACATTTAAACAAGTTGATCAGCGTGTTAAAGTATGGATCTAAACCCCAACGATGCAGACAACCTCTGTCAGAACTGATACCTCGCCAACTTAAAAGTACTTCAAAGATGCCCACAGTAGTGTTTTTTTACTCCTATATACACATCTGTGCATTTGCCAACAGTTTGACAGGACGAACATGGACGCCCAGTGTTCCGTCATCCCTGTATGTATCAGGTCAACAGTCCACAAGGATGTACAGCAGGTCGCACCCCCGCCATTGTCTGACGCACCGTCTTCCGCACGCCTGTTTGCCGTGTCAACAAAACCTCACTGGGAGATCAGCAGCCCTGACACTGATGGCGTACTCCAAGTGTATGGGCTCTTTAGGGACGGTCCTCTCACTCTGTCTGTACGTGCTGTGCTTCTTAATGGTACGAGGGCGGTGGGGTAGCTTAGTGGTTAAAGCGTTCGCTTATCACGCCAAAGACTCGGGTTCGATTCCCCACATGCGGACAATGTGTGAAGCCTATTACTGGTGTCTTCCGCTGATATGATTGGAATATTGCCCAAATCGGAATAAAACTAAACTCACTCACTCACTCTTGATGGTACGACCTTCTTGGACAGCAGATGGTCGGAGAATCGTTAAAGACATCACATGGTCCTTGTTGTTACTCTGCCTGGTATCGGCAATGAGGTGATAAAACACCTGGGCTCGGAGTAAATACATTACGTTTGAATATCTTAGAGGGATAGTGAGTGAATTAGGTTTTACGCCGCTTTTAGCAATATTCCAGGAATATCACGGCGGGGGACAACAGAAATGGACGTCACACATTGTACCCACGTGGGGAATCGAACCCGGGCCTTGGGCGTGACGAGCGAACGCTTTACCCGAAAGCCCTTTTAGCAGATTAGTGAGTGAGTGAGTTTGTTTTACGCCGCTTTCAAGCAATATTCCAGCAATATCCCGCCGGGGGTTTATCAGAGTAAAGAGGATGTACATGATTTCAACCGTGGACTGAAGACACGACTTCTATTCAAACAAAGCACAAGGCGGAATGGAAACATTTTGCTTGACAGTGCTAAGCACAAAGTGTTTTAGCTTTTTTTTTATTTTCAGAGTGTGTGAGTGAGTGAGTATTAGTTTTACGCCACACTCAGCAATATTCCAGCTATATGGTGGCGATCTGTAAATAATCTAGTCTGGACCAGACAATCCAGTTATCAACAGCATGAGCATCGATCTGAGCAATTGTTATTCTCAGAAGAACCCATCAGCGGAATTAGGAATGAAGAAAATATTTTTCGGTTCTTCGAGTTAATAAATCAAAGGAAAACTGTTCACATTTTCAAATCTATCTTACTGCAATGTGGCATGAAAACTATTTTCAGAATTCGTGCATGACTTAATTCCGACAACAGAGCTACCTATGGCCGGCAGTTGATATAACACGGACTTGCCCAGACTGGTTTCTCTGATTATATATCTATGTTTAGGTTGCTACAGTAAGTCATTGGGCGGGGGCTGTGTATTTTGCAATTCACACAAAGAATGTTTCCTGGTTATCAGACATAAATGCCTTACATTACAAAGAAGATTTATCGACCTGATATATTGATTTATGTTGATATGATGTACTTTTCACTTCCTCCGCCATTTCTGTACAATCGTAAATAGATTTCAAAAGACATCAAAAGATGTAGTTAAGTCCGTGAAATAACTGGTAGTTATTTTTGTGCCGAAAGACGGCAACATTGTGAAATCCCTACCTAAGCGTATCGGTAGCGTTAGGCAACAGTTTATTGAAAAATGATACTACACCCTGATATCAGTTCCCACTGGCGGACCTCATTTGCATATTTATCCCATCTCGATACCAGATTCATCGCATCGATAACACTTTCCAATTTATAATGAAAGAGTGAAACATCGTCATCTCGCGCAGGACGTCATATTACATCAAATGATAATGGGGTCGTACACATCTGTTTATATCTCATAAATATGATTCCGACCAGCGCAGGGCTCTGATAGGCGGGGTTATTCTGTGGCAGGGCTCAAATTCCGTCTATTATCATAATGATTTGACAGTGTCTACATTTTACCTCACGACATGCCTATACTTATTACGTTCAAGACGTCAAAAATAGTGGCGTTCCAAATCGGATGGCTTAGTAGTATGGGGCGTCACAGATTGCATAGTTGTCTCCCTTTACTACGCCAGGATCTATAGGTAACTGGTTTGACGCCCAGATTGTGATCATTTACCTATGAGCAGTATACTCGTGTCAACGCTATCAACGCTTCGACTGGGATTTTACCCACATCATGTTATCAGGAAGTGTTAAATGATTGTTAAAAATACATTTCAAAGAGACAGTCAACCAAACTTGCCCACTCACCCTTGAAAGACTTATACATATCATGGTCATGTACTAAACATGTCAGCGCCCTTGCAAACATTGTCGCTTGCTCTGCTTATCATAACATTTCGAAAATCTCAGTCCGATTAAACCCCTGCTTGTCGTAAGAGGCGACTTACGGGATCAGGTGGTCAGGCTCGCTGGCTTGGTTGACACATGTCATCGGTTCCCAATTGCGCAGGTCGAAGCTGATGCTGTTGATCACTGGATTGTCTGTGTCCAGACTTGATTATTTACAGACCGCCGCCACATAGCTGGAATATTGCTGAGTGCGGCGTAAAACTAAACTCACTCACTCACACACTCTGAAAATAAACAAAAGCTAAAACACTTTGTGTTTAGCACTGTCAAGCAAAATGTTTCCATGCCGCCTTGTGCTTTGTTTGAATAGAAGTCGAATATTGCTGAGTGCGGCGTAAAACTAAACTCACTCAATCCGATTATGATTGCTCGTTTTTCACCACTCCATCGGCTATTTTTCACCACTGCTTACAAGTGCGTTTCACCAATATTGCAAACGCCGTGGTTTTTTGTTGTTGTTGTTTTTTTTTTAAACTAATCTAACACGCCGAGATATAATGAAGTACTGTCCAAAGTGGCATTTATCGTAACTCATTTTCGAATTCCTTACAAAATAATTGAAAGAAATATGACGGCTGCAGGATTATATAACGTCAGTACAAAAGAATTCCTAGTTGTGACATCCTCCGATTCCAGTTAATATGAAGGAATAAATAACCATGAAAAATAATATAAATGAACAACTAAAAATACAATGAACACACCGTAAGGACTCAATTTTACCGGAATAAATTTAATCATGAAATAACGACAAAAGGTCATGTCGACCTACGGGAGCATTCGTTGTACGAGGTGATTGTGTTGGAAGATCGGCTGGTGTGTTGACAAAGTGAACTATGACGGGTCCCACCAACTTGTCAAATTTGTCGCGTATCTCTTCAGCCGAATTTTTCACTGCTGATTTTTATACCGTAAAAATCCTTCGAGGTTGGCTGTCAAGTTCTACCACAGAGATGTTAATCCCAGGCTCTTTCACGTTGGATACATTGCCATTGAGGCTATTCAGACAATGTTTCTGTTTCCCTGTCAACTGCTGTTATTTATTAAACGCCCCTCACAGGCCGTCTGTCGGACATGATCCCGTGATTTTGATGTTTAATGTCGGTGTATAATAAATGAAGTAACATGGCGACGGTTATTGATCGGTGAACATGCGCACTCGCTGACAGGAAGTGGTTCAAAGGTTATTGGTGACGTACACTCATCGACAGGATGTCAGAGCGGGATCGTGTTGTGTGGCATTTTCGAAGGTCATATTTTTTCAGTCTATAACACATCAGTTTCTTTTCAAGATCGGCGATGAGGTCAATTACAAAAGGTTTTCTTTCTCGAGACATTCTTGTACAAGGTGATTAAGCAACGGTTACTTGCAAGGACAGGTTGTTGATCGCAAAATTAAATTGTATGTTGTTGTGGTGACAGTACAACAGTACAAATTTTGTGTATTGATGACATGCTACGACATGTAATAATAATAATGGCAATATATATAGCGCCTGTTTCCACACACTCAAAACGCCAACATATTAGTACCCCGGATAACCCAAGCTGCCTGTTAAAAGGTTATAGTCACATGACTTATCCCACCGGGTACCCATTTTCTCCTGGTGAACAGGCAATTTTACACAAACTCACTTGCCTAAGGTGAGACCAGAGGTATCACATGTGCTTCGTTGTGGGGCAGGACTGAAGTCCTAGAAACTCTCAGGAGTCATCTGCCAAACACGGTCAGTCATCCAAGACTCTCACCGCCCAACGTTGCTTAACTTCATGTGATTTGTAACCGCCTCCCTGGTGTAGTGGTTAGAGCGTCCGCCCGGAGACAGGAAGGTCGCGGGTTCAATCCCCGACCGCGTCATACCAAAAGACGTTAAAATGTGATACTTGTTGGTCCCTGCCTGGCGCTCGGCATTAATAGGTACAACAAGGACTGGTCGGCTCGGAGTCAGTATAATGTGTCTGAGTGGGGTATTCATGCTTCACTGCAGCATGGTATCACAGTGGGCTAGCACTATAAAACCAGCTTAAGTCTGGGCTAGTACAAGCAGCCGCACCTACACATACACACGCATTCACGTCGTCATATGAGCGAAATATTCTCAAGCACGACGTTAAACCCAATTTCACCTCACCTCACCTCATGTGATTTGTGACCTGAGCTCTATGCACAGGACCACACGCCACCATGTTGTAAAAGATGATCTTAGCGCTACATAGCACCACACTGTAAAGTGTTGCTACGGTAGATGTACAGTGATCTATAGTGAAAAGCATACAGTTTGCGTTTTGATATTCTACCACTCTCTGTATATTAAGACTAAAGAATGTCGTTTGTACATGTCACAATACCGTTCATTGTAAAGTATACAGTGCTGTCTTATCAATCCACACTATTTACTGGAAACAATATTCTGTGTTGTCATCTTGACACGCTACATCGCTGTTCATTGTAAAAGTATACAATGTTGTTATTTTACAAAACTGTCCAGTATTTTGAAGGTGCACAATACGTTTAAGCCATGCTACAGAAATATTTATAGTAAACGCGTACAACGTTGTTATTTTGACAAGCTACTACACTTTTGTACAAGTGTACCATGTTGGTATTTGACATGTACAACAACTGACTGACTGAGTTTGGTTTTACGCCGCTTTTAGCAATATTCCAGCAACATCACGGCGGGGGACACCAGAAATGGGCTTCACACATTGTACCCATGTGGGGATTCGAACCCGGGTCTTCGGTGTGACGAGCCAACGCTTTCACCCACTAGGCTACCCAACACTGGTTAATGAAACATGTTTGTATTTTGTCATATTGCAACAAAATGTTTGGTATACACTGGTGTTAATTTGGTATACACTGGTGTTAATTTGGTATACACTGGTGTTAATTTGGTATACACTGGTGTTAATTTGGTATACACTGGTGTTAATTTAACATGCTTCAATAGTATCTATTGTAAAAGTATACAATTATACGTTTGTCATAATACGACAATTATGCAAAAGTTTTGACATCTTACATTGTGAAAATAATTCAAAATAAATATTGTTACTTTGACATGTTACTACACTGTTTATTACTACTACTACTACTACTACTACTACTACTACTACTACTAGTAGTAGTAGTAGTACATGACTACTAGTAGTAGTAGTAGTAGTAGTAGTAGTAGTAGTAGTAGTAGTGGTGGTGGTGGTGGTGGTGGTGGTGGTGGTGATGGTAGTAGTAGTCAGAACGCCCATCTCAGGAGGAAAAATGATTCGTAGTAACAGTAGCGTAAACGTCACCGTGGCCCATAATCCAGTCCCGAAAGGAACAACAAACTGTTCAGGCGACGTCTAATCATATCTTGGCGACGATCTGAGACTCTGATACTGGGCAGTATTTTGACATGCTGGAAGCAGTCTCGGATTTTTTTCCTGTGAATTCATGATCCGGCGCCCTCACCTCAAAGTAAGATAAAAACTAAAGTCGATTTATCATATTTGTTAGGGACTTTATCGGACTTGTTCAACCAGGTCAGGGATCGAGGGGGTTGCTGCAGAGGAGACTAGACTGTGTGCCGGCCAATTTACTCCAATCCCCTGCTCTCCAACCTCGCCCTCTTCACAAACACAGGATCTGCTGGGATTACGGAAACAACATGGCGAGCTGGTCGTCGTGGAATTCGCCGCCTTTTGGCACATTTGTGGCTGATTCGAAATATGAAACAAGTCATTGTTTTCATTTTTCAAGTTATGTTAGTCGCATGTTGCGAATATTGTAAATATGCGCGGTTCGTTAAGCAACACAGACAGTTGTGGGATAATAATGTCGCAAAGCAATTATGGGAAACGTGTCCGTTGTGACAGTCATGCGCAATGGCCATAACCAACACGACTCATCAGCGTCAATCGTTGTCAACAATGCCATATATTGTGAAATCAAGCTAGTTACAGGAAAATGTTGTTTTTTATCTTGCAACGATCGGTAACGCGAACAAATGAAAAGTCTCGCTCATGAGCAATTTTATATGTTATGAATTGATATTAACTAGCACGATACCGTTTATGTATTTATCAATCAAATTATGTAAGGAACATTTCAAATAATTAAATTTTAATTGTTTTTGTGGTAATAAACTGGGTGAAATTATAAACATAAACACGGGATAAATTTCCAGGATGTGACGCGGTCACAGGTCCGTTAATCCGATGCATGTGAAAAGCTGAAAAGGCTAGAACATTTCTCAAAAGAATTCGTGCTCTGAGTCTCTGACTTTTCCCAAATACATTGTAGCGGAATTTCATTCCGTACACGTGTACGTGTAATAGTTAAAACAACAATACACAAGAGAAGAATACAAGGAAAACAGCAAATCATCTGTATCCTGTTTCACTACTACTTATCACTTCAAGTAAGGGTTTGCTGACGCGGAGCGCTATGAGGGAATTCATACTGTAAGTGAATACAATGTGTGATCCATAATAGTAGTACTTACCATCAGAGGTGGCAGGTATCACGGCAAACGTCAGCAGAACTAAGACAACTGTAGAGAACGTCGTGGTAAGATGAGCCCTGGTCGCCATATCAACAGCGACTGATAGTCCGCCGTGGCATATCCGCATCCTTCAACACATGGCATTAGTTGTTTGACAAAGATCATCAGTCTGTTTACTCTTTCTTGTTCGAGTAACGGTGAGGGTAAATTTGCATTGGTTTGGTTAACATTGTATCCAAGTCAAAAATAGATCGTTGTGCACTGTTTACACATCAACAACAACAATCAAAGGCTGGTCTCCGATTTCAAAGGAGTGATCCTGTTTAATTTGTTGATTTAGGATTTACACCACAATTGCCGTGGGGGTTGTCAAATTTAAAGAAGTGTGACAGAGAAAAGGAGTTCTTACAGATATGATTCCTATTTCATTTATTTCCAGTGGATCGTCACTTCTTAACGTTGCAAATTCGAGAAAAAAGTTGAAAAAAATTAGAAGAAGATCAAAGTAACAGAGGCGCCAACATCTCTGCGACTGAAAGTGTTATAACGTTGATAAAAATGTACATTACCACCAATGCTTCCTGAAATTAGCAAACAAAACTCTGTATCTTTATTAAGGTGAGTAAGGAGTATGGTTTTACGCCGTTCTAGCATCATTCGTGTCATCAAGGCGTTGGACACCCGAAAAGAACTTTAGAGATTATGTGGGTAATTAAACCGTGATCTTTGATGAGGGAGCAGGTTACCCCATGCCGCTGCTCAAGGTTACAAGAACTGAGTTATAACATGTAATATAAGGTAGCCGAAGAAACAAAGAAAGGGGATATAATCTAACTATAGTCATTGGAAAGGTTACAGAGCATTTAATTTACTTTTCATTATTTTATATGAGTATGTATACACTTGATGTATATGAGTTAGTGTACATCAAAACATTAATCACTGCGAAGATCCGGGTTACTCTGTGGGTCTTCGGCAACCCTCTGTTCTATACGACCCTTTCTTGTCATCGGGGCTGTACGGAACCGGAACCTGTGGGCAAAGTTCCTCAAAAGTGATCGTTCGTGGGCCTCGGTAATTTCCGTATGCTTCAAAAACTTCCTGGATTCCGCAATCGGACAGGTCAATGGCTCGCAGACTTGACAACGACACATGTCATTGTATCCCAACATGGGGATATTTGTATTGCATTTGGTTAGTCCTAAGTCGATTGCTCATGACGTCACTGGATTGCCTGGTCCAGACTCGGAACCTGAACCTGTGGGCATTACAAAGTTCCTGGATTCCTAGATCGGGTACATTAAATATTTTGCTCATGACGTCAGTCACTGGATTGCCTGGTCCAGACTCGATTACTTACATTAATATTTGTATGTGAGGCGTTAAATAACAAAGAGAACATAAACATGATTGGCTGACTGACTGAATATGGTTTTACGCCGCTTTTAGCAATATTCCAGCAATATCACAGCGGGGGACACCAGAAATGGGCTTCACACATTGTACCCATGTGGGAATCGAACCCGGGTCTACGACGTGACGAGCGAACGCTTTAACCACTAGGCTACCCAACCTCCCCAAACACGATTGAATACGATAGAAGGACTGCATTATAAGAGGGTTGCTACAATGCTATGTTTTCCAAGTGAACACAATAACAGATATCCATTGTCAACAGTAGGTGAAATATTCATGTTAAGGAGCACCCATTGGCTTCCTATTAGCAAGGACAACTTATGCTTCATCAGCTACATCAACAAACTATTTTTAAACTGTGCCCACCAAGCATCCTGAATGTTTCTAAACATTTAAATATCCCCTTCCCTATCTCCAACACACCCCACTCAAAAATCAAAGTTTCTCGCAATTTCGTTAGAATGTAATTGAGTATACACTACACAGTATTCGTTTCGAATTGCTGTACCTTGTTTGAGTCAGCCCGTTTCCCCCTGTTGGTCTTCCTCACACATCTCCGACAGGTGTTGAAGTGTGAGGCTAATTACACACCTGCATTCCGTGTATATTTACTTTCATACGATGGGCAAGGTGTGTACTGCAATAGTCACGTGGGGACAGGTCACAGGGGGCAAAGCGCATGCGCTGAACCAACCTGTTTGCTGTGACCTTTAATTAACGATGCAATGACACATAATCTGTGCACGTGTCATCTACGCAGTGTCAAAATGTCTGGGATGCTAATTGGTCCTTTTTTATGTAATTGTTGGCTCGGCCTACTCAAAACGGACAGGGAAACACTTTTAAGTTTGAGAATTGAAGATGCGCAATGTATATACTGAATTATAACTGAATCAGATTTGTTTCGTTTACGAGGGACTTCTTTCGGTCTTGTAGTTAAACGAGATAGCGATATTTCAGTTTTATATGATGGCGGTCTGTAAATTGTTATATCTGAACCAGACAATCCAGGGATTGACATCATGAGCAGTTACTATGCAAATGACTGTGGTTTTACGCCGCTTTTAGCAATATTCCAACAACATCACGGCGGGGACACCAGAAATGGGCTTCACACATTGTGACCATGTGGGGATTTGAACCCGGGTCTTCGGCGTGACGAGCCAACGCTTTAACCATTAAGCTACCCCATTGCCCCACTATGGAAATGAGCCACAGTGACAAGTATCAACCAAGTCACTAGTACTCGATCCCAGCATGGCGTTGGTGTAGCCTTCCATCCAGACGTAGATGTAGAAAAGGCAGAAAAAAAGCATAATTTCAGAAGCTTTGTAATAAAACCGCATTATGCTAAAAATGGAAGGAACGCCATCTTTAAAAGTTTGAAGGTTGTCAGTTGTAATTGCGGTGTTCGGTAAAACAGGTCCTCGGTAAAGAAGTACCGGTAAAACAGTCTTACATTTGCCTAGGTAAAAGGGTCCTCGGAAAAAGTTCCCTTTTCATTTTCTAACTAGAAATGTACACAAAAACACTGCTTTTTAATTTTTTATAATGCATCACATGATGACATGAGATAATCTAGGCCTACTGATACTGAGATTTTTATCAGTGATATCTGAGCTTCATCAGGAGAGCGACTGTGCGGCTTTGTCAGCTCTGGGTTGCCATTTTCTGGGTTTGTCAACAGTTGGGCCGTGCATTTGGTATTTAGATGTACGTTTAAAAGATCAAACAACAATTTAAAAATTTAATCTGTCATTATATGTGATTTAATAATAACTTCTATGTGTATATAGTTTTCATATTGTGTGTATATGTTCTTACCTAATAGTCTCTCGTAACCCAGAAAGGGTGGCTCACTGTTTTATTGTACTGGTATTGTGTGCTGATACTAACTAAATCAGTTTTTTACTACAAAATTAATTTTTTGCAGAGGATTTTTATCCTACAACCGTATTTGCATCCTGTTTCTCTTTGTTTGTTTATTCTTTGTTGCTGTTTGTTGTTTTTTCGTAATTAACGAAGACAAACGAACATGACCTGACAACTGTCTTTTTGTCCTTGTGTAAATATAATTTACACAATATATATCATGTATAACAACGGTGTTAATATACTGAAATATTAACGTTTCGAGGTAGATTCCTATACCCTTATGAATCCGGACTGATGTTTACAGAAATTTCAATATATTTCACCATATTGAAGAAGTTGTTATCCATAACTTGTGTTTACTGTGTCAACCGTAAGCCGCACGAAATGCCTGTGAAAGGATATGTTTAAATAGTTTACAATAACTATATGTATTTTAACAAAGGACCATTGTTGGCAAGGAACCGTCCCACAGCAAAGACAGTGACAAGGTTTGTGTTTCTCATGAAGAATATGACAGCTTCCAGATTTAAAAACGCCGTACATGTATGACATAAAACAATGTGTCTAGTTATGTATATAAATCACATGGCTCATAGGCTCTACAAAGTTCGTTTCAAGTGCCCTTATTATTTGTCGAATGCAAATAAACAACACAAATTCAGACGGTGTGTTTTTGCGCGTTAAATCGAGATCGACATACCGGGATGTGTGTACATTGACACTCCATGTAAAAACCCACACATCAAACATACTGGCGAACAGGGAGCGGAATCGACGAAGGAAGTTCGAGACACAAACCTCCCACCGAGGACGGACGTCAACGTTGTAGGTATGGGAAAGAATGTACACGCTGCGTGTTATATACACAGCCACATACAGTGAAAAAGATCTAAACTACAAATATATTTTTTGTATTTACCAAGTGGGCTTTGTTGAGAAGGTATAGGGAAGGTAGTGGTTTCCTATTCCATAGTAGAAGGGCGTTGTTTTTACTTTCTTTAGTTCTCCATTGTTGGCATTTGTGCATTTCACTGACCCATCTGGCGTTTGTTCTTTGCAATCCCGGGTTTGTTATTTTGGGTTTTGTAAATCAGAGTAACACTGATTCATGTCTGTTGATAGTAATGGATAACGTATATAATAACATTCACGGACTAATACAGAATCTACTCGTATCAATTATATCAACACGAGTTGATAAAGTTACAAATATCCGAAGCTTGCCGATGATATTTGTACTTTTATCAACGAGTGTTGATATATTTGATCTCAAAAGAGTGAGATTCTATGTATCATCAAAAATCACGCTTCATTAGTTTTCAATGAAAATTGTAAACCAAAAGTCAGTGTTCTTTAATCTGATTGGTTGAAAATCGTGATCAAATGGTATTCGATTCCCGGAAATTCGCTGCGTATTAATACATACAAACATCGCTCACACCATTGTATTGTTACGTCGTCAGCTGTGATGACGTCATTAAAATCATATTGTGACGTAACATCCGAATGACGTCACAAATGAACAGTTCCATGGGAGACAGCCGAAACGGCCGGCTGATGACATTTCACTGCTGTACCCGTACTCGATGTCAATGAGTGCAGACACAAAAAGACCTTTTGGTTTACTTTTGTGTTTACAATGTCGATAAACATCATGTGTTGACGCCGGAGGTTTCAAATGGAATATTCCCGTGCTTCAAATACTCAATAACACCCGGAAATTGGCCAACACATGATGTTTTTCTCCTAAATGTACATCTCTGAACACGGTACTGCCATTAGACTTGCAGTGCAGCAATGTCATAGCATTGTGACGTCATCAAGTTTATGACGTCATAGCATTGTGAACTCTTGTAATCTATGACGTCAGGGCGTTGTACAAATCTACAGTTAATAGGATATCTCCAAGGATATATCGTTTGATCTCACACAAGCAATATCTCCAGTGGAACACAGTTTTGGATGATAATTAGTTTTATCACTTGATACAGTGATTGATAATAATTGATAATAATTTCCCCGTATATGCATGTTTTTTCTACCGCGATATTGGTGAAATCGATGGGTCCATATCTGGACCCGGCAAGATAATCCATATCTTCCCTGCTCCGAGCGGGGAAGATAACCGATATCTGACCCCTCATTGTAAACCAAAAGTCACTGTGTTCTTTAATCTGATTGGTTGAAAAACGTGATCAAATGGTATTAGATTCCCGGAAATTCGCTGCGTATTAATACATTCAAACATCGCTCACACCATTGTATTGTTACGTCGTCAGCTGTACTTGATGACGTCATTGAAATCATATTGTGACGTAAAGTCCAAATGACGTCACAAATGAACAGTTCCAGATGCTACCATGGGAGACAGCCGAAACGGCCGTCTGATGACATTTCACTGCTGTACTCGTATATGATGTCAATGAGTGCAGACACAAAAACGTGTGTGGACCTTTCGGTTTACTTTTGTGTTTACAATGTCGATAAACATCATGTGCCTGGCGCCGTCGGTTCCAAATGAATTCCCGTACCCTCAAATACTCAATAACACCCGGAAATTGGCCAACACATGATGTACTGTGCGGCTTTGTCAGCTCTGGGTTGCCATTTTCTGGGTTTGTCAACAGTTGGGCCGTGCATTTGGTATTTAGATGTACGTTTAAAAGATCAAACAACAATTTAAAAATTTAATCTGTCATTATATGTGATTTAATAATAACTTCTATGTGTATATAGTTTTCATATTGTGTGTATATGTTCTTACCTAATAGTCTCTCGTAACCCAGAAAGGGTGGCTCACTGTTTTATTGTACTGGTATTGTGTGCTGATACTAACTAAATCAGTTTTTTACTACAAAATTAATTTTTTCAGAGGATTTTTCCTACAACCGTATTTGCATCCTGTTTCTCTTTGTTTGTTTTTTTCTTTGTTGCTGTTTGTTGTTTTTTCGTAATTAACGAAGACAAACGAACATGACCTGACAACTGTCTTTTTGTCCTTGTGTAAATATAATTTACACAATATATATCATGTATAACAACGGTGTTAATATACTGAAATATTAACGTTTCGAGGTAGATTCCTATACCCTTATGAATCCGGACTGATGTTTACAGAAATTTCAATATATTTCACCATATTGAAGAAGTTGTTATCCATAACTTGTGTTTACTGTGTCAACCGTAAGCCGCACGAAATGCCTGTGAAAGGATATGTTTAAATAGTTTACAATAACTATATGTATTTTAACAAAGGACCATTGTTGGCAAGGAACCGTCCCACAGCAAAGACAGTGACAAGGTTTGTGTTTCTCATGAAGAATATGACAGCTTCCAGATTTAAAAAACGCCGTACATGTATGACATAAAACAATGTGTCTAGTTATGTATATAAATCACATGGCTCATAGGCTCTACAAAGTTCGTTTCAAGTGCCCTTATTATTTGTCGAATGCAAATAAACAACACAAATTCAGACGGTGTGTTTTTGCGCGTTAAATCGAGATCGACATACCGGGATGTGTGTACATTGACACTCCATGTAAAACCCGACACGTCAAACATACTGGCGAACAGGGAGCGGAATCGACGAGGAAGTTCGAGACACAAACCTCCCACCGAGGACGGACGTCAACGTTGTAGGTATGGGAAAGAATGTACACGCTGCGTGTTATATACACAGCCACATACAGTGAAAAAGATCTAAACTACAAATATATTTTTTGTATTTACCAAGTGGGCTTTGTTGAGAAGGTATAGGGAAGGTAGTGGTTTCCTATTCCATAGTAGAAGGGCGTTGATTTTATTTTCTTTAGTTTCTCCATTGTTGGCATTTGTACATTTCACTAACCCATCTGGCATTTGTTCTTTGCAATCCCGGGTTTGTTATTTTGGGTTTTGTAAATCAGAGTAACACTGATTCATGTCTGTTGATAGTAATAGATAACGTATATAATAACATTCACGGACTAATACAGAATCTACTGGTTCAATTATATCAACACGAGTTGATAAAGTTACAAATATCCGAGGCTTGTCGATGATATTTTTACTTTTATCCACGAGTGTTGATATATTTGATCTCAGAAGACACGAGAGTGAGATTCTATGTATCATCAAAAATCACTCTTCATTAGTTTTCAATGAAAAATGTACATATCTGAACACGGTACTGCCATTAGACATTCAGTGCAGCAATGTCATAGCATTTTGACGTCATCAAGTTTATGACGTCATAACATTGTGAACTCATGTAATTTATGACGTCAGGGCGTTGTACAAATCTACTGTTAATAGGATATCTCCAAGGAGATATCGTTTGATCTCACACAAGCAATATCTCCAGTGGAACACAGTTTTGGATGATAAATATAGGTTATCACGCGAGTGTGTTTTGGGATGGTTAACATCCTGCATTACGAATAAGCATTGTATTTAGCGAGCCTTGGCGAGCTAAATACATAGTGTTTATTCCTAATGCAGGATATCAACCATCCCAAAACACAATGAGTGTGATAACCTATTTATCATACAATGTCATTGCTTGCTTTATAATTTTAATAAATGCGATTTCAAATGCCACAAATCATGAAACTAAACTTCGTGGAATGTCTATGACGTCACAAATATGTGCGGAGTAATACGTTACGTCACAAGCCCGGTGACATAATTTTCTCCTGATCACTCAGCGCTCATCTAGTTCCCAGTAAGCTTTTATGCTAAAGCACGTATTGTTGTCAACAAATCTTAGCTTACGTTTGAAAAATAACAACAAACTCACGTGGAACTTCAGAAACCTTCAAATACGCTTCAAAACAACCAAATTTAATGTTAGCGTGACACTGTGCACCGTTTTCTCGCTAGCACTGACAGTCGGTCGGGGAACTGAGTTTGGTATCTTCGTAAGCCTATGAATTTCTATCTTCGCTTTGTAATCTACTCCATCTATCAAACCAGGCATGAATTTTCTGGGATCAAAGCACTGACAGTACCGTAACCACGGCCGTCAATCCGGACACGACCGCCGACCCTTGACGCCATGTTTGTTTACACTGTGAAAGTAGTCACTGAAATTTGCATATGACCTCTCTAATTTGCATCGATATCCGTATATGACCCCAACGGATACCGAAAATATCCGTTGGCTTTATCCTCCCGAGAACACTATCCATTGTATGATAATTAGTTTTATCACTTGATACAGTAATAATTTCCCCGTATATGCATGTTTTTTCTACCGCGATATTGGTGAAATGGATGGGTCCATATCTGGACTCGGAAAGATAATCCATATCTTCCCTGCTCCGAGCGGGGAAGATAACCGATATCTGACCCCTCACTGTGCGTGCGACGTCATGGAATGTAACACAATTCAATGACGTCATGTGTTCACTGACGTCATGAAAATGACGTCAGATTGAGTTGCGGCAACCTTCACACCGTAGGAACGTGTACGCCTGGACATCGGTACGCACTTTTACCCTTATTCTCGAAACGTTCGTAGCCCTAAGAATTCTTAACTTTGATCGTAGCCAATGTGTTAAGAATGGGCTTAAGAAGTTCGTAGGGATACGAACGTTTCGAGAATAGCTAGCACCAGGAAGTGAACGAGTTGCTATGCTAACGGTGAGTTTGTTTCATGCATTCAGTGTAGCATTTTGTGTTAAAAGCAAATTATTATAGACATTTGAAATATTATATTTCAGGCTCTAAAAATGTATACACTGAAGACCTCAAGTGTATATTTATGGCTCTTGAAATGATCTATGAGGAATACAACGACTTTTAGACAACATCCCTTCTAAAAAAATAGCAAAATGTTAAACAAAATGATTATAAATTATTATAAAACCAAACAAACACTATGAACAAATGTACATTTTAAAAGATAAATGTATGTTTTGATTATATCCCAAATTTCAAAAGATTATAACATACGGTTTTTGAGATATAAGCATTTGAAAACAAGTGGTATGATTGTCGTGGTGAACGCATTATGCGACCTTTGTTTTAGCATTGTGAACGATTTACGCCATCGGCATCGGCAGTGAACGCATTACGTCACAGATTTTAAGGTGTTTCTTAAAGTATTTGATTTTTTACGTTTCAGATAACCACTACAATGCAACTATACGCATGTGACTATTGTGGGCATGCTTCTCAAAGTTTTGGTGATGTCATTACGCATGTGATAGACGAACATTCATCAGAAAGAATCATTATCAGAAAATTGAAGCTCTGTGAGGTGACTGGGTCACTAAAGCATGTGAGGAAAGATTACAAACACGTCCCATCTGAGCTTTCACTGATTCATAAGGAAATAACTAGTTGCTGCCATCCCAGAGACATTGAAAGTTGTAGATAAGGGTGATAGTGAGTGTGAGCCTCCAAGAAAGAAAGAAAACGTTTCCTCGGAATCTGATAAATATGATGCGACCAACATCCATATTTCTCAAACAAGTACAATGTTGCCTCGTTAATCCGGACGGTTCGTGTTGCAAGAGGTTTTGAGAGAATTGAATATACATGGTTTTTCATCAGGAACTTTATGTCAAGTTTAACAAACTGGTTGCACTGAATCAATTTCTATTGACAAATATTGCCTTCTTGCTCTTCATGGATGTTGTCAGGTTCCTTAGTACAGATGACATTCACCAAATGCGATATAGTGAGCAAATTAAAATGTTCTGGTTGACAAGGTATAAGATATTTCGTGGCAAATACATGTATATCCGTTTCATGGGTGGAAAAAAAAGTCAAAACTCTGACAGGACAGAAACAAGTGATATGTCACATACACCCCAAAATTCTGATTTACATTTCGTTGTTCCTGACATAAAACTTTAGACACTGCCAGTAATAGTATACTTTCGAGTGAGATTTCACCTGGAATTCTGTTAGATTCTTTAGATATGGTTGCAGAACTACATGGTGGCGAAAAAAGAAACCTATGAAGTTGTGTTTTGATGGTTAAATGATCAACAGCGGCATCACTGAAGATGAAGGAGATGCTGACCTCTTTGGGTGTGAACCATCACCAACAGTTGCAGAAATACGGCAGAGAAGGAAGGAAAAACAGGATATTTTACAGAATATCATAGAGAGAACCCAGTCGGCTTGGACAATACTTAGGACGAGCATCAATTTGGTACATATGTCACAGAGTTACAAGAAGTAATTCGCCTGTTAAGTATGAGAATTAAAGATATAAGGGAAACATTCGTCACAAAGAAGCTCTGTTTGGAGAAGTTCAAGATGGTTGACAAACCGGATTAGCAAAAATCTAAGTCTCAGTTTGTTATAAGCAGCAGCAGCAGCAGCCAGACCCAAATATATCAATCAATGAATGCAGATTGAACATGATTTCACAAATTAGAGGGATGTGTGCAAAACTGCAAGGAGCTTTTCATCTTTACTGTTCTGGATCAAAAGTTGACCTAAATAAACAGGAAAACTATGCTTGCATAAATGCTGATGAATCTCTGCACACTGTCAAGAAGAGTTCAACAGGTATTGAGCAGCATATCTTGAAGCAGAGGTCACAGAAGTGATTTTCAGAACGGGAGAAAGCCAAAGATTCAGGCAGTACCGTCTGTACAGCGATTGGCTTGGACATGCTGGAGTTACAGATCCAACACCTCGATAGAGTTATCAACCATTCATCAAAGGAGGAGATTCCGCTTTCAGACAAAATACGTTTCAATACGGTACAAACCACAAGCATAATGTTTGTGCAACGACAGTTGGTGTAGTGATGCCAATATATTGTCCACATCTATCCTTCAGGGTGCTACAGTGTTCAACACAACGAGAAGAGCTTCCTAGTCGTGCGTCCCGACGGGTCTATTCGGAAATGTCACAATGATCAACGATAAAGCAGTTTCGGGTACTGAAATCAAATGCCCTTACCCCGACAAGACATGTACTACTCAGCAAATGTATTCCCTACCAAAGTACTGTGTGACACAAGCTCTTAGCGAAATGTTTGTTCTTGGTTGTACAGAACTTTTGTTTATATGCTACAAGGCCACGTCAACCATTATGAGAATAAAGGTTTCACAGAAATTGTGGGATATCATATGGGATGAGCAACTGAAACGTCCAAAAAACAGTTTGAATATCGATAGGATCAAGACAGCTTCAGCTGAAAATGTCACATGTTTGTGTGAAGTACCGTCTGTCGTTGCTGAGCAGTGTTCACGTGATCTGATATTAACCATCAGGGATGAAATATGCGCAGTTTGGGCTCTAAAACGTATTTACCTAGTGACGTAATTCGTACACTCTCAAAATGCGGAGGTCACTGTAACACGTTCACCACCCCTTGACGTAAGGCGTTCACTGGGTTTTGATACTAGGCATATAACAAGTCTTATAATTTCCTTATGTCACAATATTAAGTGCCAATATTCGGCAAGTGGGTAGAGTGTTTGTTCAACTATTGTATGGTATGTACATTTTTGTAAAATATTCTCATGAATTGTAATAAACACGGAAACTAATCATATGTTGCTTCCGTTTGGTCAAGTTGATGCGGGAAATGTTGGCAGCAGAGGTTCAGATTAAGAGCTTATATGGCGCTCTTTCACCTACACTTTTCCAAATGTCTACATTTTTACAGCCTGAAATATAATATCTCAAATGTCTATAATAATTTGTTTTTAACACAAAATGCTACACTGAATGCATGAAACAAACTCACCGTCAGCATAGCAACTCGTTCACTTCCTGGTGCATAACGATGTCCAGGCGTACACGTTCCTACGGTGTGACCTTTGATGAAAATGGAAGGTGATCGGATGCAAGCGTCCGACGCAGTGATGACTTAGCATGGAACTCTGGGTAGGAGAGTGAACTAGATGAATTAGTGGAGCGGGATTAAATTCCTTCGGATGAATTTATTGAGACACGGAAGTATGTTGAAAATATAAAAAACGAAAACACAAGAAGAAAAGTGACATTTACAGTTCTTGAATTGATGTTGAACCAAATTTGGTCGAGGCGGGTTTTTTAAAGTGTTTGTGAAGTGTTTGATTGAACTATTCTTGGAGAGTATAAACGGTTTTTAAAAATGATAGATTCTTACATGGTTCGTATTAAATGATAAAAATATTATGACCCTCCCCTTTCCATATCTTGCCCCGTATCATCCCTCGACCCATATCTGACTGAGGCTAGTGGTAACCAAGCTAGTAGTTTGGCCGAGGTCAGATATGGGCGTCTCAGGATGATACGGGGCAAGATATGGAAGAGGGTGGGTGATAAATAGAATATTATAGTCGTCCCCTATCATACTATGTTTACGACACGAGTGCCTAAATATCGGTATATCCTCGACATTTAGGCACTCGTGTCGTAAACATAGTATGACATGGGCACTCATATAATATCCTCTATATATAAATATACAAAGTCAAAGCCATAGAATAACCAGTCTCGATTGTATTAGGCTAAGAACGAGGACAGTATAGAGGTGGACATTATATGAACTGAACTGAAATCAGTGATACCACCAGGTAAGGGCGAGCCTGACAGTTACATTGAGTGAGTGAGTGAGTTGGGTTTAACACCGCCTTTAGCAATATTCCAGCAATATCATGGCGGGGGACACCAGAAATGTCTTCACATATTGTGCCCATGTGGGGAACGGAACCCTGGCCTTCGGCGTGACGAGCGAACGCTTTAACCACTAGGCTACCCCACCGCCCCCATTTACATTGAGGATTTAGTCTGCTTTTATTGTAAACAAAGTGCGACGGATCGTCTTGCTCCGAGGACTCTTGTGGCGCAGTCGCCTAGCCATATATAAATATATGTTGTTTGTTAGTTGTTTAACGCCACACTCCGCAGTATTCCAGCATAAATATATAAGCATGGTTGAGTTCTAGGATCGCCATGTTGTATCCCAGATTTGTCCTGATTGTAATCCTTACTCGTGCTCGTGGGTTATCGTCTAGTAGACTAATCCCGAAATAGATATAATTTTGGTCGTAACAAATAAACCCATTTGAATTGAAAAGGAGCCCCAGTGAGTGGGGAGTGAACCTGGGTAAATCTAGACTTGCTTCATTCAGGGCGTAAGCATTGCAGGGAGGGTTAAGCAGTAGGGAAAATAATGTGGTTCAGGGACTGAGAGACAGACTGCGTCTAGACACACACCATTTCTAGTATTCCGGGCTGGTAAGAGGGTTTTGGGATATTGTCTCTTCAAACACAGAAGTCCATCAGTGGGTCCACAACACTTTAAGCTAAGTATGCAATTACATGATAGCGCAGCAACGGCCAGGCAGCATCACAGAGGCGATCGTCAGCCCACCTGCCTAGCCGCTGTCCGAGGGTCAAGTCCCGTCACGTTAAGAATTCATTGTCTATATACTTGACTCTCAGACTGCCCTGTATCGTATTACGATACATGTATGGTCAACCTGCAGTATCCTGGACCTCCTCCACAATGTTAAACTTCCGTGGCCAAACGTACTCTAAAGTTAATTAGGGTTAATTACACGCAGGCAGCTGACCTGTACATGGCTGTGCTGATGGTCATGATAATAAGCTGCTCATATTTCATGTATATTGACAGCACTGTGATTTAGATTTAGATAACACAACTTTAACTTAACTCAGAGAATATACAAACATGTCTATATTCCCCGATAAAACCCATACCCCGCCAAAGTGCATACGATAGTAGCTCCCCTTCGTAATCAGCTGACTCTCCGTGATGTTATAGAAAGCACCATGAAACACCATTCTTTCACTCTCTAAATTACTGATGCTAAACGTCTGCGTACACACGTGATGGTGTTGTGTGATACATGTTGTGCGTGGTGCTTTGAGTGTAGGTGTTGTGTGTGTGTTGTCTGTGTGTGCTGTGGAATGTGATGTGTGTTTATGTTCTGTCGTGTATTATTTAGTCTGTCTCACAGTCCCTGAACCACATTACTTTCCCACAGCCTAGCCCCCCTTGCAATGCTAAAGCTCTAAAAGAAGCAAGTCTAGATTTCCCCAGGTTCTCTGGTCTCCCTTGGGCTCCTTTTCAATTTAAATGGGTTCGATTTAAGAATTTGGTTACAATCAAAAGTATATACATTCAGATACTAAGCAGGTGGCGGGTTCGATCCCCGACCGCGTCATACCAAAGACGTTAAAATATGGTACTTGTTGGTCCCTGCCTGGCGCTAGGTATTAATGGGTACAACAAGGACTGGTTGGCTCGGAGTCAGTATAATGTGTCTGAGTCGGGTATTCATGCTTCACTGCGGCATGGTATCTCAGTGAGCTAGCACTATAAAACCAGCTTTAGTCTGTGCTAGTACAAGCAGCCGCACATACACATACACGCGCATGCACGTCGTCATATGAGCGAAATATTCTGAAGCACGACGTTAAACCCAGTTGTGTGAGTACAGCACGTTCTAATTATCAATGAAACGGTAAAAGTTGTCGATGAACTTGGATCATGAAAAGTAGTTCCGTCAACCAATCATATTTCTTCTCTGCTTAGCTGACCAATCAACGTTGAGAATCACTGAAAAGCACATGTGCAATTATCACAAAAATAATCACCTGTGTATTCAAGCCCGTATGGGTAATAATAAGCGTTAGTCTATACATATATTATTATGTGTGCTGCGAGATTAGTGTTGTGGGTTAATACGCCGATAGTGTAGTCTTCATATTTTACTTTTAACAACTCTTAAAAGCCTACTCAATTGTGAAAGGTTGGTAAAAGAGTATTAAAGTTTATATGCTTGCTTAATGCAGCTGGCTATCTGTTGTAACCCCATCGCATAACTTGTCCGTGTGGAAGTTTTATGTCAAAGTGTGACGTCATGGTAAGATCACTTGTATCTCCGCCAGAAGGGCGCGTTCTAGACTAACAGCTAGTCTCTGAAATGAACATATTTTACAGAATAATTTTTAAATTAAAATAAAATACAATAAAAAGTAGCCCAGAGACTTTCTTCTTTTTCAGAATTTGTGGAAATCTAGACTTGCCAAACATTCTAGACTTGCATGAGCTGCATTGGGTATATTCACTTCGGGGTCTGTACGACAGAGTAGATGGCTGCAACGAATAGCCTATTGGCGAATATGATACGTATCATGAATATTGAGTAACGAATACGAATAATTATTCACGAATACAATATTGTAGTTAAGTGATTGATGTACAATATGGAAGGCCCATGTTGACAGTTTTGATTTGTCACAGCAATAACCAGTGATCTCATGACACTCAAATTTGGTATGCAATAGTTATAATCGACAGTACCATGTGCAGTCTTGGCAAACTAACATGACTTGCACTACTGCAATGATAGTGCATATTCCATTCTTGCATATCTCACTTTGGGAAGGACATAGGGGTTCAAGTAAAATATGCTCCCTTAAAAACTCGTAAATATTCGTTAATATTCGGTTCTGGTGACCACGAATAACGAATTGAATATATTCATGAAGGGCTACCGTTCGATTCACCGAATATGCGAGTGAATCGTTACAGCCTTAGCTAGGTCACTGTTCATGAATGCCAGTCACCTGAACTGAACTGGAAATAAGCTGTGATAAGATACATACAACTACAGCCGAAACAATAAGTTGTAGTTTATTCTGTGTATAATTATTCCGTTATACCAGGTATCTTTACAAATTGTGAAAAGTGATTTCAACGATGGCGAGAATGTAGGATGTCAACTTCTTTATTTTGAGAAAAATGACGTTTCGGAGTATGTTCTCACTCCTTCATCAGGTGAATGAAAAGACAATGAAGCAGATAGCTGTATAGCACATGTGAAACAACAACAGTGGTTAGATCACAACAAGGGAAGCCAGTAGTGGCTACAGGGGCGGTGGGGTAGCCTAGTGGTTAAAGTGTTCGCTCGTCACGCCGAAGACCCGGGATCGATTCCCCACATGGGTACAATGTGTGAAGCCCATTTCTGGTGTCGCCCGCCGTGATATTGCTGGAATATTGCTAAAAGCGGTGTAAAACCATACCCACTCACTCACTCACTGAAAAAAAATGTAGTGGCTACAATAGCTTCAAACGTCTGTCTTGGATGTTTAAAAGTATGTCACACAATGTATTTAAAGTACATGGCTATGGTATTATCTAATGACATCACCAGAATTTGCTGATAACTCAACAAAATCCATAGACATTTACTTAAAGTCCATGTGGTTAAAATAAAAGAATAAGAGGAAATGTGACTCATTTTATATTGTTTTTCTCATTCGTAAATTTGCAATCGTTTACCATATGCGTCAGGTTCCCATAATGTCAAACATTTCGGAAAGTCGATCCCGGTCTTGTTCGTCGATGTTCACATTTTGTGAAAAAAATCCAAAACAAACATATTATTCCTGGCTAATATTTAACAGTCAAATCACTTGACGTGTAAAAAGACCCTTCTCCAGCAACCTCAGTGAACCAACACCAAGGCTGATATCTTCCACAGTTCAGGACATGCTTCAACAATTCCTCGAACACTTAATTCGGTTACATGTAATTTAAATGTTGCATTCCTCAGTCAGACTTCAAGCATCTAAGTGTTCGATCTGCCGCGAGTCTGTTTGAGCTAGTGGTCATGGCGGCAGTAATCGGGGATTAATGGACGATGTCAACTCGCTTTGTTTACCCTCTCGCTTTACACAACGCCATGTTCCAAACATGTCTGGGTTCAGCCGGGTCTTGTAAAATACGGAAATCTCATGTGCTTCCTCTTTTTAATTACCTTGTCTTGTTTGGCGTCCACTAAGAGGGGTAGAAAAGCGGACGCTGATAGTGGAAGGAAGTCTAAGATTCTGGAAGTACCAAGATGAGGCAGATCGCGCTTCTCGTGTTAACAGCGTGTCTTGTGACTGAAGGTAAGTACCAAGAGAGGCATTTAGAAGTTGGATCAGTAAGAAAGGATGACAGAAAAGAACAGAATTGTTTATTCTCGAAAATCATACCGAATGATATAGAGAACATACAGTCGTTTAAATACAATGTCATATGGGTAGGTATTTTGATTTAGAAGTGGCTAAGCACAGTTTTAGCAAAAAGTGAAAGAGTTTCAATAGGAGTGGCGTAAAGTTTGATTTCATAAGTGAGATAAATTTGTCCATATGTGGATTATTACAGAAATAAGAAGGAAGAATCTTCTTACGTTCGACATTAAGCAAAACATATATGGATGAACAATTTCTTTAATTGCTGTCTATCCTCCCTTGTTTGATAAGGATGTTACAGCATACACCGAAATGTCGCTCTCACTGTAATAAGTTGTTCATCCATGTATGGTACAGTCAATGGTTAAACGCTATGTCACTGTGAGATATAATGAATAGTGTTAGGATTTATTACACATTATACTGTTTTTGAACGGCATTTAGAAGTGATACACATAAAGCCAAGTAGCTGACATCCATAAATTCTCATCTTTATGTTTATCACTTCTAAATCCTGTTCAAAGAAGACTCTAAACGACATCACCATGGAGATGGTGCAGTTAGTCTCAAGACAATCCAGCGATTGACGCCATGAGCATCGACCTACGTACTTAAATGAGTGAGTGAGTTTAGCTTTACGCTGCTTTTAGCAATATTCCAGCAATATCATGGCGGGAAACACCAGAAATGGGCTTCACACATTGTACCATTGGGAATCCAACCTTCGGCGTGACGAGCGAACGCTTTAACCACTGGGCTACCCCACCGCCCCTACGTATTTAAGATAAGAAGATGATGATTTGCTGAAAACCAATTCTAACCCGGATCTTCACATATGTTAATGTTCTGATGAAACGCATTTTTACATACTCCTACAAACAACATTAAAGATTAAATTACGTGCACTGTAACCGTTCTATGGCAAAAGTTAGTTAAAACCCCCTTCCTGTGCTTCCTTTGCTACCTTTTATTGTATGATACTTTCAACATATCGCTCACCTGTTGGGGCGGTGGGGTAGCCTAGTGGTTGAAGCATTCTCTCGACACGCCGAAGACCCGGGTTCGATACCCCACATGGGCACAATGTGTGAAGCCCTTTTCTCTGGCACAATGGATACGATGCACCACCCGAGAAATATGTGAAGCCCATTTCTAGTGTCCCCGCCATGATCTTGCTGGAATATTGCTAAAAGCGGCTTAAAACCCAACCCACTCACTCACTCGCTCACCGGTCCATTCACATTAACCAGATCTGTTCAGTTCGAATGCAACCGTCCCACACCATGACACTACTGCAACTTTACCGATAAAGGTCAAGAACAGTTGTCATGGCAAACCCCTCGCCGCTACGTCGCCAACAACGTTTTCTACCATTTATGAATCGGAACCCAAATCTTGATTCGTATGCTAACATGGTGCAAGAGACAGTCCGTGATGGTGCTCAGACGACCACAGTCCTTGTCGCCTCTGGTAAACTATTATGGTCAAACCCTTCACAGGGCACCTTGCTTTCATCTCTGTGTGTTCACATTCATCACGCACTGTACACGCATGATTTGATATTTGATTCTGATTTTGCGTTCAGATGCCACGAGGTAGCCTAGTGGTTAAAGCGTTCGCTCGTCATATATAGCTGGCATATTGCTGAGTGCGGTGTAAAACTAAACTCACTCACTCTTACCACACTCCCAATTCATTCAATTTGAAATTTATTCACATAAAACACCTTGCTCCTGTTGCCGCAAAAAATCCCTGATGATGCGGCGTATAGCAACATTCAATTACTCAGCTTGATATCAATAGCATTTGGTTTGGTTGTTGTTTAACGCCTCACTCAGCATTGTTCGAGCTTATATGGCGGCGGTCTGTAAATAATCAAGACTGGATCAGACAATCCAGTGATCAACAGCATGAGCATCGATCTACGCAATTGGGAACCGATGACATGTGTCAACCAAGTCAGCGAGCCTGACCACCTGATCCCTTTAGTCGCCTCTTAAGATAATCATCGGTTACTGAAGACCAATTCTCACCCGGATCTTCATGGGTCGATATGAATAGATGGAGGTAGCTTCGAAGTTGGTTTGGTCCCCCCACGCTGGATTTCGTCATTGGTACAATGTGTTGTCGACCTTTTCTCGTGTCCCCTTCCGTCACAGCGCTGAAATACTTCTAAAATCAACATAAAACCAAACTCACCCATTCACTCTCATTGTGAATACATCTATGTTTTATTTATCAGGAAGCGGGCTGAAATGCTTCATGTGTCAAAGTGGTGACTCGAAGACCCCTAACTTCGACTGTCCGGCTGAGGGACAGGTAGCGTACCCTAAAACCCCCATGGCCCCCTGCAACGGCAAGTGCTACATCAGAACCAAAGGCGGGGAGGGCAATGGTAAGTACAGTCAACATGTTTGTTTGTGTAGGGAGTACCTAGCAAGACTTCTGGCACCCTACACACTCGTAAACTGGCAGGGAAACAGAAACTATATCAGTGTCGTGATTCCATGGCTGAAGCTTCAGTGAGTTGTGCTCAACGCTGATTAGTGAGTGAGTGAGTTGGGTTTTACGCCGCTTTTAGCAATGTTCCAGCAATATCACGGCGGGGCACCAGAAATGGGCTTCACACGTTGTGCTCATGTGGCGAATCGGACCCGGGTCTTCGGCGTGACGAGCCAACGCTTTAACCACTAGGCTACCCTACCGCCATTAACGTTGATCATTGTTTGTGTCGGTTGCTTGTGGGGCAGTCGCTCTTTCACCACTTTTGATCTAATAAATGAGCATTACTATGGTGTTAATAAACCGTGGGTTATCATCAGAAACTTTGGTTCGAACCGTCGATTATCGGATCTTGACATACCCAGGAGGAGCGTAACTCTTCTGGGTGTCTGGTCCAACAGCGTCCCATCGAAGCATATAGGTCAATTGCTGGTCTTGCTGTTGCTGTAGCTGACTCTGAGCCATGTATATTACTGGCCATTCAGAACGTGAGCCATGACAAATTATAAAGAAAATATTGTTTTGGTCGTGACATGGTTTAAGTCGGAAAAACCATTCGAACCTGTTGATTCAGGAAGTCCTATACTCTTCCCAAAAAGAAACGTATATGTGTATTTTCACGCATCTGTTAACTTTAAAGTCAGATAATACATGTAATTCTGGATCAGTTGCAGCATTATCTTGCTGGAACAACTCCCTCTGGCGGTCAATGATCGGAACCCTGCGAACCTTAAAGGTCACAATACAACCCAAAAATCAAACATAATTAAAACATAATTATCACTTATTCATGACATATAACATACTTTGCTGATTATGAAAAAACATATAAACAAAATTATTAGCGTACAATAGCAAATCAAAAGTGCATTATTTTGTACTTGGGTTCACTTCCCTCGAAACGAAGCACCTGGGATACCGAACCCAGTCAGAGCGGGTGGGTGTGCACTCAAGTGTAACGAAGGCTTTCATTGACTGGTTCATTTGCCGATGCCCTCACGGCTCATTGTGTGTGTATATATAGAGATGTTGGGTTTTGTAAATACATGCTCATTTTTTGTGTATAACATTTTGCAATCAACATACATCATAACATGTCATGTGTACAAGTATCACACCTGCCTGTCTGTGTAATTACATAATGTGACAGAGACCGAACTCGGGTGCACGAGCCATAAATCAATGCTTTTTGTTTATGGTGTATAGCCTGGCAGGTGTTAAGTTCAAATAGCATGTGGTCAGTGATCGAAGTTGCATATTGTCATTAGCAGACAGGCAGGCAGACACATAGGTGTCAATAAAACAGACGTTGAGTTTTGTCTGTGACAAATACATATCTATATCACATTTAGAAATTCTGTCAATGCTAAATAATGGCATTGCTTTTAAGTATCGAACTGAGAAAGTGACTCGGTAAGGAGAACGAGTGGTGAAATAGACAAATGAAATTATATAAACAGTTAAATCGGTAATCTACTGTCATAACATATAAAAAGCTCGCGCCTGTGAAATATCAACAAAACGAAGAATAATGACAATTATTATGGATATACAACTTCTTTTATTGTGTGGAGGCGACGAAATCAACAAAACATTTGAAAAATAGCTCACATCAAAACCTTCACCGAGTACTCACCGCCTTGAAGGTTTTCCGTCTTGAAATGTCGAACGCCTGACTGGTTGACACATAGCTGAGTAGATCTAGATCCTAACAAGGTTCTTTTGTGTAACGAGTAGATTATTTACTATTTGTTTTGATTAGACTACTCCTGCTCACGACCTTATAATCCGGACATCCCGCTTCCAAGCTGCGCGAACCTATTCATTGCGCATGCGCCATGAGCGCAGTCCAGCGCAGCGCAGCACAGCACAAGCTGGGGTGAATTTAGTGAATCGTTTGAACTCCGATTTCACGGGGTTTTTTTCCTCACATCATTTTTCAACTTTATAAGTTGAATTAGCAATTTTGATGATTTGTATACCGAAAGGTATCAGAATCTGCAAAGTTGTGTTTTACGTTGCATGTGACCTTTAAGATTTAAACTTAAATTGCCCTGAAGACATTTCTGTGTGTAAGATATGGTTGCCCACATCATGACACTCTCACCACCATATCGGTCAACCTGTGCGTCACATTTCTGGGCAAAACGATTATTTCGACGTCGATAGACACGTACTCTTCCGTCACGGCACTGGAACAGTCTTCCATTTAGCTAAGAAATGCCAATGACCGTCTAAAAGCAAAATGGCCTTGTATAGACAATGTTCCTGCTCACAATTCCTCAGAACTGCTCGCGCATATTGCGAACCACTTTTTCTTCATGTAAGTGTCGAACGTAAACGTGCATTAAAGTTTTCGAAGATGCCTATTTGCGCTGTGCATTCGTTCTATGTTATAATGGCGAGATTATAACAAAACTAATTTTGAAAAATATTTGAAATTTCATCTATCAATATCACATATGCGTTTCTTTTTGGGTAGAGTACATAAACAGATTCTTATGATTTCTCTATTTCTTATGATTTCTCCAATGTGTACAGCGTCTCCAATATACGACAACTGAAATGGTGACTGGTTGGCAGGTAATGTGGTCTGCTGTTGTGCCTTGTATTGCACGGGTTTGTATGGCTTCCCACACAGCAATAGCCCTGCTGTATGACAGCGGCCTGTAACGAATCGAGGCTGTGCCACACAATCCAGTGGGTGATGTTATGAGCTAAATCTGAGATCCATTAATTCAAGTCTTAATTGCGATAAGTGTTGGTTTCTGGGGATCACTTCCAACAACGAATGACTGTATGACCAATTACAGCGCCTGTGTTATTCTTCAGCGTCGATACACCGAGGCTGTCTGTCAACGAAATGGCTCCGGAAGTACCTCAAGGACGGATGTGACGTATTGGGCAGCGACATCTGGTGTTTCTGCTCGAGGACTGGTTGCAATGGGAGACGACTCGGGGAGTGGTTCCCCATCATCTAAGTGTACAAGGGACAGTTATTTAGTGGCTTCATGGATAACTATACGAAGTCGTGACCTGGGCCGAACGTCGCGAGCTGATGTACAGCAGACATCGACAATAATGAGGGAGGATGTGAATTGTGCACGCTTCCCTCCCCACATCATTATCTCCATTTTAGAACCTGGTGTTTAGGGCGGGGGTGTTTTAAAACTTTACTGGGATGCAGATTAATCTGAACAAAATAGCTTGCCTCACCAGAAATGGGCTTCACACATTGTGCCCATGTGGGGAATCGAACCCGGGTCTTCGGCATGACGAGCGAAGGCCTTAACCAGCGCCCCATGGAACCTGGAACCCTCCCCCTCAAACGTATATTACATGGTGTAACCTACTCTCATTTATTACATACTGCTCTTTCCGAGTCACGGGCCTCAGACATGGAGGCCGACCCAATCATACATTCCAGTTGAGTCCAATTTTGAAAAACCTAATAAACACAATCACCTGAACTCTTCAATACAACTGACTGACTGACTGAGTTTGGTTTTACGCCGCTTTTAGCAGTATTCCAGCAACATCACGGCGGGGGACACCAGAAATGGGCTTCACACAATGTACCCATGTGGGGATTCGAACCCGGGTCTTCGGCGTGATGAGCTAACGCTTTAACCACTAGGCTACCCCACCGCCCCTCTTCAATACAAACGTTTCATATCAAATCACAGACACTCTTAAGGGCAATAACATTTTTTCCGGGTAACATCACCACAAAATATTTCCAAGGAGAAAATGGTTATTTTGATAAGATGGATATGACTGATAAAAGAACATCACTCATATTTCCCCCCGAAAGCACTATAATACGGCGGTGGGGTAGCCAAGTGGTTAAAGCGTTCGCTCGTCACGCCGAAGACACGGACTCGATCCCATACATGGGCACAATGTGTGTCCCCCGCCGTGACAGTGCAGGAAGATTGCTAAAAGCGGCGTAAAACCATACTCACCCACTGACTAATACGAGTACAAATGGGCAAATACATAAGCTCATGCATTTAACCATTCCGTCAGAGAATAACAATAGTTGTGCCTGTTATACCTCAAGTTTCAGTTTAACACGAAGGTTCATTCCCTCCGACATGAGTGTGTCACGGGGTGCACACCGTGTGCAATGCTTTGCACACAGGTGTCACACGAATGGCGTACGGGTTCCACACGAGTGACAACATTCGTCACCACTCGCCCCTTTCCGTAACCTCCAAGTCGCTATTCGGCTTGTCCCGGAATAACACGAGTTGGTAACGAATGGAGTGACAAGCACTCCGCACACGGACGGCGTCACGTGAGGTCCATGGGTGTAAGGGAAATAGACTTCCAGCAACCAGTGTAACTAAAACTAAACAGACACTTCCCGTTTTAACTACTAAAGGTCACTTATGTTTCGATCTAAGTATCTGTTACAAAAGCTGGGTAGTATTTATGATATACAAGAAGTAGTATTTATTATATACAAGGGGTAGTAATTATGATATACAAGAAGTAGTATTTATGATATACAAGGGTAGTATTTATGATATACAAATTGTAGTATTTATGATATACAAGAAGTAGTATTTATGATATACAAATTGTAGTATTTATGATATACAAGGGTAGTATTTATGATATATAAATTGTAGTATTTATGATATACAAGGAGTAGTATTTATGATATACAAATTGTAGTATTTATGATATACAAGGAGTAGTACTTATGATGTACAAATTGTAGTATTTATGATATACAAGGGTAGTATTTATAATACACAATGGGTTGTATTGATGATATACAAGGAGTGGTTTCATGATATACAAGGAGTAGTATTTATGATATACAAAGGGTAGTATTGTGATAAACAAATTTCCTAGAGAGAAATCATATCAGGACATATCGCTTGTCAAACATTTCACTTAGACCGGGTTCGATTCCCCACATGGGTACAATGTGTGAAGCCCATGTCTGGTGTCCCCGCCGTGATATTGCCGGAATATTGCTTAATAAAGGCGAAAAACTAAACCCACTCACTCACTTAGTCCCTGCCCTCACCAGGCTCCCGTTGTTCACAGAGATCATAAGAGTCGTGTAACGTGAGCGATGATCATGGATCATAAAACCAACAAAAGCTTTTTGCTACCGATCTATTTGTGGTGCCGTGAATTCAAATGGCTGTTTCTGTCACGTGGGAATTTTTGTATTGAATCGCCTTTTTAGACAAACAATTTGGCAATTTATTGACAATTTCGTGCCATCCACCGTTTGTTGTATTTATTTACTATCTGCTTCATCATCACGGACAACGGGGAGAATCTTACCACTAAGCAATACCAGAGATATTTTTATAAGCTATAACATTATGTGGAATGGGAGGGCGAAGTATTTTGGTTGTTTTTTAAATTATGGCACTGTTCCAAAACATACCAATTCAATTCTCTTAAGGGGCGGTGGGGTAGCCTAATGGTTAAAACGTCCGCTCGTCACGCTGAAGACCAGGGTTCGATTCCCCACATGGCTACAATGTGTGAAGCCCATTTCTGGTGTCCCCCGCCGTGATATTGCTGGAATATTGCCCAATGGGTGTAAAACTAAACTCACTCATTTAGTAATTGTTCTCGCAATTGGGTTACCATGGAGTGGAATATGGTACTCTCTCCGTCAATTATATCAATGCTTGAAGCGTTACTTGTGGCGAATACGGTGTGCGCGTATTGCGGCGAATACGGTACATATATTTTGATTACAGACCGTTGCTCGGTTATACCTATCGTGGTAAACGTTACAGTTATTGCGGTTCGATCCAGTGTTAAGGTGAGATGTCCCCGGCAGCTCAACAGAATCATTCATAAAGAGGGTTCCTCTTTAGGTTTTCATATTGTCGATACAGATCACAAACTGACAATCAATTCTCTTCCGGAGGAGGAAGAACACAAGAATATATTACTGGATGGCTTCCCGTGCAGGACGAATGCGACTTAAGAAACATTATTGCGTTTTTTACTTTAAAGGGAACATGTGACGCTACAAAATAGCAAGAAAATGTAAACCTCGTTTTGAGAAAGGCAGCGCTCGGTATGTGCGTTCAATGACTACCTTTACTTCCAGTAGACAGAACATATGTTAAGTGTAAGAAACAAGGATTATATACTTCTCAAGGGAAGTTAAGGAACACCAAAATTGTCAAAGAATTTGTCAAAGTGTCATTTCAATTAATCCACTCATAACCAATTATTTTACTGTTATACAATGCTTCCTTTCCCGCAGATCTGATCTGATTTTGATTAGATTTTTCTGTTATCAAACCTAGGACAGGTTAACCAATGGTTGATGGCTCGGGGAGTTTGATCGCGAATTTTCAACCAGGTCAGTCAATGGGAACACATTGTCGTCTCTTTGGTTCATATTCTCGATGTTTTTGTCTGTACATTACACATGGTATAGGATAATATAAGTTGTTCATACACTGTCGAGCGTGTCCATAGTCTACGGGGTAGAGCGTCTACTGGGGGAACAACAGTTTGGTGGTTCGATCCCCCTCAAAAGATGCCTGAAGATGGTGCTTGTGGTTACCCTCGTGGCGCTCGGCATTACGTGATAGAACAAATACTGGTCAGTTCCGAGTCAGTAAACTACGTCAGAATGGGGTGTCCATGGGTTGAACATGTACGGTCGAACCCCAATGTCTCGAACTCGGTTGAGACGAATTCTCGGTTGTGTCGAACTCATCTCTGTCCCTGACGATTTCCTTATATTCATCATTGACTGTACTGAAAATATGGAACTTTCCCAAACTTGTTTATATTGAGTTCCTGATGGTTGTTTTCAGTTTAGTAATGTTTTTTCGCTAAAACAGATACAATTGTACTTTTTTATATTTTCAGTCTAATTTCTTCGGTGTTGAAATGTGTATATACTGCAAATTGTTGATATTTTGTATGATAAAAACTTTCACTTTTTCTTCGGTGTTAAAATGTCTGTACACTGCAAATTGTTGATATTTTGTATAATAAAAACTTTCACTTTAGGCATTGTTTTGTTCACAATACCTCTGGTCCTCAACCTACCAGCACGTACACAACGTGTTTCACTGCCGGTGTGAGTCACGTAACTTCGTCACTGCCGCTGCAGGATTTAAAGATGTTTTGTTGTGATGTTATTGTTTGTACATTAGGGAAAGGTCTGGTTGGTTGGGGTCGGTTGACGTTATTTGCATTATTATATTACAAAAATACGAAGCATATTGTTGAAACACAATAGAATATTTAATGACATGTCGCAAAAATAAGCAAATGTATCATCATTCAGTCGCTATTTGGGAGTGAGTGAGCAAGTTTAGTTTTAGGCAACATTTAGCAATATTCCAGTAATATCACAGCACGGAACACCAGAAATAGGCTTCACACATTGTACCCATGTGGGGAATCGAACCTTGCCTTCGTGTTGAGATACGCGAAAATGTTTATTTCCAGAGTTTCACTTGTAAGTTATGGACCTTACAAGGGAAACTGAAGCTGCAGTGGCCTCCTTCCCCTTTATTTTACTTTCATATTTGGAACACAGGTATTTGGATATTTTGTTTCCAAGGACAAACAATTGATGTGTTTTGCTACTCTGGAATATATTATCTTCAGATTTTGCATCTTTCCCTGGCAGAAATATCCCTTAATGGTAGGGTTTGTGTCCAGTGTACTTAACTAGACCTGTGAAGGTCAGCAACCCATGCTTGTGGTAATAACCGGTGGTCTGACTCGCTGACTTGGTTGACACATTATCATATCCCAATTGTGTAGATCATGTTCATGCTGATGATCATTGGATTGTCTGGTCCAGACTCGTACAGACCGCCACCATATAGCTGGAATATTGCTGAGTGTGGCATTGAACAACCACACTCAGGGTGGTCCCAGGGTGGATTATTTACATGCTGCTATAATAACTGAGAGCAGCAATAAGAAAGAAAGAATGTATACAGCATTGCTGGCTAAGACGAGAGTGATTGAGTGAGTGAGTTGGGTTTTACACTGCTTTAGCAATATTCCAGCAATATCACGACAGGGCACACCAGAAATGAGCTTCACACATTGTACCAAGGTGGTGAATGGAACCCAGGTCTTTGGCATGACAAGCGAACAGTTTAACCACTAGGCTACACCCCTCCGCCAGATGAGAATGACAACCAACAATGATAGGCTTCATATGTGCCCAAGGGAGGCAACTCTGCACAACAACTGGTAGCGCCTTGGACGACCAGCCCCTTCCAACACAGCAGGGATTGTTCTGAATGGTGTATTACAGCTTGAAACACAGTTTTCCAATAAAATGAAATGAAACCTTTTTGTCAGAGGAGTCATTTAATATTTACACAATATAACAGTGTATCATATTCAAATAACAAAGAATCTTCAGTAGTCAGGAGAGATAATTCTAATGTAGCCATAATTATTTCAAAACAACTTTGATTTTATGTACCTCTGTTTGCAGCAATTCAGATACACCTTAGCATCCCTCACCATCAGCATAGCAGTCTTGGATATTAAAAAAGCTTGTCTTTCAGGTGAGACAGACCAAACAAACATGAGCCTGTCCTCAACAGATAGCTTTTGTTTTATATGATTTGTTTGAATATTGTTTAATTCTAATGGTTTGTCTTAAACTGATGTTCATTGAAATGTCTAAGTTAAAACAGCTGTAGCACAGTAATGCGCAGATATACTGAGAGAAACAAATAAAGGAACAAAGTAAAATTCAAGTGTTCCTTAACATTTTCCAGTTTTCATCACCAGCTTTGAATAGCGCTGTGGGAGGAAATCTGAAAATAAAGAAACACTGCCATAAAGTGGTGTTCCCTTATTTGTTTCCCTCAGTATATTTCCTAAATAGAAAATGTGTGGCTCAAACTTTCTTAAAATGACCTGAAAACAGCTCTGACCTACAAATATCCCTTTGATTGGTAATATCCATGTACACATTAACAAATATTGTACAAATCAATTTTTACAGCTTTTACACAATTTCATGAAAGAAGGTTTTTAGTCCCACCATAGCTTGTTTTACCATCCAGGAATTGTTAGTATTTTATCCTGGTAGCACAATGTCCAGCACTTCATGATAGATGAACCAGTCATAAACTCAGTCCTTCATTGAGATCAGCAAGCACTTAACCACTGGGCTACCCAACCGCCCCCTTATGCTCAGCATGAAGCATGGGGTGAATGACTTTAAGCGGATGGTGTAGCCCATATTGTGATGATGATGATTCTATGTGTCAGAATCTTCACGAAGAAATGATGACCAAGCACCTGCTCATCCAATGGAATAGATCGGTAGGACTATATATGCACTGTCACCATGACAACTCATTATATATGCACTGTCACCATGACAACTCATTATATATGCACTGTCACCATGACAACTCATTATATATGCACTGTCACCATGACAACTCATTATATATGCACTGTCACCATGACAACTCATTATATATGCACTGTCACCATGACAACTCATTATATATGCACTGTCACCATGACAACTCATTATATATGCACTGTTACCATGACAACTCATACTCCCAATCCCTACTTGGTAGGTCTCAATCCCTTTCATCATCACACTGGCATATTATCCAATATTGCAGAGCTGAAGCAGATGCTTCTGTGATGTCCTGAGCCAGAATGATCATGATGGTTGCACATAAGAATTTTACGTTGATCTCCTCATCAAAGTCTTTCATGTTCTGGTGCCTTGGCCACTGTCTCCCCGAGTTCCTCAAGAAGTTCTCGTCTGTAGTCGTCAAAGTCACCGTCGATCTCGCTGATGCCTCGGTTCTCTACTACCCACAGCTGACAGTTTGTCTCTCGGATGAGACGCTCGTCGTGACTCACAATGATCACACCTGTAGAAGAGGACCAGATCATGAATACCAACCATCACACAAACCACAGCACATCATGAATGCAAACAACACTACCATATATTACCGTAGATAAGCCGAATTTTGAAGACCCAAAAAAGCAGCCTCTAGAAGGGGGTCAGTTTATCTACAGGTAACACTTTCGTCAAACTTTTTTTTTCTGGTGACAGTAAGAAAATGACATATTGTTTCACGTGAACGAACTAGAGAAAACGACTTTGTCAGTGAAAAACCCTTTTGATACTGATATTAAGGGGCAAGTTAGGGGGTCAGCTTATCTATGAGATCGGCTTATCTATGGTAATATACGGTATATAATGAACACAAACCAGGGTATATCATGAAAGCATATCGTTGTAAATCATAAATGCAAATCCCATTAAATCATGAATGCAAATCCCATTAAATCATAAATGCAAATCCCATTAAATCATAAATGCAAATCCCATTAAATCATAAATGCAAATCCCATTAAATCATAAATGCAAATCCCATTAAATCATGAATGCAAATCCCATTAAATCATAAATGCAAATCCCATTAAATCATGAATGCAAATCCCATTAAATCATGAATGCAAATCCCATTAAATCATAAATGCAAATCCCATTAAATCATGAATGCAAATCCCATTAAATCATGAATGCAAATCCCATTAAATCATAAATGCAAATCCCATTAAATCATGAATGCAATCATGTCTGTCAGGTTTCAAGTTCCCCAATCTAAGATTAACAAATTTGTCGACCTGCTATCATTTACCTCTGGTGAACATATGGCCTAAGCTTGGCTCTTACTTCATCAAATTAAGCCAGTCAGTTAATCCATAACTTCTCACAGTTCAGAGCTAATTCTCTGAACCTAAGCCCCAGACATACGCCATCATCCTAAGAAGGTATGACCATGACTTGGGTTTGCCATATAATTAAACTCAAGACAAAAATCAGCAATTTCACAAAGGCTCTTTCTCTAAATCTAGGCCTGAGAACCATAGACAGCTCTGGTGACTGTCTGTCACATACCTCCTGTGAACTCCTGAAGAGCCTCGGCAAGAGCATCAATTGACTCAATGTCAAGGTTGTTAGTGGGTTCATCCTGCAAGAAGAGTCATGTTCATGAGGTTAACACTTTACATAATACAGGGATTATTCCAGCCACAGCAGCTTGTAACGCTAAAACTGCCATAAAGGTATGTTCTGTCACTAACGATAGTGACAGTACACACCAACACACCTTGATGGCAGTTTTTAACGCTACAAGCCCCTGTGGATGATTTTAAGTGGGGTCACCCATTTTATTTTTTTAATATTTTATTTACTTTTTGGGGGAGAGGGAGGTACATAGTGTACATGAGATGCAGGGGGGTCACTTACTTTGTACATAAATTTTAGCGGGGGTTGTTATTCATATTGTACATGCATCTCCATAAAAATCATCCCCACCAAGTCATAAATTATGAACAGTCCCTAAGGTAGAATTGGGTTATCCTTAACTTCATTTGGCAAGTAGATCTCCTTTCAGTGAATGTTAAACGTCACTAGCCGGATCAGGCAGCTAGTCTTGGCTGACTACGCCATTATCATCCTACACCTGCTGCTTAGATTGCTGCTAATCACAATTCATTTCAAATTGTCATCTTATACTGCTCAGTGCAGCGGTAACATAAAATACCCCCAACAATCCTCAGTGATCTCACCAAGATAAGAACATCTGGAGCTCTGCAGGAGAGTTCTGCCATTGCCACTCTAGCCTTCTGACCCCCGGACAGATCGCTGTTCTTTATGGTGTGAGCGTGACTAGCCAGGCCGAACTTCCCCAGGATCTTCCGGCAATCCTGATACTGCATGTTGAACAGCCGCTGCAAGTGAGTAAGTTTAGTTTTACACCGCATTTAGCAATATTCAAGCAATATCACAGAGGGGGGGGACACCAGAAATGGGTTTCACACATTGTAGCCATGTGGGGAATCGAACCCGGGTCTTCGGCGTGACGAGCGAATGCATTAACAATTGGCTACCCCACTGCCCCGCCACTGCAAGAGTCAGCACAGTGGTCAGGCATAGTTACAACAGTGGGTAAGGGAGATAACTCCCATTCCTGGCTGTGCTTCTATTTTCACATGTGAATCAGTCGAGTTATATTGTCAGTTGTAAGTGCAGCCTAGTTATGTGTAGTATTGAAACGATATGTAGATGTGTGTGTCTGGAGGATGTGTTGAATGAGTGAACATTGTTTAATGATGTATCAGCAATTTTGCAGCTGATTACAGCGATGCTGGTGTGTGGACAATCATGTGAGTGAGTATGGTTTTACGCCGATTTTAGCAATATTCCAACAATATCACGGTGGGGGACACCGAAAATCAGCTTCACACCCATGTGGGGAACCAAACCCATGTCTTTGGCGTGACAAGCGAACGCTTTAACCACTAGGCTAACCCATCGCCCCGTTGACAATCAAGAAAGGCAATGCTTGAAGCAGCAGCCATCTATCTCAAAGCCTGACATACAGCAGCTGTCGCTAAGAACACTTGCTGTAGATGAGATAGTACTTTACTTATATCACAAGTTCCAGGACACTTCAGTATCAAATCTGAATAGAAGTGGTGCCTAGACTTTACCTGAAGATATTCTACTGGGGATTCCTCCAGATTTAGCTGGTCTGCCGAATGCTGATCATACTTTCCTATCCTCTGCAAAACAGAAGCCAGTAAGTACTATTAAGAGCCAAATGCAACACACAATACAAAAGAAATATACAAATGATATATTGTTTTCATTCTTTTTTTTTGCTGGATTAAAATGAATAAAAGATATAACAATAAGAAGTAATTCAATTAAAATCTCACTTTTCATAGATATCGGATCAAATTCTGGCAATGCCAAAACATAAAATTGATAATTGTCTTTAAACTGTTTCAGCATCTTGCCCTTCATTATCATCACTATCATCACCATCATCATCACAGCTGACAACATAACACATGACTATGCAGAATGATCTTGAAGCATACAACTTTTATATGCATTTCAACCCTTACAAGCAGATTACTCAGCTATCAAAATAGAATTGTTTTGTATTCATTTCATTGTTTATTGACAAGAAACATATCTTAATTAACTAGATTCAAACTTGTACAAAATGTTTTCAAAGTAATTATACCCTGTTTTAAAGAATCATCTAACTTACCAAACGATGGTTCTTCCTTATTTCTCCTTGTTGCTGAAATAAGGATAAAATGTCATCAATTATTGAGTTTCATGAGAGTGAGTGAGTGAGTGAGTGAGTTTACTTTTATGTCGCACTCAGCAATATTCCAGCTATATGGCGGCGGTCTGTAAATAATCAAGTCTGGACCAGACAATCAAGTGATCAACAGCATGAGCATCAATCTGCGCAATTGGGAACTGATGACATGTGTCAACCAAGTCAGCGGTCTGACCACCCGATCCTGTTAGTCACCTCGTACAACAAGCATGGGTTACTAAAGATCATTTCTAACCCAGATCTTCACGGGTCATGAGGGGCAGAGATCTTGTAATTTTGAGACTGGCATTTCCTTGTTGCTTCATGCAGCAGTGATCAATGTTCTAGCAACATGACATTAGTTTATCAACAACTGTATCCGAACAATGACACAGGCCATGAGATAGAGAGTGGACCTGGTTAAAAGGATTTGTGGGAGAAGTCAGGAGGGGCCAAGGGCTTAGAGAGGGGGTGGAGGGAAATAGGTTCCCATCTCTCAGAACCCCCTCCCAAGTTCCCCCTCTCCTTTCATCATGGCAATGTATGTTTTTTATGCTCACAAATTATTCTGGACACATATCCTGTGCAGCAAATATTTTCTGTTAGAAAAACCTGAGACAAAGGTCTTTCCTGGTATTTTCTGGTTGTACATCTTAGGTAGTTATTTTTTGTGTGTTAAGGCAAAATGAACCTACTGGTTGTATCTCCTTTGTCAGCAGCTTGAGGAATGTACTCTTGCCAACTCCATTAGGTCCAACTATTGCAACTGAAATAACAAAACATTACACTGCTTAAACCATACAGACAGAGCCATTCGTCTCACTGAAAACCAGGAAGGATTTGCAGTTTTTCCCCCTAATATCTAATTCTCTTCCACGAACAACCTGTGCAGATTCTTCGTCCACTGTTTAATCAAACACCATACTCTGTGTCTGCAGTAATAACAAAGCTGAAATGTCTGAAATGTTTTCATCAACATCATTTAGGTACTGACAATGTAATAAATTTCTTAGGATCAAACGGATTTAAACAAAGGTCAAAAATACTGCTAAGATGTACAGAGTTAACTCCCTTTCCATAATTCCATGTTAACAAACTTGTCAGCATATTTTCAGTAAAGACAATGGCCAGTCAATTTATGTACAAAATAAGTGACCCCTGCATGTCATGTACAAAATCCATTATGAACGGTCCCCTATAATAATGGTCAACGTAAATAGTATCTTCAAGATGAATGAGTACAATTATCATGTACATGAGTTTCTAATCACATAAATAATATAACAGATCCCTCAACATGTAACTAAACATCAGATCACTGTATAATTGATTCCACTTGTTCCTTAGAAAATATACCAAGCCTTGCACAACAAGCCAGTGTTTTGTGTTCAGTATCAGTGTCAGATTCTTTACTAATATTCCATATCATTCTGTCAAGGTGAGGTGAGGTGAAATTGGGTTTAACGTCATGCTTGAGAATATTTTGCTCATATGACGTGCATGCGTGTGTATGTGTATGTGCGACTGCTTGTACTAGCCCAGACTGAAGCTGGTTTTATAGTGCTAGCCCACTGACATACCATGCCGCAGTGAAGCATGAATACCCCACTCAGACACATTATACTGACTCCGAGCCGACCAGTCCTTGTTGTACCCATTAATGCCGAGCGCCAGGCAGGGACCAACAAGTACCATATTTTAACGTCTTTTGGTATGACGCGGTCGGGGATCGAACCCGTGACCTTCCGCTCTCCGGGCGGACGCTCTAACCACTTCACCACGGAGGCGGTTTTCTCAGTCAAGATTATGACAAACCTTTCATAGATCTTGCCCACTAATCTTTCTCAACAACAAATCAGAAGGGAGGCTTCAAAATTCTACACACAAGCAAGCAAGCAAGCAAGTGAGCAAGTGAGCGAGCATGGTTTTACACTGCTTTTCGCAATGTTCCAGCAATATCACACCAGGGGACACCAGAAAATGAGTTTCACACAATGTACCCATATGGGAATCGAACCCGGGTCTTCGGCGTGACAAGCGAATGCTTTAACCACTAGGCTATAATGGTACCGCCCCCCACACAAACACAGCAATTAAACTAGGCATAATTTCATTTCGCACAGGCAGACATAGTTCACTCCCTTGAGGAGATCTTGCTCCCTTGAACTAAGATCTAAGAGACGATCAAATCGTGTGATTGTAACACCTTGGCAGAGACAGATATGACTGATTATGTTTAAGAGTGGGTCTTAAGCTGCTTTTAACAATATTCCAGCAATGTTATGGTGGGGGACACCACAAATAGGCTTTACACATTGTACCCATGAAGAGAATTGGCCCCTGTCCTGCGGTGTGACGAGTGAACGCTTTGACCATTAGGCTACCCCACCTCTCCAAATATTTACATAATCTAGTTAGAGTCGGATATATAATCAAAGTTTTCTGAGAGCTCGGCACAGTGTGGTCATAACAGTTGTCAACCATGTATTACTCAAAACCTATCACAAAACAACTGGTTGATATTGCCAGAATCAAAACATAATACAACTGAACTCCTCAAACCCTGGACCCAACCTCAAAATCTAACCCAAGGTTTAGCACCATTTGTGGTTATGTTTAACCAATCAGACTGGAGCATAGCTTTTAGAGCATCCATCTCATGGGGTTGCAATAAAACCAAGGGAGACAACTCCTAAGCCTTCTTACCTCTGGATGACATATCAATACCAAAGTCCAGGTCCTTGAACAGTGGCCTCTGTCCATCATAGCCAAATGTGACATCTGAAATACACAACAGCAGGCACTTAATATACAGTAGACACAATTGGCAAGACTTCACAGTCTACACCTGCTCCATCACTGTCTCACATACAGCGTGGTGCATTGTAGTTTGTTGTTTAACGCCGCACTCAGCAATATTCCAGCTTTATGGCAGCTGTCTGTAAATATTCGAGTCTGGACCAGACAATTCAGTGATCAACATCATGAGCATCGATCTACGCAATTGGGATACAATGACTTATGTCAACCAAGTCAGCGAGCCTGACTACCTGAATCTGTCAGTCGCCTCTTACGACAAGCAGGTTACTGAAAACCAATTCCTACTGGCTGCTGTTATCCAGTGTATACAGGTAACATCTACTAAGGCTTGATATACACTGCACAGGACAAGGGAGAAGTGCTGACATCTGTGAGATGTACACTGTGTATTGGAATCAGTTATTCAGAGACATAAAGTTTGATTAAGTTGAGTGCTTACAATTTTGGTATCTTACGACACTTCAAGGACGGATAACTCTAAATTTTGACATTATGACTGGAAGTTGACAGTTTAAACAAAGCCCATAGTATGCATGATGAAGCGATAATTTAGGTTTGTTTTGCGGAAAAAGGCAGGTAAAAGTCTGTATTGGCCAGGAAAGTTTCACCTAATGTTTCAAATCACTTTAATCTAGGACTTACGAATGTTATACTTGAGTTTCAACAAAGTTACATCTATTTCTTATGAATGTTTCATCAAATCACAACCAGGTTTCATCTGCTTGTTTGACCCAGGTTTCATGGAACATTGAACAAGTTCTGGATTAAACAATTGAGACTTTGAGTTGATTTTCCATGAATACAGAGGCTTAACCATACACCCACATCGCGAAACAATACACACAGAGTACCCATTGATCTCTGCGCTTGATAGCTACCCTTCTAAACTTGTCGTTAACTTGTTGTTAACTTGAATGGTTGGATAATACAGTGACTTCGTTGTATATTAGCTGTATGTATGTACATGGGCAATAACTACATACTAGCAGTGTTATTGTAACACTGTAAGGGATAGACCTTTAGAATATACTTTTCCCTGCGGGCATTCAGTGGAGGGGTTGAAATTAAGGGGTTCTGTGATATACTCACTGTGGGCACCCAGTATAGGAGGGCTGAGAGGAGTGGGTTTGGGGAAGGAGAACTTGACAATGTAATCGCGAGGTTTCTGCAACAACTCTGTGGGCTTCTCCTCCTCAGCGAACATCGTCTGTTTTACCTTGTTCTTCGCCTGCTTACGTGTATATGCTTCCTTCTGTTTCTCCTCCTACAATGCAACAGTGGTTCATACGGTGAATATAAACAGGAAGTGGGGTGTACGGTGAATAAAAACAGGAAGTGGGCTGTACAGGGTGAAAAAAAACAGGAAGTGGAGTGTACTGTGAATATAAACAGGAAGTGGAGTGTACTGTGAATATAAACAGGAAGCGGCCTGTACGTAAACAGGAAGTGGCCTGTACGGTGAATATAAAAAGGAATTGGGGTGTACAGTGACTATTAACAGGCAAGTGGGATGTGGAGTGAATATAAACAGGAAGTGGCTTATACGGTGAACTTAAACAGGAAGTGGCTTGTATGGTGAATATAAACAGGAAGTGGCCTGTATGGTGAATATAAACAGGACGTGGCCTGTATGGTGAATATAAACAGGAAGTTGAGTGTACGGTGAATAAAAACAGGAAGTGGGCTGTACAGGGTGAAAAAAAGCAGGAAGTGGAGTGTACTGTGAATATAAACAGGAAGTGGAGTGTACGGTGACTACAAACAGGCAAGTGGGATGACGAGTGAATATAAACAAGAAGTGGCCTATACGGTGAACTTAAACAGGAAGTGGCCTGTATGGTGAATATAAACAGGAATCGGCCTGTATGGTGAATATAAAAAGGAAGTGGCCTGTATGGTGAATATAAACAGGAAGTGGCCTGTATGGTGAATATAAACAGGAAGTGGCCTGTATGGTGACTATAAAGAGGACGTGGCCTGTATGGTGAATATAAACAGGAAGTTGAGTGTACGGTGAATAAAAACAGGAAGTGTGGTGTACAGTGAATATAAACAGGAAGTGGCCTGTATGGTGAATATAAACAGGAAGTGGAGTGTACGGTGAATAAAAACAGGAAGTGTGGTGTACAGTGAATATAAACAGGAAGTGGCCTGCATGGTGAATATAAACAGGAAGTTGATGTGTCGAACCGGTGAATAATAAAACAGGAAGTGTGGTGTACAGTGAATATAAACAGGAAGTGGTCTGTATGGTGAATATAAACAGGAAGTGGAGTGGAGTATAAACGGAAGTGGAATAAAAACAGGAAGTGTGGTGTACAGTGAATATAAACAGGAAGTGGCCTGTATGGTGAATATAAACAGGAAATTGAGTGTACGGTGAATAAAAACAGGAAGTGTGGTGTACTGTGAATATAAACAGGAAGTGGCCTGTATGGTGAATATAAACAGGAAGTGGAGTGTACTGTGAATATAAACAGGACTGACTGACTGAGTTTGGTTTTACGCCGCTTTTAGCAATACTCCAGCAACATCACAGGGCGGGGAACACCAGAAATGGGCTTCACACATTGTACCCATGTGGGGATTCGAACCCGGGTCCTCGGCGTCGAGCCAACGCTTTAACCACTAGGCTACCCCACCGCCCCGAATATAAACAGGAAGTGGAGCGTACTGTGAATATAAACAGAAGTGGCCTGTAAGGTGAATATTAGTGGTGCTCAGATAAATTAAAATAATCGAAGATTGGTCGCAGTGACCAAACGACCAAGCAATCGATCACATTTTGTCATAATCGAACACAAACAATTTTGGAACAACTGTTTTAGTCTTTGAAACCCTTCAAGATGGAACATATCTTCGAAGTTGTCAGGGACAGAAAACATGTTTAATTGTTAGAAAACTCACTTCACTAACTGAATATTAGAATATTTCTGACTGAAAAGACCCCAGGAAGTTTATGTTCATGATATGTTAGTCATCACTTTAAAGAAACACGTTGCATCATGTAATACATATCTGCAATAACAACCTGAATAGGATAATCTGAAAAATGATGCTAACTGATTTTTTTCGATCAATTATGAGATTTTAACCAATTCCCAACACTAGTGAATATAAACAGGAAGTGGGGTGTGGAGTGACTATAAACAGGCAAGTGGGATCTGGAGTGAATATAAACAGGAAGTGGCCTGTATGGTGAACATAAACAGGAAGTGGCCTGTATGGTGAATATAAACAGGAAGTGGCCTGTATGGTGATTATAAACAGGAAGTGGCCTGTATGGTGAATATAAACAGGAAGTGGCCTGTATGGTGAATATAAACAGGAAGTGGTCTGTATGGTGAATATAAACAGGAAGTGGCCTGTATGGTGATTATAAACAGGAAGTGGCCTGTATGGTGATTATAAACAGGACGTGGCCTGTATGGTGATTATAAACAGGAAGTAGCCTGTATGGTGAATATAAACAGGAAGTGGTCTGTATGGTGAATATAAACAGGAAGTGGTCTGTATGGTGAATATAAACAGGAAGTGGCCTGTATGGTGATTATAAACAGGAAGTGGCCTGTATGGTGATACAAACAGGCAAGTATAAACAGGGAAGTGGCCTGTATGGTGATTATAAACAGGAAGTAGCCTGTATGGTGAATATAAACAGGAAGTGGTCTGTATGGTGAATATAAACAGGAAGTGGCCTGCATGGTGAATATAAACAGGAAGTGGGGTGTACGGTGACTACAAACAGGCAAGTGGGATGTGGAGTGAATATAAACAGGAAGTGATCAATACGGTGAACATAAACAGGAAGTGGCCTGTATGGTGAATATAAACAGGAAGTGGCCTGTATGGTGATTATAAACAGGAAGTGGCCTGTATGGTGAATATAAACAGGACGTGGCCTGTATGGTGAATATAAACAGGAAGTGGTCTGTATGGTGAATATAAACAGGAAGTGGGGTGTACAGTGAATATAAACAGGAAGTGGCCTGTATGGTGAATATAAACAGGATGAATATGTGAGTGGCCTGTATGGTGATTATAAACAGGAAGTGGCCTGTATGGTGAATATAAACAGGAAGTGGCCTGTATGGTGAATATAAACAGGAAGTGGTCTGTATGGTGAATATAAACAGGAGGTGGGGTGTACAGTGAATATAAACAGAAAGTAGGGTGTATGGTGCATATAAACAGGAAGTGGTCTGTAAGGAGAAAATAAATAGGTAGTGGAGTGTACAGGGAATATAAACAGGCAGTGGTGTGTACGGTGAATATAAACGGGAAGTGGGTTTTAAGGTGAATATAAACAGGAAGTGGAGTGTACGGTGAATATAAACGGGCAGTGGGATGTACGGTGAATATAAACGGGCAGTGGGATGTACGGTGAATATAAACAGGCAGTGGGGTGTATGGTGAATATAAACAGGAAGTGATGTGTACAGTGAATATGAACAGGAAGTGGAGTGTACGGTGAATATAAAAAGGAAGTGAAATGTACAGTGAATATAACAGTCAGTGGGGTGTACGGTGAATATGAACAGGCAGATGGGTGCAAGGTGAATATAAACAGGCACTGGGATTAAGAGTGAACATAAACAGGAAGTGGGGTGTGTGAGAATATACACAGGAAGTGGAGTGTATGGTGAATATAAACACAGAGGCAGTAGTATATATGAAGAAGATATACCAATCCACAGAGTGGGTGTAGCATCAATAAAACACAGAGGCCAGGTAGCCAGTGTCCCTTGTCTTCAATCTAGTTACGTACCGCCTTCTTTTTGGACTGTCCTGAAGCCTTCAGCTCCTTAATCCTCTTTTCCTGCTTCTCATAATCCTTAATCTGCTCTTTCCGTTTTTGCACAAACATCTTCTTAAAGGCGCCAAAGTTGCCACGGTAATAGAAGAGCTTCTGCATGTCTAAGTGAATGATGTCAGTGCACACGTTGTTAAGGAAACTCTGGTCGTGAGACACAACAAGCAAAGTCTTCTTCCATGTCTGCAGGTAGCTGTGATATGTAAAGGGAGATATTAATATAATCAGTATGAAGAGTGACAAATCGCAATTTTTTTATAAATGAACAGATGTGGTGAAAATGGATTTCAGATCACATTCTGTTAAAATTTAGTCACTCAAATACAAATGTGCTTGCATGTGTGCGTTGCTGCCTGTACTAGCCTAGACTAATGCTCGTTTTAGAGTGAGTGAGTGAGAGAGGTGTTATGCCGCCTTTAGCAATAATCCAGCAATATCATGGCAGGGGACACCAGGAATGGGCTTCACACATTGTACCCATGTCAGGAATTGAAACTAGGCCTTCGGTGTGACGAGCAAATACTTCAACCACTAGGCAACCCCACTGCCATTTTGCTACTGTGTATAAAAACAATTACAGCTGCCAAGGACGTATACGTCCTCATAGTTGAAATGAGAGAGCATGTATTTATGTAGCTTTTAGCAATATTCTCACAAAAATGGACTTCACACATTGTACCCATGTGGGGAATCAAACCCAGGTCTTCGGTGTGACGAGCAAACACTTTTCCCCTGTAGTTGCAACACACACCTGAAAATCATCAGGACTGACTGACTGAGTTTGGTTTTACGCCGCTTTTAGCAATATTCCAGCAACATCACGGCGGGGAACACCAGAAATGGGCTTCACAAATTGTACCCATGTGGGGATTCGAACCCGGGTCTTCGGCGTGACGAGCCAACGCTTTAACCACTAGGCTACCCCACGGCCCCGAAAATCATCAGGACCATCACTTACTTGTCCAACCAGATGACAGCATTCAGGTCCAGATGGTTGGTGGGTTCATCCAACATCAGCAACGTAGGCTCCAAAAACAAGGCCCTGAATCAACACAAATGTCACAGTCTACTCAATCAAAAGTTTGCCATCTCTGTAGTACTATGAGTGAGTGAATGAGTTGGGTTTTATGCCGCTTTTGGCAATATTCCAGCAATATCACGGCGGAGTACACCAGAAATGGGCTTCACAGATTGTACCCATGTGGGAAATCGAATCCGGCTTTCGGCGTGGCGGGCAAATGTTTTAACCACTAGGCTACCTCATCACCCCCTGTAGTACTATGAAAATGTATATTTGTTTAATGCCCTACTCAGTCACACATCAACAGTAGCCTGAAATTCATCCAGTCTGGACCAAAAAATCCAGTGATAGATAGTGTCAGCATGTCCCAAGGCCTGACCACTTGATCAAAGAGTGAGGGGATGGGTGGGTGACTTGGGTTTTCTTAAAGCTTTTTGCCAAGTGCAGTCCATCTGGGCAATATTCAGGCTGCTTGTTCTGCTTCTATGACATTACAGGAACTTTTGTACAGTTTTTCCAGTAACATGTACAGTACATCCCCAAGGAAACTTTAATGGAAGCCAGGTCTTATCATGTTTGCTGGCAAGCTGCAAATTACCATTTTTTAAAGAAGAAATACTATTAAGAAGAATTTCCATGACAAAGAAGAATAAGACCATACTGTTGAATGTGAAACAGGAGCACAACATTTTTGTTGTTCCACTTCTGTGAGCCTGTACTTACCTGGCAAGAGACACTCTCATCCTCCAGCCTCCTGACAGATCTTTGGTGGACCTCTCCATCATATTTTTCGTAAAGCCGAGACCAGCCAGGATCCTCCTCGCCTTTGACTCGGCTGCATCAGCACCGATAGCACGCAGCTCCTCATACACCTGGACAGACGAAACAAGATGAGTTGCTTCATAGACTGTAAGTTACATATTCAACTCCTAATCATTGAAACCCGTGAAGATCCAGGTTAGAATTGATCTTCAGTAACCCATGAATGTAGGAAGGGGCGACTAATGGGTTCAGATGGTCAGACTCACTGATTAGGTTGACACGTCATTGTATCCCAATTACGTAGATCGATACTCCTGCGGTTGATCACTGGATCGTCTGTCCAGACTCGATTATTTACAGACCGCCGCCATATAGCTGGCATATTGCTAAGTGCGGCGTAAAATTAAACTCACTCACTCACCTAATCATTGAGATTGTTTTCTTTGGGAAGAGACCCATCTCCTTTAGTCAGAGTATTATGCTGGACAAGGAAATGTCATTGTGGCTTTACAGCTTCTTTACTACAAGTCATGGGAGGTGGGGTTGCCTAGTGGTTAAAGCATTTGCTCGTCAAGCCATGCTGGAATACTGCTAAAAGCGGCATAAAACCCAATTCACTCACTCACTATTTAAAACAATTCAGGCAATATTTTGGTGTAGATACCGATAGCTTCATGTAGCAGTGATGAAATATAGCTTTAATTGTAATGAACTGACTGACTGAGTTTAGTTTTACGCCGCTTTTAGCAATATTCCAGAAATATCACGGCGGGGGACACCAGAAATGGGCTTCACACATTGTGCCCATGTGGGGAATTGAACCCGGGTCTTCGCTGTGAGGAGCCAACGCTATAACCACTAGGCTACCCCATCGCCCCTAATTGTAATGAAGTGGTTGTTTATCTATAACAAACTTTATCTAGGCTATCCCACCATCCGAATTATTCCCCAACCTTCTGATGAGTGAGTGTTGTTTTATGCCACTTCCAGCAATATTAAATTCAGGGGTCACCAGAACTTGGCCTAACACATGTGGGGAACACAAACCCGGCCTTTAGGTTGAAGAGGAACAGCTTTAACAAGGCTACCCCATATCCCCTCCTATATGATGAGTGAGTGAGTGAGTTTGGTTTTACGCCACTTTTAGCAATGTTCCAGCCATATCACAGTGGGGGACACCAGAAATGGGCTTCACGGATTGTACCCATGTTGGAATTGAACCCGGGATTTTGGCGTGACGAGCGAACGTTTTAACCACTAGGCTACCCCGCCGCCACCCGATATCGTGATGACCTACCTGTTTGAGCCTCTCACTGTTGTTAGTGTTGCCCGCTTCCGACTCTTGCATCAGCTTCTTCTCTTCCTCCAGGAGAGCTACACGCTTCTTGTCTGCCATCAGCACCACGTTGATGGCCTTCTCCTCGCTTGCCTGCACCTCTATACACACAAGTAAGCCACATGTAAGTCGTGCATTGGTCACACATATTAGTCACACAATAGCCAAGTTTTGTGTCGTCTAACAGTCATTTTAACCAAGTTTTGTTTGTTGAGAGTTTTTATAATAACAGGGCTCCAGATAAGGGCCGTATCGGTGATGTACGGATAAAAAATATGCACGATACGGTAGGAAATAATTTGGAAAACGTAGCAGATATGCACCACGACGATGGTCCTAGAATCATTTACAGACATAAGTATCTGAAAAGGTATTGTTTTATTGTTTATTGACCTGTTTACACAAGACTAGCAACGTTGTGGTGCATATATGACACGAAACACAAGGTTACTGATATGCCATTAAATTCCATTCAGTACTCTTAAGATTTTCCAGTACTCCTATATTGAAAAACTAAGGAGTACGTACTCCTGATATTGAAAAATTATCTGGAGCCCTGTAATAATGTCAAATATGTGGTCCCAAAACAGGCTTCAAAGGGGCAAAAAGTAGATGAGGCTGAGGAGGATCACACGAACAATGGACCAATGATCATGGGCATCAATAAGTCTGACGGCTTGACTGACTGACTGAGTTTGGTTTTACGCCGCTTTTAGCAATATTCCAGCAACATCACGGCGGGGGACACCAGAAATGGGCTTCACACATTGTACCCATGTGGGGATTCGAACCCAGGTCTTCGGCGTGACGAGCCAACGCTTTAACCACTAGGCTACCCCACCGCCCCGTGACGGCTTGACAGATTAAATTATAATGTACGACAAGAGTAGGTTGCAGGGGACCGATTCTTACTCGCAAAACACACAATTTATAGATAATCACAAGGGGTATTTACCTTGTTCGCAGTACAGCACATCGATGTTGGGGGGAATGTTCAGTGTTCTGCTCTGGATGTGTTTCAACAGCGTAGTCTTGCCATGCCTGTGGAGTAATCACACCCAGTCATTAGTTATGCATGACAAAAAAAGTTGATTTAAATGCGTTTAGGTTATGCATAACTTTGAACAGTATTTCACAGCAAGTCACGTGGGTGAAAAACCCTTGAACTGATAAAAACTTGTCCAGCAAGACGCAAACAACCAAATGTCATTAATGAATGAGCGAGTGAGTTATTTTGTCACTTTTAGCAATATTCCAGCATTATCGTTGCAGGGAACACCAGAAATGGGCTTCACATATTGTACCCATGTGAGGAATCGAACCCAGGTTTTCGGTGTGACTGGCAAACGCTTCAACCACCCCAACATTCCCCAAATATCATGAAAAAATATTTGCATTTGAGGTAAACATAATCAAATAACTTCTTAGTTAATTAATCGTATCAGAAAAAGTGAGTGAGTTGAGATTAATGATTTTGTCACTTTCACCTCTAGTTTAGTTATATCACGACATACCAGCTTAACATGGGAAGAAATCACAAAGTGATGAAGGGTCAACTTGCAGAACGCAGTTTTAATCCTAGAAAAAGGTGTAACTCCAATACTTTAACATACAGTTGTGATAGTCATGGCGATAAGATCACCTCATGCAAGAGGTGGTGTGGTAGCCTATGATATTGCTGGAATATTGCTAAAAGCGGCGTAAAACTATATTCTTTTACTCACTCTATGCAAGTGGTCCCTTGAGCACAGGTATTGTGCTGATAAACCTAGAAACGATCAAACAAATGCAGGACATTGCCCACTGTGGGATACAGCAGGATACTGGCATACCCTTTAGACACAACTCAAAGATGAAATTCTGGTTGCAATATGAAAAGGGAAGACAAGAAGATACCCACCCATTAGGTCCAACAAGACCATATCGTCTCTGGTTTGTAATCTGAAGTGTAGCACCAACAAACAGATCCTTCCCTCGTGCCGATATTGAGAAGTTCTCCACCTGATAGCATAAAACAATATTTTACAGACTCGGTTTCAATCATAAGAGCATGTTTAAAATTAAAAGTAGATTGCGCCAAATTTCATTTTGGAAACCAGTCACAAATGTACTTCAGACAATTAAAACCGCTGAACATTATCATGACTATGACCAATATTAACAAAAAGATTTTTAAATAATCTTTTTACTTTTCCATTCACATATATTCTTCTGGTTCCAAAGGAAACACTTAAACATCATCATTAGCGTTTTATTGCACAGAGGTCAGGTCACTTCATTTTTATACCTGTAACAATTGTCAGAACGACAGACTTATATGTCTATAGCAATGCCCTAAATGCCTTGTCTAATAGGCCATAGATGAAGCTTCAGATCATATCTACTACTATCATGGCTTTGAGTTCATTCAAAAACAGTCAGGTCAAGTCTATATCAGAATAACAAGAAGACTAAGTCATCAATATCCCCTGCAATGGCAAAATACTCTTCATGATTATGTCTACGAGTTATGATTATGTCAAATGTTTTGGTGTGTATATAGAAAAGTGGAAGGAGAGTATTGAAAGGTTTTAAAAGTTCTGCTCCAGAAGGAGCACTACCACCAGTTTCAGTCTCTGTCAAACTTGTTGCCATGGAAATGCCAAAATATTTTATTCAGGAATCTAAACTACCAATGGGCACCAGTACACCACCAGACCAAACTATGTGCCAAGTTTGGTGAAGAAACATTGAACGGTTTTAGAGTTCTGCTCCGGAAAAAAGCGCTACCACCAATTTCAGTCTAAGTCAAACTTGTTGCCATGGAAACGCCAAAAATATTTAATTCAGAATACCAAAACTACCAAAAGGCACCAGTACACCACCAGATCTATCCATGTGCCAAGTTTGGTGAAGAAACATCGAACAGTTTTAAAGTTCTGCTCCCGGAAAAGACAAATGTGCAGACGCCCGCACGCACGGACGGAGTCCATTTAAATACCCCCCGGCTAACGCTTTGCGGGGGATAATCAATTGTAGCACTTAAGTGAGTGAGTGAGTTTAGTTTTACGCCACAGTCAGCAATAATCAAGCTATATGGCGGCGGTCTGTACATAATCGAGTCTGGACCAGACAATCCAGTGATCAACATCATGAGCATCGACCTACGCAATTGGGAACCGATGACATGTGTCAACCAATTCAGAGTGCCTGACCACCTGATCCCGTTAATCGCCTCTTACAACAAACATGGGTTTCTGAAGATCAATATTCTAACCCGGATCTTCAAGGGTTGTAGCACTTAAGATACTGTTTATAAACGTTCTCTACTTTCTTTGGGTACAATGTGTTAAGCCCATTTCTGGTGTCCCCCGCCGTGATATTGCTGGAATATTGCTAAAAGCGGCGTAAAACTAAACTCACTCACTCACTCACTCTACTTTCTTAAATAGATGTACATCAGAAATTAATGTTTGTTGTTTGAACATCACACATAGCAATATTTCAGCTATATGCCTGTAAATAATCTAGTTTGGACAGACAATCCATTGATCATTATCATGAGGTGAGGTGAGGTGAAATTGCGTTTAACGTCGTGCTTGAGAATATTTCGCTCATATGACGACGTGCATGCGTCTGTGTATGTGTATGTGCGGCTGCTTGTACTAGTCCAGACTTAAGCTGGTTTTATAGTGCTAGCCAACTGAGATACCATGCCACAGTGAAGCATGAATACCCCACTCAGACACATTATACTGACTCCAAGCCGACCAGTCCTTGTTGTACCCATTAATGCCGAGCGCCAGGCAGGGACCAACAAGTACCATATTTTAACGTCTTTTGGTATGACGCGGTCGGGGGTCGAACCCGCGACCTTCCGCTCTCCGGGCGGACGCTCTAACCACTACACCACGGAGGCGGTCGATCGATATCCTGAACAACCACCACCACCATATTGGTACGGTGACATGCCCTCAACCAAGTCACCGGGCACATCTTCCCATTAAATGTAGTAACCGCATACAACCAACATGGGTTGATGAGACTTTTCCTAAATCCAAAATTCCCATAGATTAAAATTCAGCAATGTCAATGTGGCAAATTACTGTTGTACTAAGAGCGATATGAGCATCTGCCAGCTACGAACATGTGTACCTTGATGTCTTGTTGGTTCTCCAGCACCGCTGCCTTGGAGGACTTCTCGGCCTGGGACACAGAGAACTGCCCCTGTTCTCCCATCATCTCCAGCTGCTGTTTATACTCCGCCTACAACACGGATCAATGAGCTGGGATTTTAATGTGATCATGCTGGGACATATATGTTTCATACCTTGTGGGGAATGAAACCCGAGTTTCTGGATGAGTGAATACTCTTACTACTGAGCTACACCACTGCCCCGATGACACAAGATGATAGAACTGGGCTTTATAACATGATCACTAGATGGGACACAATTAATGGTCTTCACACACCCATATAGGGAAACAAACCCAGGCCTTAGGTGTGATGATTGAACACTTTCCCCACTACAGCCCCCAACTGCCATTACACCACATAGGCAACTGTTTCCCTTGGCACAAAGCCAACAACAGTGATACTGTTGTATTAGGTGAGTGAGTGAGTCTAATTTTAAGCCGCTTTTAGCAATATTCAAGCAATATCATGGCGGGGGCACCAGAAATGGGCTTCACACACTGTACTCATGTGTGTTGTATTAAGCTCCCTGCTTCTAGAACAGTCTCCTGACCCAGTACTAGTGCTATTACTTTTTGAAACGTATTTACATAAAATAACAGGTCAGTAAAGCTATGTAATAGCTGAGTGACTTATGAAAAATGTCAGTTTCATCTTTCTATAATGGAACAAAATTGTTAAAAATAGCTTGATCTTGGAAAAACAAATTTTACTATTGCATGGTTTTAACAAACACTCCATTGTCAATTTCCTACTTCACCAGTGTGGGTACCATTGCAAATACTGTTTATTCTTCCTCCCAATAGAAACCCATTACGCTGTTTATTCTTCCTTCCAATAGAAACCCATTACGTTGTTTATTCCTCCTCCAAATAGCAACACATTACGTTGTTTATTCCTCCTCCCAATAGAAACCCATTACGATCTCTTGGTAGGATCACTGTGCACAAAGGCTCTACCGATTTACAAAAGGCATTCTGTATTTCAAAAGGATAACTACCGGAAAATGCAAACACTGAACCTGGATTTCCAAACAACTCACTTCCTGACCCTATTTTTCAAATACAAGACAATTGGGAAATTTATTTTGAAAGGGTCTCTAAGAACTTCCCTTCTGGTCGAGAATGGCTCTGAACCATGTTAACAATGACACAACAAGTGTTACGTTTATTTGTGTCTTATTTCATCCTGTCAGTGCAGAGTATTATAACTTTACAGCCCGCATGACAAATCATGGCTTCCTTCACAATCAAATACAAGAAAATACAATAAATACCTGTTTCTTTAACTTCTTTAATTCCTTCTTGCTAAGCTTAGGTTTTATTTCTTCTGCTACTTCTGTCAAAAACAAGAAATCATTATAAAAAACATGTAATGTTTCAAGTAAAATTGATATTTTATACTTATCCTGACTCATGCTTATTTGCTTCCTCTTTCTTCTATGCGAATGGTAGAGGAACACTTGAATCCCTTGTAGTTCCCTTGAAGAAGACGTAAAAACTCTCTTGCCCACGAGTTGCCCCCTTTTCCCTCCAAAACAGTCATGTGACCTGCCATGCTTGTCACTCTCTCCTGAAAGCCCATGCACCTGGGTTTGCTGGGAAACCCAAAGTGTCTTCTGCGGGGAGGTTGGGAGGGTTTGACATCATGAGTCAGGATAAATATAAAATATCAATTTTGCTTTAAAATTACATATATTTCCTTATCCTGACTCATGCTTATTTGCTTCTAGAACTGGGCGGAATCGGGTGGTGGGGTCAGGCCTACTTTGTGGATTATCAGCTGTCCTTAGATCTCGTATGTATGCCACCACCCCACCCCCCATGGAACTCTTGTAATGGCACCTTTCTGGATCCTGTTCTTCCAACTTCCGCTGTCAACTCGGGGGACCACATCTTGTCAAGACAAGTTGGTATATGACCAGATGGTGGCCACATGAATACATGCAAAACTTAAGCTAGTTGTGGGTACATAAAGCTGTAACATGCAGTGAACTTTTTAGAGTTTTGACCAATATACCTATATGATACATAGTGATAGTGTCCCAGTCCACCCAGCTGTGAATGGGTAAGATATTAGCGAATAAGCTTAAGCTACCTCATAAGGATATATTTTAATAATATGAGCATAGCAATTAAGTGCTTACGTATAATTAGCTTAAGTTACCTATATAATAGTAAAACCCCAGAGAGTTTGTTAGCAATTAACTTAAGCTATGTATATAAAATAGCCAAAACCTTTTAGAGTTTGCTTACTAATGCATTTTATCATGTAACCATAGTGCATTACTCTTAAGATATGAATAACTTAAGGTAATATATATAATAACAAACTCTTGGTAGAGTTGTTAACTTATATATTGTGCCTTATGGATCTTTAAGTAAAATTTTTGGCATATAGCATGGAGGACTGGATCAATTGGTGTATACCCAGACGCCCCTCGGTGCTCTCTGTGATAATGGTTTGCAACCACCATATCGGATTTCCAGAAAATAAACCCCTCCATTATTTCAATTTTGTGTAGAAATAACTGTGGTAGCTGAAATAAAAATATCAATTTTACTTGAGAAAACCGCAATAACTCGATTGCCTTAGTGGCTGCAAGAGTTGTATGCTCACCGGAGAGTTGAGATTGATAATACGATGTGCCGTTGAGATTGACATCCAGTGATCCAGGGGAAAAAATGTCAGCGCCTTGAGCATGTATTAGATACATGGATATGTGCACTATATAAATATCCTACCCTACCCCTACCCCCTACAAGTGAATCTCATAAATTCATGTGGATTTTAGATATACTAGTATATACTAGTTATCTATAAACAACCCATAGATTATGATAAGATCTTTACCATAAATGAGTTGCGACCCCTTAGCGTACAGGTAAGATCATTACCCGTACAGAGCCTTAATCACTCATGCTTGTCTGGTTTAGACAGCGCGCATGGACTCTCAAGTGAGGGTTATCAACAAGTCAACTTGATAAAGGGTGAGATTTCCAACTCAGCGCCTTTGTGGAACCGTAGTTGTTGTGCTACAACAAGTGGCCCAAACTGGTGAATGCCGGAGATGTTCGTACAAGTTGCGAGTTGATCTGCGTAGAGCTAGGAATACTGCTTTCGCTGCTCTGGCGGAGTATTTCTTTTCTTCAAACAAATCTTGACACGATCCAAACGTGTAGCTGGAACGTAAGCAGGTTTCCCGTGAGCTTGCTTGGTGTGCTGATGTACGAGCAGGTTTGGCCACTCTGGTAGTTTCAGGGTTGGACTTCCGAGTTCTTATATTAGATCTGGGAACCACACTCTCGCTGGCCAGTAGGGTGCGACCAAAGTCAGTTGTAGCATTGGGTCTTCTAGATCTTCAATAGTACTTGAGGTAGTAGAACTGGAGGCGGAAACGCGTATGCATTTAGTCCTTCCCATGACAAGCTCAGTGCGTCTGTTGCCCAGGCTCGAGGATCTGGTACTGGTGAGATGAATGTCTGTAGTTGTTTGTTGAACCTTGTGGTGAACAGGTCTATGCAGGGAGATCCTATTTTCATTATGATGAGCCGGAACACCTCTGGGTGGAGCATCCATTCCGTGGGTGAAATGTATGAAGAGTGCAAGATAGAGCGTCTGCTAGAATGTTGATCGCAGCTTTTATCTCCAACTGGTTGATGTGAAGATGTTGTTCTTGTTTCGACCACTTCCCTGATGCCACTTTGTTGTCGAGATGCGCTCCCCATCCTTGTAGTAAGGCATCTACGTAGAGGTGTGTGTAGAAGAGCGGCTCTTCTAAATAGGTCCCTCCACAGACATTCGACTTGAGTCCACCATAACAGGTATGTCTTGAGACTATCTGGTAGAGAGATCAGGTTACAGCTGTCCAGGTGTCTTGCCAGGAATCGCTGCAGCGGACGTAATTGTAGTCTTCCTCTGCGAGTCAAAACCTGCACTGAGGTGAGTAGACCGAGGAGACACTGCCATGTTCGTAGTGGTGACGGAGAGATGACTGCTTCTGGAATCATGGCTTGATCTTGACCCAACGATCTTCTGGGACCACAATACGATTCTGTGTTGTGATGAACCTTATTCCCAGGAACTGAAGATCTTGCTTTGGTTCCAACTCTGATTTCATCAAGTTTACTAGCCATCCCAGTTGTGCGAGCAGTTTGATGGTGAAGTCTAGCTGCCGTCAGAGTTGATTGGCTTCTTGATGAATTTGTATCCCGTCGTCCAGGTAGAAGGCACTGCGTAGACCTCAACGATGTAATTAGGTGACGATGAACTTTGTCACTCGTGTAAATAACCACAGGGCCGACGATATTCCAAATGGCAGGACGCTCCACTGGAAGTGTCAACCTCTGAACAGGAATCTGAGGTCTATGCTGGCCAAGTAATCTGAGTTGAGGCAGGTGGATCATCTTCATGTTGTATATCAACCTGAACTTCTCCTTGGAGTTCTTCTTGGGTACCAGGAAAATTGGGGAGTAGAAACCGGGCGTCAGATGATGTTGATCTATCACTTCTACGATGTTCTTGGCCAATAGCGAGTTGATGGCTTCTTCAAGCTTTTCTGCCTGGTCATCTGCGTAGTTGAAGACTAACAGGTCGAGGGTCAGCAGTGGTGTGGCCTTCAGCTGCACTCTGAAGCCTTCTTGCAGTACTTGTGAGACGTAGTCGTCCTCCAATATTCCCCAATTTTCCCAGTACCTTTGTAGACGTCCACCCACTGTCAACGGTTGTGGAAGTATCCTGTCATTCAATCTCCATCTTCTGCTGTACCTCGGTGACATTTGACGGATGACGTTGGTCAACGTGTCAATGGACTTGATCATCATGACTTCTCTGGAATCATGTGTGACTTCCTTGGCAACTATGTCTATCTCCCCGCCAAAGATAATAGGCACCGCCCAAGGAGCTCTCGTAGAGGTTAGGTGAACCTGTCACTCAAGGAACATGTCGATAGTAGACCTTGTCTTCGTAGTGATCAGGTGATCAGACATGAGTGAGTGAGTGAGTTTAGTTTTACGCCGCACTAAGTAATATTCCAGCTATATGGCGGCGGTCTGTAAATAATCGAGTCTGGACCAGACAATCCAGTGATCAACAGCATAAGCATCGTACTGCGCAATTGGGAAACGATGACATGTGTCAACCAAGTCAGCGAGCCTGACCACCCAATCCCGTTAATCGCCTCTTACGACAAGCATAGTGGCCTTTTGTGGCAAGCATGGGTTGCTGAAGACATATTCTACCCCGCGATCAGACATGAAGTGCTGGTCCTTCTTCTGAGTTAACAGTGCTGATAGGATCATTCTATCCTCTTCAGTCTTGGGGTTCTGGAATATGGATATCAACACCTTGTTGGTCGCTCTAGATCTCGCCAGGCTGAAGGTTCTTCTAGTCATGGTGTCGAGTTGAGAATCTTCTTGTTACGTTCCACCTTATAAGACTTCAATCGTTGATCAACTTCAAGTTGTCATCCAGGTCCGGCGCTCTCATGAAGGGGTCCATGTGATGCAGAGGGAACTTCTTAGAGTTGAACGTTGGTACATGTTGATTCTGGTACCGGGTTGCTTTCTCAAACGCTGTACGGGGGTTTGCAGACACCTTGGAGATCGGTTCAATCGGTGGAATCGTGAGGGTGTCGAAGTCATCCTCCAGCATCTTGTATGTGAACGCTGCATTCGATTCCTTGGAGGGGGACACCAAGTCCAAGCTGTTTGCAATCCAAGATGTGACCTCTGCTTCCGAGAAGACGTAGTCGCCCTCTTCCTCTGCATATATTCCCTCAGACAGTTCCAAGTCCGCCAAACTGTACATTCGCGAACCTTCCTTTCGCGAACCTATGAGGTAGCGGTCGCAAACGCTAGTGTATTGACCATAATATGCTGATGATATTTATCAGTTGATAATCTCGGAGGGTCGCGAACCCTGTAGATGTCTGCATTGCTGATATCTGCTGCGTTGCTGATATCTGCCTGTTGATCTAAGGGTTCTCCGAACCCTGTAGATGTCTGTGTTGCTGATATCTGCCTGTTGATCTGAGGGTTCTCCGAACCCTGTAAGTGTCTGCGTTGCTGATATCTGCCTGTTGATCTGAGGGTTCCCCGAACCCTGTAAGTGTCTGCGTTGCTGATATCTGCCTGTTGATCTAAGGGTTCCCCGAACCCTGTAGGTGTTTGCGTTGCTGGTATCTGCCTGTTGATCTGAGGGGTTTGGGCTAAATATATCCAAAAACCATACACAGCTTAATTTGGATAAAGGATCTAAATAGTAAAGGATATGGTGCCGTATACGGGATTCCAGTGCTCGCCCAACCATCCGCTTGGGGCGATGAAGGAGAGAGTGACAAGCATGGCAGGTCACATGACTGTTTTGGAGGGAAAAGGAGGCAACTTGTGGGTGAGAGAACTTTTACGTCCTCTTCAAGGGAACTACAAAGGTATTCAAGTGTTCCACTACCATTCGCATAGAAGAAGGAGGAAGCAAATAAGCATGAGTCAGGATAAGGAAAAATCTACAACTGTATAGATGCATATCAAACAATACTAAATACAAAATCACCCAAAAATTTATCCTGGATTTCTGATGGACTGTCAGATTAAGAACAAAAGAATTGTGTTAAAAATTGGGATTTTCTTGATGGTCCTTATTTTCCTTCATTATTATGTCAAATCGAAACATTTTATTCCAGGCAAAACAATAAAACTGAAGATAGAAGCATTCAAGTCTGTCTCATTATCAGGAAAATGAAATCACCTCTGCAAGGCAATAACATTAGTTACTATCATAATAACATCACTTGGCAAACTCATATCCAATTCCAATTCGGTAATTTTACTATCATTTTTTTAGATTGGAACCTAATATCAGCCTTGTGGGAGGTCTAGATAAATCCTTGCTATTGATACAGATTCAACAACAAATTAGGTCCAAATGTCCATAACTCACACCTCACTTTTGAGGATGTATATCACAAGAGCTTCCATAAGTTTGTGAGATTGTATTCTTTCTTATTCTGCAGGAACATCAACCATTATAGCTGTAAATTATTCCTGTTGGGCCGATAGCAAAATACCACAGCCAATTTCAAAAGCCACATGATGATTCAACTTTTTTCATCAACATTTCACGATCCTTACCTTGTTCAGCCTCTGCAGCAGCTCCACAAGCATCTCTGTCAACTTCCCCATCATCGTCATCATCAGAGCTGTACTGTTTTACAGGCTTTTTCTTGGGTTTGTCTTTGGGTTTCTCCACAACTGGCTCTGGCTCTGGTTCTTCCTCCGGAGGATCTTCCTCTGTCTGCTGCATCTCCTCCTTCAGCAGATCCATCTTACTTTTCTTCGCCTTCTTCTTCTTTTTTGTCTTCTCCTCTTCCTGTGACCATAGTAACAGTAGAGATAAGATTATTCCAATACTTAAATCTCAAATCAAGATCATGATGATCTATGCCAACATGGACTTCTATCACCATGGTTACACGGAATTCATGCTAGGCGGACTTAAGACCAATATCCCCATAGGTAATCATGAAGTTAGCGAGCAAGTACGGTATTATGCCGCCTTTAGCAATATTCCAGCAACATCACAGCGGGGAACACCAAAAATGGGCTTCACACATTGTACCCGTGTAGGAAATCGAACCCGGGCCATCGGCGTGACATGCGAACGCTTTAACCACTAGCTAGGCTACCCCACCACCCCATGATTGTGAAGAATTTAAGGCTAGAATGCACTTTACCGGGCGCAGCCCTCGCTGCTCCCTTTACGATCCTTAGGGTTAGGGTTTAGGGTTAGGGTATGCCACCCTTTACGATCCTTAGGGTTAGGGTTTAGGGTTAGGGTATGCCACCCTTTACGATCTTTAGGGTTAGGCACCCTTTACGATCCTTAGGGTTAGGGGTTAGGGTTAGGGAGGGAACCCCAGCAACGCTAATCAATCTGAAAAAGTGCGCCCGGTAAAGTGCAGTACTCCCGAATTTAAAAGTGTCACACTACAACCTTGGGCTAAAGAAATCTGTATTATATGTAAATGGGACCAGGACAGACCAGGATATCATGAGCAATTTTGTTGACAGCTGTGCCCCCAGATGTATCGTCAACATGTTCAATGAATATTTTTCTAATGTAATCAGTAAACATCCAAATACAGACTTTAAAAACATACACAAATTATATTACGAGCAAACTTCTCTTGATTTCAGAACAATAATATATTTAATTTTTTTTAGTATGAGAATATTGTTGAACTTTTCCTGCCCTTCAGCTTTGGAGCTTTTGGGGGAAAAAGAAGATATTTCATCAATCGGTTCATATTACATGAAAGATTCATTTACAATACAAAGACAGACAGTGATCAATAACCACGATTACATGAAATATTACGACATACAGTTACTCCGACATCAAAAGCCTACGCCGTGACAACATCTGGAACATACCTTAGGATCATCGTCTTCGACTGTCAAAGATTTCATTTTGTCATCTAAATTTGGTTCTTCATCTGGCCAGTCGTCGTCTTTAGACTTTTTCCCTTTGTTTTTCTTCGGCATTCTGTCTGTAAAATGTCTGGTCGTTTATCTTCTGGTTACAGCGATAAAAAATTATGGCCGGGATTTCACAACTGTACCGACACTCTTTCATGTGTCTCCCATGTGCTTTTGAAATCGAGGTTTGCCGGAAAGAATATAAGAGTTATCTCCCGTTAATGAAATTAAAAGAATTCCTAATCGCAGACTGGATTTCGCACTGCATTCGCGCGTCAAACATTTTTCATTTCATATATATTGTTTTGCACATTAGAGAAATGAAACGGCTATTAATAAAAATAACAACTAAAAAGAATCAAAATGAGCCCGGTGAGCGACCATCAGTGAAAACGGCCACGCGCCCAAAAGTACCAAAGATCTGTCTCAAAACGGCGCAAATTAATTTACTGGCCAAAACAATCGCCGAACACATTGAGATAGTTATATTCGAGTTGTATAATCAGGCATTGCGAATTATCTTTCCGGAATGTATTGATTTTGTAAGTGCCCAGCGTTTGGAAATTCATGTTAGGTAAAACGTACAATTCTTTTCTGTTGAAGCGTGTCGTAATTCTGATCTTATGGAGTCATAGGTTGTTGTAAAGGTGTCCCCAATATCAACTATATTCTCTGTAAATTAAATATTCACAGATCAAGATGATGATGGAAACTTGACCTGACTGAATAGGCGGCTGAATAGTGAGTGAGTGAGTGAGTTTACTTTTACGCCGCACTCAGCACTATTCCAGCTTTATGGCGGCAGTCTGTAAATAATCGAGTCTGGACCAGACAATCCAGTGATCAGCAGCATGAGCATCGATTTACGCAATTGACATGTGTCAACCAATTCAGCGAGCCTGACCACCCGATCCCATTGGTTGCCTCTTACAACAAGCATGGGTTACTGAAGATCAATTTTCACCCGGATCTTCACGGGTTAAGGCTGTATAGAAGTGACCATGCCAATTAACACTTACTTCATGGTTGACTGAGCTCTAACAAGCAAGCGCTTAATGGCAGAAAACAGACTGGTGCATAACATCATACATCAAAATACTCGATATGTACATAAACGAAGTTTAGTATGTACAGTTTGTACTTCACTTTAGAAGGTAAAGGAAATCATGGTAAAAAAATCGGAAACATTAATAATAAATTTAGAGTCTTATTGTAAAATAATCACATAGTGGAAAAAGAGAATTTGTGTAAAAAGGAATTGCCTGCATGATAATAAAAAATACCAAACAAACTTATAACAAAGAGGTCAGGTCCATTAATGTATTTCCAACCTGTCTACTTTGACACCAAGGTGACAGGTGCGTGTACACACGTTCGTTTGGTGAGGGGCGGTGGGGTAGTCTGGTAGTTCCAGCGTTCACTCGGCACACCCCTAAGACCCGGGTTCGATTCCCCAAATGGATAGAGTGTTTGAAGCAGATTTTTGGTGTGCCCCGCCGTGATATTGCTGAAATATTGGCGTACAACAATACACACTCACTAGAGCGACAACTGCATGGTCCGTTTTGACAAGATATCTAGATACATTTTGGTACTACATCGTTTTAACTTCAGTATATTGACGTTTCATAGCGTAATATATCATATCCGTTTCAGATGGAATATACAATTTTGGTTCATATCCTAAAGAAATTGATCCAGAATGTCAGTGATACGCCCAGCACATTTCCATATTATTGCTTTTCTAGACCCCATGAACGCGCTAAACATCCACGAGAATAATTGATAGAAGCATGTGTAAAATACCACCAATTCTCCCTTCCGGGTGCCTACAATGAACGGTCCCTCGTACCTTCTTTGTTGAAGAGCACCTGTCATTTTTCTATTTTCATTCATGACATAATTATCCTTGCTTGGAAGATGTAAACAAAGCCATAACTTAAAGTTTGCTCACTGCATGTCACAGATTTGGGTCATCGCTGGTGCATAATTGAATGATGGATCTGAGTCAAGTGGGCATGAAACGCAGTTGACAACGAGGTGATATTTCGAATATTACCTGACAGACCCGAGACAGGTCTGTGGTGTGTTTACAAACTGTACAGCAATATCGATTTCTTTGGTTTGCCCACACTGTGGCTTTATCTGTATTATAACAATGGTAGATTTTGCGCGTTTTGTTTCTAAATACAGATTCAGGCCATCTTTGAATCAGTGCTGAAGCAGACGATACTCATTTTACTACGACAGTTAGAGATTTGGTCCGAGATTTGTTTATGTTTTGCTTCGTATTACCTTTGTCATGGCTGGTAAAAGAATTAATGACTTAAAATAATACACAAAGAAAGGAGCTGTAGTGATCAACATGCATTATCCCAATTCACAATTCATATTCTGTGTTCACAAAGCAGTGGCAATGAACAATAGCAATTAGACAGAACAATTATTTACATCAATGAATAATATATGACGCAGTGAACAAATACATAGTTGGTGTTTGGTATAACTCCTTTCTATAGACCATGCCGTGGAATTAATGAAAATCATAAACTCTGGCTAGGAGTATTCAAAAGTCATTATGTGTCGCAATATGTTAGGTTGCCCTAACCATGCTAACCCATACAAACCTTGAAACATGTCACTCATTGAGATATTTGCAAGTGTGTTTTATACACATAATCAATGAGCAGATCTTACAATGGTAAAATGTTCAATCAAAAATGTTCCAGTGACAGTCCATGAAAATAAAAATATATAATAAGTTAATAATTTGAAAGTTGAAAAACTTAATATGAGGAACACAGGCATTTTGAAGTACATGCTCACTCCTCCACCAAGTACTGATGAACATGACAGCATCATTATGTTAAATATCACATTTACTACAGGGACATTAGTGAGCTGGAAGATATTGTATATATGAAGTTTGCATTTTTTACACATTTCATAATGACATGAGTGAACTAGAAGATATTATAAATATATAGTTTGTACTTTTTTACACATTTTATAATGGCATATTTAAGCACATTTTCCAGGAAATTTCTTCTATAATTAGTAGACAGTCCTTCAGATGTGACCTGCAACCTTTCTTGAAGTTCATTTTGCAGTTCTGAAAGTTCATTTATAAGGCCAAAATATATATATGTATTTGTACCAGCTTCCCCAATGGACTCAAATCTGGAACCCCAGACCCATAGTTTTATTGTTCTCTTTTCTCCCCAAATTATCCAAATTTTCATGTATTTAAGGCCAAGAGTGGAAATTTGTTATATGGCAGTATTGATAAACCAGTCATTACCTCTGATATGGTAGCACTTAATTGTTATTTGAATGCAAGATTTTAGCATCAAATAACCTTTAAAAAAAACTTTTTAAAATAACATGAATGGTTCAAAGTCACTCACTCAACTCACTCACTCAACTCACTCACTCACTCACTCACTCACTCACTCACTCACTCACTCACTCACTCACCACTCACCCACCACTCACTCACTCACTCACTCACTCACTCACTCAACTCACCCACTCCTCCTCACCACCTCACCTCAACTCAACTCCAACTCAACTCAACCAACTCAACTCAACTCAACTCAACTCACTCACCCACTCACCCACTCACTCACTCTGAAACATACTCACTCTGAAGTTGACATGCAACAGTTCACATTCCATATTTCTTTTTGACTTTCAGGTGAAACACACGGGTGTTGAAAATGGAGAGCCAACCAGAGGACCAACCAGTAGTTACTCCAATGGATCTATTTACTGAAGCCCTGAGGAACAATGATTCCACACAGTCAATATCCTATCTGTCAGACCCAGTCTTCAGACTGAATGTATCCCTGGGTGAATGTCTCATTGAATGTGCCAAATATGGTAATCTGATAGCCCTAGACTTCATCCTCAACCTCCATAACCGAATCCATCAATGTTTGAGTTACACGGATGAATGCAACAAGCGTGCTCTTCACCACGCAGCCATGCATGGACCCCTTGAGTGTGTGGTGCGACTTGTCCGTGCGGGGTCGACAGTCAACTGCTGTGACATTGAGGGTTACACACCCCTGTTGTGTGCCTGTCAGGGAGGCAGGGCTGATATTGTACAGTACCTAGTCAAAGAGGGGGCACATATCAACTCGTCTCGGTCGTATAAATTTGGAGAGACTGCTCTGCATATTGCAACAAAACATGGCCATGCTGAGACCGTGTTGGTCCTGCTTGAAGGCCGTGCCGACATAAACGCCACCACCAGGAATGTTGATGGTAATGGAGGACATACCGCTCTACACAAAGCGGCAAACGGCGGACACACTCAGGTTATTGAAATTCTGTGTATGAGGGGTGCCATACTGGACTGGAAGGACTCCATGGGTAAAACTCCATTGCATGTATCGGCTGAGAAGGGAGACATTCTCAGTGTGGAGGTTCTCAACAAATATGGAGCTCCGATAAATCTCCAGGATGAGCGAGGTAAGACGCCGCTGCACTAGCAGTTCGAGAAGGCTACCCAGAGATTGTCAAACTCCTGGTCCGGTGTGGCTCGGATATTAATATGAGCGACACAAGAAGCCTGTCACCGTTACATTCAGCAATAGCAGTACTGAACTACGAGATTGCCGAGTCTCTGCTACAAGCTGGCGCTGTCGTCAACTGTCAGACAAATGACACACAGGAATCGCCTCTGATGGTGGCTCTCAGCATGGGTCGGCCAGACCTGGTGCAGCTTATGCTGAACAATGGAGCAGACGTGAATCTCTGTGACTTCAAGTGCTACTCTCCGCTACATCGGTCACAGACAATTGGATGTAAGATTGAAACTTTAAGCAGTATTTGGAGTAGCTTTGTTTTTGTTTTTTGTCACACTCAGCAATATTCAAGCTATTTGACAGTGGCCTTTGTTTTTGTTTGTTAGGGGTGGCGGGGTAGCCCAGTGGTTAAAGCATTCACTGGTCACGCGAACCCATGAAGATCCGGGTTAGAATTGGTCTTCAGTAACCCATGTTTATCGTAAGAGGCGACTAATGTGATCGGGTGGTCAGGCTCACTGACTCGGTTGACACATATCATGGCATCCCATTTGCGTAGATTGATGCTCATGCTGTTGATCACTGGATTGTCTGGTCCAGACTTGATTATTTACAGACTGCCGCCATATAGCTGGAATATTGCTGAGTGCGGCGTTAAACAACACAACAACCAACTACTTTCTGAAGAGTGATTGGGTGAGTGAGTTGGGTACCCATGTGGGGAATCCAACCTGGCTTTCAGTGTGCGAGCGAACACTTTAACCACTAGGCTACTGCCCACTTTCTGAATAAAGCACAGGTGTCAAAGGTTCCGCAATGGGATGAACACAGTTGATCTTGCCAGTGACCTATAGTCCTGAGTTTGAATCCTGGTTTACCCTGAGTATATTTCTAGTTTGTCAGCTCAAAGCAACCCTTGCTTGTTGGTTTCAACAATTTGGAAAAGGCATCAATTCAGAATTTTCTCCAGCATCAAACTGTAACAATGTGATATAGCTCAAGAACTCTGAAAACGGTGTTTAACTAAACACACTCAATTCTTCTACTTGCTGTAGCCAATTCTCTTCTAAGACCAGAACAATTTTATTTCTTGTTTTACGGATTTTTGTCCTCAGAAAACCTAAAGGCAGGAGGGGCAAAAAATAAAATAAAGTCACCAGTCAAAGTAATATTCCTTCTAAATACATGTACTCAAAGTATGTTACTTTTGGCAATTTATGACTGACTGACTGAGTATGGTATTGCGCCGTATCAATCACGGCGGGGGACACCAGAAATGGGCTTCACAAGTTGTACCCATGTGGGGAATCGAACCCGGCCTCGGGTGTGACGAGCGAACGCTTTAACCACTAGGCTGGCCCACCGCCCCGGCGATTTATGAAGTGTATATGGGGCAAAATTCAATCTAAAAACAAAATTTATTGTATGATTACATTTTTGGCCAAAGAAAGCATTTGGATTTTATTTTTTGAGTGGGGAAAATTAATTTTTATTTTTTTTCTTATTCTTGAAAAAATACGACAGGCGGATCTGTAAAACAAGAAATAAAATTGGTCTGGCCTAAACATTCTCTTGTAAACATTCTATCACTGCTTTATATTTCGTGGATGATGTTTTTCATGTCTGTGTGATATAGACTGAAGTACAAAAAGCATGTTGCTTTGTTGTGTTAAGACCCAGATGCTGTGAAGGAGGAGTTGACGGAGTTGCTGTTGCAAGCAGGAGCGAAGCTGAACGCCAGAGATCACCAGGGACACATTCCACTTCATCGTAGCATCTTCACAGGCTCCATCCGAGGTAGACAGTGTACACCTTGTATCCGCCTACTGGTGGAGGCGGGCTCCAAACTGAAGCAAGATACCTTTGCTCATACAAGGTAAGCATCATTGCTCAGTGTAAGTTAGATCCCCTCACTCACACAAGGTAAGCATCATTGCTCAGTGTAAGCTAGATCCCCTCACTCACACAAGGTAAGCATCATTGCTCAGTGTAAGCTAGATCCCCTCACTCACACAAGGTAAGCATCATTGCTCAGTGTAAGCTAGATCCCCTCACTCACACAAGGTAAGCATCATTGCTCAGTGTAAGCTTGATCCCCTCACTCACACAAGGTAAGCATCATTGCTCAGTGTAAGCTAGATCCCCTCACTCACACAAGGTAAGCATCATTGCTCAGTGTAAGCTAGATCCCCTCACTCACACAAGGTAAGCATCATTGCTCAGTGTAAGCTAGATCCCCTCACTCACACAAGGTAAGCATCATTGCTCAGTGTAAGCTAGATCCCTCACTCACACAAGGTAAGCATCATTGCTCAGTGTAAGCTAGATCCCCTCACTCACACAAGGTAAGCATCATTGCTCAGTGTAAGCTAGATCCCCTCACTCACACAAGGTAAGCATCATTGCTCAGTGTAAGCTAGATCCCCTCACTCACACAAGGTAAGCATCATTGCTCAGTGTAAGCTAGATCCCCTCACTCACACAAGGTAAGCATCATTGCTCAGTGTAAGCTAGATCCCCTCACTCACACAAGGTAAGCATCATTGCTCAGTGTAAGCTTGATCCCCTCACACTCACACAAGGTAAGCATCATTGCTCAGTGTAAGCTAGATCCCTCACTCACACAAGGTAAGCATCATTGCTCAGTGTAAGCTAGATCCCCTCACTCACACAAGGTAAGCATCATTGCTCAGTGTAAGCTAGATCCCCTCACTCACACAAGGTAAGCATCATTGCTCAGTGTAAGCTAGATCCCCTCACTCACACAAGGTAAGCATCATTGCTCAGTGTAAGCTAGATCCCCTCACTCACACAAAGGTAAGCATCATTGCTCAGTGTAAGCTAGATCCCCTCACTCACACAAGGTAAGCATCATTGCTCAGTGTAAGCTAGATCCCTCACTCACACAAGGTAAGCATCATTGCTCAGTGTAAGCTAGATCCCTCACTCACACACAAGGTAAGCATCATTGCTCAGTGTAAGCTAGATCCCCTCACTCACACAGCATCATTGCTCAGGTAAGCCCTCACTCACACAAGGTCATTGCTCAGTGTAAGCTAGATTCCCACTCACTCACACAAGGTAAGCATCATTGCTCAGTGTAAGCTAGATTCCCTCACTCACACAAGGTAAGCATCATTGCTCAGTGTAAGCTTGATCCCCTCACTCACACAAGGTAAGCATCATTGCTCAGTGTAAGCTAGATCCCTCACTCACACAAGGTAAGCATCATTGCTCAGTGTAAGCTAGATTCCCTCACTCACACAAGGTAAGCATCATTGCTCAGTGTAAGCTAGATCCCTCACTCACACAAGGTAAGCATCATTGCTCAGTGTAAGCTAGATCCCCTCACTCACACAAGGTAAGCATCATTGCTCAGTGTAAGCTAGATCCCCTCACTCACACAAGGTAAGCATCATTGCTCAGTGTAAGCTAGATCCCCTCACTCACACAAGGTAAGCATCATTGCTCAGTGTAAGCTTGATCCCCTCACTCACACAAGGTAAGCATCATTGCTCAGTGTAAGCTAGATCCCCTCACTCACACAAGGTAAGCATCATTGCTCAGTGTAAGCTAGATCCCCTCACTCACACAAGGTAAGCATCATTGCTCAGTGTAAGCTAGATCCCCTCACTCACACAAGGTAAGCATCATTGCTCAGTGTAAGCTAGATCCCCTCACTCACACAAGGTAAGCATCATTGCTCAGTGTAAGCTAGATCCCCTCACTCACACAAGGTAAGCATCATTGCTCAGTGTAAGCTAGATCCCTCACACTCACACAAGGTAAGCATCATTGCTCAGTGTAAGCTAGATCCCCTCACTCACACAAGGTAAGCATCATTGCTCAGTGTAAGCTAGATCCCCTCACTCACACAAGGTAAGCATCATTGCTCAGTGTAAGCTTGATCCCCTCACTCACACAAGGTAAGCATCATTGCTCAGTGTAAGCTAGATCCCCTCACTCACACAAGGTAAGCATCATTGCTCAGTGTAAGCTAGATCCCCTCACTCACACAAGGTAAGCATCATTGCTCAGTGTAAGCTAGATCCCTCACTCACACAAGGTAAGCATCATTGCTCAGTGTAAGCTAGATCCCTCACTCTCACACAAGGTAAGCATCATTGCTCAGTGTAAGCTAGATCCCCTCACTCACACAAGGTAAGCATCATTGCTCAGTGTAAGCTAGATCCCCTCACTCACACAAGGTAAGCATCATTGCTCAGTGTAAGCTAGATCCCCTCACTCACACAAGGTAAGCATCATTGCTCAGTGTAAGCTAGATCCCCTCACTCACACAAAGGTAAGCATCATTGCTCAGTGTAAGCTAGATCCCCTCACTCACACAAGGTAAGCATCATTGCTCAGTGTAAGCTAGATCCCCTCACTCACACAAGGTAAGCATCATTGCTCAGTGTAAGCTAGATCCCCTCACTCACACAAGGTAAGCATCATTGCTCAGTGTAAGCTAGATCCCTCACTCACACAAGGTAAGCATCATTGCTCAGTGTAAGCTAGATTCCCTCACTCACACAAGGTAAGCATCATTGCTCAGTGGAAGTAGCTATGGCTGAGTGGGTTAGATGGCTGACCCTCCGACCTGACAATATTAAATGCCTGACACTGAGAGTGTGGGTTCGAATATCAGATGTGACTGAACATAAAGAGTACTAGAATCTGTACTTTGCTGAGAAAGTGTAATTTCAAGGATGACATATGTGACAATGTTTTGTTTTTTGCACAATAGGTACTTAATATCTTGTTCAGCAATATTCCACTGTAAGGGACTGTTCCTAATTTATGGCTGGGGGGGTTGATGATGATTTTTATGGAGAAGTATGTACAATGTGAATGACCCCCAATAGAATTTATGTACAAGGTAAGCAACCCTGCTTCCCTGCATGTCAATGACCTCCCCTCCCATAATTTTTAAGCATACATATTTTAGATTTTCATGTACAAAATTGCTGACCCCCTAATACATGTGTACAAAATTGCTGACCCCACTACCTCCCCAGAACAAAATGGATAACCCCCATTAAATTAATATCACACACACACACCCCACCCCCACCCCAGCCATAAATTATGAACGGTCCCTGATAAATATTCATCTGTGTATTAATCAGTATATAATTTTGTTCCAGAACTTCACCATTATACTGGCTATGTTCCAAAGGAGATCTGAACATTGCTCGCTACCTTGTCCAGTGTGGATGGGAACTACAGTCCGAGTCCTGGATCCGTTTTGCAGGGAAAACTCCAGAGCAGACCCACCTCCATTATCTGTTCCAGATCCTCAACAAGTCTGTGCACTCACTGAAGATCCTCTGTCGAGCAGTTGTGAGGGAAACGGTATCAATATCAGTGGATGACAGGGAAATAGTATCTCCCATCTCTAGCCTCCCCTTACCTCTGGCAGTCAAGAACTTTCTCTGTCTGAGAACCTGTGAGGTTTCTGAGGATGATGTGTTGATGATGGAGAATCATTAGTTAGATCATTGCAATTGTCTTTTTAACAATCTCATTAAAACCAGATGTTTTAGTCGATACGATACCAGTTTGTATTCGGACCTAAGGATACCATTTTGTCCGGAGTTGCCTCGTCAGGTGATCTCTTTGAACAGCCATTGAGTATCAAGGTGTCGTAATTGTTAGTACGAGTGAACAAAGTGTTCATAAAAGCATATCTGATTTCTGTATCTCGAGAAGAAACAAACTGACCAGTTAGGATCCTATATGACTAAAGGACCGTTCATAATTTATGGCTATAGTCTGTTTGCAGTGAAAATGTACTGATGAATTTCACTTTAAAAAACACAGTAGATCAAATAAAATGAAATTAAGATTGCGAATCCTCATAATTTTACCTTGCCAATTGAACATTTAAATCTCAGAATTTTATTCAACTTAAACTAAAACTTGTTTAACAAACGATCATAGTTTCAAATCGCTATTATCGGTTTGTATTACAAGGGGGTAAACGCAGTAGTTTGAACAGTGAAACAAATGCACGTGCAGTACGTGATGAGAGTTAACTTCGACCAAGCCTACATGTTCTCGGTGTTTCATTTAATGTGCATACCCCCTTGTAGTACAAACCAATAATAGCGATTTGAAACTATGATCGTTTAAAGAACAAATAAACTTTGTTTTTTTTTTACTCTTTCAACTATTACATATGAAAGATTTGTGGTTAGTCTTATGCGGAACACCAAATTCATTCTTAAAAAAATTGTTGTTAATTAATATCGAGCGATTAAAAGTTGCCCAAAAATCGTCTGCTTGACTCTCGCCCGCCAACGAAACCACAGACAGGTTACGTAACTCTGTCGCCAGAGCACTGCAGTGACGTCATATGAAGAAGGATTTCCAGTTAGTTGTATATAAAGTGTGTAGCAAGCTCATCATTTTGATGATTTCTCGACATCAACGAAGACCTGCCGAATCGTTGCGTTGTCGTCAATTGCTCCTAGGGGTCGGGCGATGGTGTCACCATGCACAGATTTCCACAGGACTCGCAGTTCATGCTAAATGGGTTATGTTTGTAACTTGGTGAAAACAAACCTAAATAGCATTTATCCTCAGACTGGCGGATGTTCGCGACAGGGCGCCGCCATGTTAGAAAATCGTAAAGTCACGGGCTGAAGTCTGTTAGAATTAATGAGATTATGGTTTGTTTTCATCAAGTTAGAAAATCAAAACTACTTTCTACTCGTAGTTAAATATGTATTTGAATCATGACCAAAAAGTATTTTGGATGACACAACTTATAACATAACGATTTCTTCCACGTAAGCGAGGTGGGGATCGATGTGACAATACTGCACGATAAATTTCTTGCTACATTCACGTCGTTTACGTCCACTCAACAGTATGTAGATACTAGTCAATGTACGTCTTTATGTTTGGTCTTATATTTCTAATTAGTTTATTATCATACTTGTATGCATTTTGAAACTAAATAAAAAGCAGACGATCTGCTGATACTTATAGTGAATTTATAACAGGACTGTAATATCTGGACATTTTATAGTTTGCCAATGTGAATCATAATTCGCACACACGCCCTAGTGTATGTTGTCTGTCTCATTACTCTTCACGGCAAAAACAATGATTCTGTTGAATGCTACGACAAATGAATGCAGATATTTGTGATTTATTATTTTCTCGGTTTCCATGGAAATGATTCGGACTTAGTCTCAAAAAGAAAGGGATGGGTTTCATTTCCGGAGCACAACTGGAAAACTTCTTAATATCTTTCAGCAAAACTTGGCAGATATGTGAGGCAGATGCCAAAGTGGTGCCTTTTGCTATTTGCAGATTTTTGTCATTTATTTTTTTCATGATTTCCATGGAAACAATTTGCACTCAGTCTAAAATCAAGCTGGACTTTAAGTAACTGTCAGATGATTTGTTCTTTCAAGATGTGGAGGCCGGGGGGATATGTCATCTTCTGATGACTCTTGTTCACAACAGTTGTCAGATTTCAGGTTTATACAAACCTGTAAACAAGATAATTTACCCCCTGAAATGTTCATGAATTCTGCATCGGCCCTATATCTATTCCTCATATGACGTCACAGAGACGCGCCGCTCTGATTGGTTGAAATTTTGTCGCGGGTGAGAATTGTGCACTGTTGTCAAAATGGTCGAACTAAGTTAATTAAAGATCAAAATGAGTATTTTTATGAAAGGGTTTCATTTATAATGATGCAATTAGTGATTTATGTATTTGTCCCCCCCTAGAGTATATGTGATCTTTAATACATGTGTACAAAATTGATGATGTAACAAAATGGGTTAGACACACACACACACTCACACACACACCCCCCTTAAAATCATCATCACCATCAACCATAAATTATGAACGGTCCCTAAAAGCTACATTATGCTGTCGTGTCATTTAATCACCTAGGCAACTGCACCCAGAAGTTCCTTCAGAAGATTGTTTGTGTTCAGTGACGATTCAGAAATTAAATCTGAATTTAAGAAAAGTGAAATTTCGATTTGTTCAAGAACTCATGAATCTTTCATTCTTATTGGTCAAAGTTTGTTCAGGGTTATATTGTTGCTTGATTTCAATACAGAGAGATAGCGTATCAGATTTTAAAATCTGATTCTATTGAGATTGTCTTTGTATTATTCTATAATCAAACGATGTTGAATGCTTCCAGTAGTATTTATTTGTGCCCAAGGTAACGGTTCATGAGTGCATTGTGCTTGTTTATGTAATATGCTGTCAGGGTAATAGTGTTCAAATGGCTAAAGGGATCTTATAGAAGGGCATATACCGTAATCACTGTCATAAGCTCCCTGTTCCAATTAGTGCTGCCTGATCAACTTCTAGAACATTCCAATTAGCGCTGCCTGATCAACTTCTAGAACATTCTGTAAGTAGTATGTGTAAGTGCTCCCTAGAAAGACCAATTATTGACATGACGTTCAACATTTTCTTGCGTATAATAGAGATTATTATTACAAACAGTTGCTGGGCAACTATACTGAACACTTAAAGTTAGTGAACATGAACATTTCGGAGGGTATTTTGTGAAATTGTTTGTTTAGCCGTAACTACCCCCAAAATATCACCAAATATATTAGTTCCGTTGACTTTCTGTACCTGAAACAATGCTGTTTTACTTTACATGATGCTATACTGTGTTTCAGCCTTAACAAACGGACAGTATTGGTAAAAAATAGAGTTTAAAAACTGCAGATTCTTAGGCCCAAACAAAATAAATATATGTCCGTTTCCTGCTACATGCTTATAAAAAATAGGGTATGTGGGTCGATTTTATCTTCTTTTTTTAACTTTTTATTTTATTTTTCAATAGCACCAGTTGGGCACATGAGAATGTCTTCAAGGATACCATATCATGTTGTGACAATGCCTTGTGATGAAACATTGAAAGATTTCTAGATCAAATCATTATTCATGTTATTTATTTGCAGGTTTGGTCAGTAAGAGCCCATTATGCCATTTCAATGCAATCCATTTTAGCCCTATGTACACTAAAAACATGTTGAAATGCACTCCAGTCATGATTTTGACTTAGTTAAAAAAAAGATTGAGGATTGGGGGGGTTAGGGTAGGATTGGTCGGGTAACCGGAAACGGACATATTTTGTTTTTTGGCCTTAGCTATGCCCTGATATCTCAGAGTTATCCTTCATGGCTCCTTCTCCCTCATGTTTTTCTGGGTCTGCCTCAATGACAGACTTGCCTGGTTTTAGTGGTGTTCACCCAGTATATCCTTCCCCCGATGTGTACATCTCATTCTCTGCAGTACATTTTCTGCATTTCCTACACCTTTACCATTGTGGCATCACTGTCCATGTAGCACCTGCTGCCATACAGTGAAGAACATTAGAGAGTATGGGCCAAGGGGGATAACTCCCAATGATTAGAAGCCTGCTCCAGTACTGTCTGGATGTTAAAGGTCACATGCAACGTAAAACACAACTTTGCAGATTCTGATATCTTTCGGTATGGACTTACCGAAACAAGGCGTCAAAAATGCAAATTCAACTTATAAAGTTGAAAAATAACGCGATGAAAAAAACCGCGCGAAATCGGAGTTCAAACGTTTCACTAATTTTCCCCAGACTTTTCTGGGGAATACGGGTTTCAACAGCTGGGCTGCGCTCATAGCACGTGCGCAGTGAAATAGGTTTGCGCAACTTGGAAGCGGGCTGTCTGGTGAATACTCGGTGAAGGCTTTGGTGTGAGCTATTTTCATAATGTTTTGTTGATATCTCACAGGCGAGAACTTTTTATATGTTATGACAGTAAATAAACTGTTTATATAATTTCATTTGTCTATTTCACCACACATTCTTCTTACCGAGTCACTTTCTCAGTTCGATACTTAAAAGCAATGTCATTATATAGCGTTGACACAATTTCTAACTGTGATATAGATATGTCGCTGTCAAAACTCAATGTCTTGTTTTGTGTGTCTGCCTGCCTGTCTGCTAATGACAATATTCAATACACAACTGCGATCACTGACCACATGCAATTTGAACTTAACACCAATCAGGCTATACACCATAAACAAAACGCATTGATTTATGGCCCGAGTTCGGTCTCTGTCACATTATGTAATTACACAGACAGGCAGGTGTGATACTTGAACACATGACATGTTATGATGTCTGTTGATTGCAAAATGTTATACACAAAAAATGAGCATGTATTTACAAAACCCAACATCTCTATATATACACACACAATGGCGGCATCTGCTAATGAACCAGCCGTTACACTTGAGTGCACACCCACCCGCTCTGACTGGGTTCGGTATCCTGGCTGCTTCGTTTCGAGGGAGGTAAACCCAAGTACAAAATATTGCACTTTTGATTTGCGATTATACGCTTATAATTTTGTTTATTTGTTTTTTCATAATCAGCAATGCATATTATATGTCATGAAGAAGTGATAATTGTGTTTTAATTGTGTTTGATTTTTTGGTTGCATGTGACCTTTAAGGTAGGGAAACTAAAGCATATATTAACTGAATCAGCGCCAATAGATCAATTTGAAATACGTCCAAACCGTTTAATCTAGGAATGGCATTATTAAATATATTTTTACATCAGTGTCTATTAAAGGAGAAAATATTTTGAAAAAGTTGGGCATTTATCATCTGAATTTCTAACCCAGGACATCTCTGAGATGAAATAGACCAGAAATTGTCTTTGTTTCCCATTTAGAACCCCAAAGATAGTTAAGATAAGAAATGTTATTGACCACATAATTACTGTTTGTGACAATTGTATTGACTACTTCTTGCATCTTTGCCTTATAAAGTGAGTGAGTGAGTGAGTTTAGTTTTACGCCGCACTCAGCAATATTCCAGCTATATGGCAGCTGTCTGCAAATAATCGAGGCTGGACCAGACAATCCAGTGATAAAAAGCATGAGCATCGATCTGTGCAATTGCGAACCGATGACATGTGTCAACCAAGTCAACCACCTGATCCCGTTAGTCGCCTCTTACGACAAGCATGGGTTACTGAAGGCCAATATTCTAACCCGGACCTTCACAGGTCTTGCTTTATAAAAGGCGGAGCTGGTGGGGTAGTGGTTAAAACATTTTCCCTTCACTACAAAGGCCCAGGTTTGATTCCAAACATTGATACAATGTGGTAACCCATTGTCAAGTGTTTCTTGCAAGGATAGAACTGACATATTTCTAAAACCTTGTAAAATCATACTCACCCACTCACTTTTGAGGGACCTGCAAATATTGTTTCATGCATTGAAAAATACATGACACTTTCATGGAATGTTGACTAGGAGGATGCCAATGTTTGTTAAAATTTATTTTTTGCATCTGGTCTTCTCGCAAAGAGTGAAACATTAATCAAATATTCATCCCTAAACTTATGAGCATAAATGGTCACAAATCCATGTGAAAATTTTAGTCTAATTTTTTTATGTACACAAATTTGACTCGAGTTCTTAAAATGGATGCCGAGACAAATTGGTGTCCTGGATACCAAGACCAGGAGGGTTGCCACCCTTAGAATTGTTATCCATAAAACTGCCATGTCTTCAAGTTAGGGTATTGTTGAACAAGATGTTAGGCTGACCATCATAGTTACCACGGTTATTGCTATGGTGACTTGTGTTGGGTCATTTTCCACAGTTTGACATTCCAATCATAGATACATTCCAATTTTTTGTCACTCACCAAAATATTTATCTTAGATTTGTGTCACAAAGTTTGAGTAAAATTTATCAGCAATCACTTATTTCAATATATATTAGATAGAATTGTCACGATTCACAAACATATAAAGAACTTACACCGGACATATTCCACCTTCCACCAATTTTAATTGAATTTTGTTTCAGTTTTGAAACAATATTTTGAACATTTAATGGATCAGCTCAGTTCGTGTTCAGCATTAAATTTTAAGTTTCCGTATAGGAAATGTTTGTCTATACACATACTGATTTTATTTTTTTTATCAATGTAAAGATATATTATGTTACTTTTTTGCTGATATATTGATATCAAATTTAAATTATGGGAACTCAATGGTACAAGCCATACAAACCCAGGCCAAGTACCATTAACAGGTCTTTGTGTAGGTGTTCAGTGATGGGGATTATTAGAACCTTAGCCCTGACTTTGTACAAGTATATCGGTGAGTAATACCTTTATACAAATCAGATCCTTTATTGTAATTTGAGTATAAAACATGATTTTAATGAGAGAGTGGTTACAATCAATATGACCTTCCATTGCCCTGACTTTGTACAAGTATATCGGTGAGTAGCAGCAATACTCAAATCAGATCCTTTATTCTAATTTGAGTGTAAAACATGATTATAATGAGAAAGTGATTACAATCAAATATGACCTTCCTTCCAATGATGACCACGTCATACCATCATGTTAATGAGTTATAGTGGGACGCTCCTGTGACTGTTCTGTGTGGTTTAAATATCAGCAAATCTTTGTTGAACATTATCAAAACCTACATATGCATTAACTAGTGTTTTTAAAATAAAATTGTGTTGTGAAGGTAGTGATCTGATACAAAGTATTTCCTTACTGTCAATGTTTGTTGTATGAAGCCTTCGTATCAAATACACACAGCAATATACAGATGGACACACTCACATACACAGACACACATGTGAGTACTAATGTTTTTAGTATGTTTAAAGGAGAATACTAACTAATACAAAATATTTCCTAGGATTAAAGGCATTCTAAAACTCATCTTCCGTGAAAATATTTGATTTGTAATACTGTAACGCTTGGTCTTAGGCAATATGGCCGACTTCAGTCACATATGACATCACGAGTGGAAAGGTCAGGTAAGTTCCACCGAAATATGCAAAATGGCCAAAGATCAGATTACAGTAACTGTTTTCGTGATTGAAATATGAATATATATACTTTCGCATTAAAATTTGGGGTCCATGTTAACCTTTCTCCCAGCAAGTCATTGAAATTTTCGAGTATTTTCCTTTAAAGGTTGAATGTACAACTAGTGCCCAGTGCTGTTTTAACATTATTCCTGGCATGAGCACCAGGTGCTGTCTCACATGTTCTGCTGTTTCAGTTGCTTTGTCGACCTAAGGTTCAAGTGTAAAGCTGGTAAACAGGAGTGTATTTAAAACCCTTCGTAAATGTGATCTGAATACTACTTTTGTCATGTGATCTGCATGTTTTATGTCTGAAATATATGCTAATAAGAAGAGGTTAAAGGGCACCTGATTCTTTCATATTACTACAGTTGGTCTGACGTGTCAGATGTGTTTCATGTGGATATGGCATGATAATGAGTGAGTGAATGAGTTTAGTTTTACGCCACATTCAGCAATATTCCAGCTGTGACGGCAGTCTGTAAATAATCGAGTATGGACCAGACAATCCAGTGATCAACAGCATGAGCATTGTTTTACGCAATTGGGATACAATGACAACCCGACCTGTTAGTCGCCTCTTAAGACAAGCATGGGTTACTGGAGATCAGTCCTAACCCTGATCTTCACGGGTGTATGGCATGATAGATTAACTATGGTAGCGCGAAAGAATCATCTGTTGTTTAACTTCATTCGAATTCTACCAATGTTTAAGATGTGCAGTATTTATACATATTAATGTGTTATGTACCACAGTCACTGTTGTGATAATGTCTATGTTTATAGTCAATTTGCAGAGCTGCCTCACTGTACCCTCTATGAGAGGCTTGTTAGGAACACACGCCATTACATTTAGTCTTTCTATGTGTACTTTATCCTTTTTGAATTTAACTTTCTTTTGAAAGTTGCATTTTAGTATCTTGTGATGATGCTGTATACCAGTTTGTGTTTTACAACATTGCCATGGTGAACATTAATTGGGGACTTCATTGTCGTCTCCACCAGACACTTTAAAGGGTTCCAGTCGTCCTCTATTTCAAATACATTTGTCTTTACCAGCGTTTAAAATTGCTGCCTGCCCGACCGGCCGGAATGGTTTATTTTCATCTTGGGACGGTCAGATTTCAAAAGTAGCATGTCCGTGGTCTGGTAGATATTTTAACCCCTGAATATTTCATAATATCAGACAGGTTCTCTTGTCGTCAGTTTGAGGTGTTTAAGGTATTATGAAAATTATGTTAAACTACAGTACTTACGATTGGACAGTTCATGTTACGATAACCAATCACAACACGTGTAATTTCAGCTTATTGTTGAAAACCGGACAGGCAAGTTTGCATCCAGACTGGTAATTTTTTAAAGTTACCAGTCCGGCTTGGAAGTTTGAGAGTTTTAAACACTGCCTTTACCACCATTCTCGATTATCCAGTGTTGTTTTTCATCTGAATTGCAATTATATATCCATAACTATTTCTCTACTGACAAGGACGGTACCATGGTGATGAAACAGGTGCTCATCACACCAGGTGTCCAGGTGTCCAGGTTAGAAACCCCACTTCGGTACAGTGAGTGAGTGAGTGAGGTTTTCTTAACACCGCTTTTAGCAATATTCCCGCAATATCACGGCGGGGAACACCAGAAATGGGCTTCACACATTGTACCCATTTGGGGAATCCAACCCGAGTCTTCGGCGTGACGAGCGAACGCTTTAACCGCTAGGATACCCCACCGCCCTTTTGGTACATTGTGTCAAGCCTATTTCTGGTGTCCACCATGATACTGCTACAGGGTTATGAAACCAAACTCACTCACTCACTGACACACTCTCTCACCCACTCTGCTTATGCTATGGTTCCCGTTTCAGTCTCATGAGTGAGTGAGTTTGGTTTTATGCTGCTTTTAGCAATATTCCAGCAATGTCACCACGGGGGACACCAGAAATGGGTGGTCTCACACATAGTACCCATATGGTGAATTGAACCCATGCCTTTGGCTTGATGAGCGATCACTTTAACCACTGGGCTACCCCACAACCCCTCATTAGAGAGAGTAACACTGTTCTAAGTCAGTGGTGTGTAAGACTGAGCTGCTGATGCTGCTCTCATGACAGAGAGTTATTGGAAACTGGTCACTTTCATGTGTCAAAGGGCGGTGGGGTGGCCCAGTGGTTAAAGTGTTCACTCATCACGCTGAAGACCCGGGTTCGATTCCCCACATGGGTACAATGTGTGAACCCCATTTCTGGTGTTCCCCGCCATGATATTGCTGGAATATTGCTAAAAGCCGCGTAAAATCATACTCACTCATGTGTCAAAAGATGAGAGACACACACTGGATTAACAAGGATGGAACTATTGTGATTGACCACATATAGATCTTTGATCACTAAATAACCCACCTTTAAACTCAGTTCAGTAGTCCAACTGAATCTAGCAATAATAGCCATATTTCAAACATGTTTCCCAATTTGACATTGGGCTGTTTCCTTCCTGATTGTTTCAATGTTTGTGATTTGTAGTATGTTTTGATGCTAAGTTGCAGTACAGTGAGAATCAGATGATAATACTATAATGTACAAATTGATGGGCCTAAGTGTATGTTGATATGTAACATGTTGCTTCCGATCACTTTGTGGAACGTGGATGTCGGGTTAAACACAGAACAGTACAAAGCTGTTCCACACCTAACAAAGGATCACACATCTCCCTAAGGTGAAACTGCATGCAATAAAGGTGAGGTGAGGTGAATTGGGTTTAGCGTCGTGCTTGAGAATATTTCGCTCATAGGACGAAGGGCATGCGTGTGTATGTGTATGTGTATGTGCGGCTGCTTGTACTAGCCCAGACTAAGGCTGGTTTTATAGTGCTAGCCCACTGAGATACCATGCCGCAGTGAAGCATGAATTCCCCACTCAGACACATTATACTGACTCCGAGCCGACCAGTCCTTGTACCCATTAATGCCGAGCGCCACGCAGGGACCAACAAGTACCATATTTAAACGTATTTTAGTATGACGCGCTCTTGGATCGAACCCGCGACCTTCCGCTCTCCGGGCGGACGCTCTAACCACTACACCACGGAGACAGTCTCTTGCAATAAAGAGATTGATAGTCAGATTTTTGCGAACATCCTTGATAACCTAAGGTATGATGATCAATTACGATGGTCAATACCCTGGAGCCTTTGGCTACTCAAATAATCAAATTACTCACAGACTCTAATGTAAAGGGATACGTCCAAGTCAAACTTTGTGACAGATGAATTCTACCGGAAACAAGGGTTTACAGCAGACAGTAAAGGAAATATCCCAGAAAATCGAGAATGTGTTTGTGTTGATATCGCATCAATGTATACGTTACTTGTGGAGTCGAGGAGATGCACAACTCTTGTCCTACTGTCAAATGACCCTCTGCGATTTACTCCCTGTTAACCTTCCAACAAAGAAAATGCTTAGTTTGCACTTTCATGAATGATAACGGGACAAAGGGACGAAAAGGTTCCAAAATATTTCTTACTCTGCCCTCTGACAAGGATTGATTCCCATGAAAAGCCATAATTGAACTCTGTTGTAATGTTTCCAGGGAGTGAATCATAGGTATGTATTAATTAATGGTCTTGGTGTGTTCCGCAAAGTGATCGAAGTGCTACAACTATCCTAAGTGTATGTTGATACATAAAGTATGTGGGTTCCCAACACTGGAATGTGGCTGTGAGGTGTTAAAAATGAACAGTACAAAGCTGTTGCACAGCTAACAGAGGATTACACGTCCCTAAGTGAAACTGCTTGCAATAAAGTGACTGATAGTCAGACTTCTCTTTTGCTTTATTTAGACGCGTTCCACAATGCGGTCAGAGCGCTATGACTATTCAAAGTCTGTGTTAGTATGTATAACGTGTGCGTTCCGATCTTTGTGGAACGTGGCTGTTGGGTGTTTAAATGGAATAGTACAAAGCTGTTCCCGAACAGAGGATCACACATCTCCCTAAAGTGAAACTGCTTGCAATAAAGTGATTGATAGTCAGATTTTCTGTTGCTCATTTAAAGCTATTGCGTGGTTTGGTTCAACCATGCTTTGCAGTCATGACAGCAGATCGTCTTGATGAGTGGCGCACTTAGAGAGTGAGTGAGTTGGGTTTTACGCCACTTTTAGCAACATTCCAGCAATATCACGGCAGGGGGACACCAGAAATGGGCACCACTAAGAGAATCAGGTCTTTATCACGTTAGTCTGTTCTATGAAATAGAGAATGGTTCTGACAAATCGGTGAACAGACCTCATGTGCTCCCCAGTGCAAGTGTTGTCTGCTCCACCAGAGACGTCGCCGTCGATGACGATGGCTTCTGGCGTTAGAACTGGTCCCCGAGTTTGTCATCTTGCATGGATGCCGTAGAACTGTTCTTGCTGGTGCAATTAAGGTATGGTACAAGTCGCTTGCTGGAACCTGTGTCAGTTCATGCTCGCATTGGTCTTGATGTGGGGTTGTTACTGGTGGGCTTCACACATTGCAACAGTTTTAGGAAAATAATTTTAAATCGCTACGAGTTTCAAAACAATAATAATATATCTATATATAACTTATCTACTTTAATTGTTAACATTGGGCTTATAGTATGCAACTACCCATACATTGTCTACGTGGGCAATAAAAGGCAGGATCACCTTGCTTGTGAAGTATTGAGATGTCGATCAACTTTTTGGTTGCCATAGTCAATAATAAAGTGTTAACAAGACATAAAAATAGACAGTGCTTCCAATCCTCGCCACTCCCTCTAGAACATACAGGACAATCAAGCGTAAATATCGATGACACTTGTTTACACACTATATGTACCTAATGCTTGATGCATGACAGTACCAAGAAACAGTACTGATCCACAAAGTTGAGGTGATCCTACCTACGATATGTTAACAAGGGCTTAGGACCATCGCAGCTTTTTGGACAATGACTCTACACTGAATTAACACTGTCTGTTCTTACATTGTATTAAGTGCTGGAAGACTCACAAGAGTTGGCTACACACTCCTTCAAGACGCCTGCTCTTGGCATACATCGAATTGTAATACATTTTATTGTTTCCATTGGGTACATCAGAATAAGATATCCCTAGAGAAAATGAGAATGATAGTGTCTCACTTTTAGTAATGACATTCATTTTATTTGTAAAATACACCATATATTTCTGCCAATAAATATGCTCCTGGAGGTTCATGTAAGTGGATGCTTTACTTCAGTTTTGTTGGTAATCATTGTCTCACAGTCAGTTGTCACACAAATAGCTGATACAAAGGTAGTTGTCACACAAATAGCTGATACAAAGGTAGTTGTCACACAGGACATTGTTCCACAGGCAGTTGTCACATAAACGGTTGTCACAGGCAGTTGTCACACAAACGGTTTTCACACAGGACATTGTTGCACAGGCAGTTGTCACACAGGACATTGTTGCACAGGCAGTTGTCACACAGGACATTGTTGCACAGGCCGTTGTCACAAATGGTCACACAGGCCGTTGTCACAAATGGTCACACAGGCCGTTGTCACAAATGGTCACACAGGCAGTTGTCACACTGGACATTGTTGCACAGGCAGTTGTCACACAGGACATTGTTGCACAGGCAGTTGTCACACAGAGTTGTCATACATGCTGTTGTCACACAGTTGTCATGCATGCAGTTGTCACACAGTTGTCATACATGCAGTTTGTCACACAGTTGTCATACATGCTGTTGTCATGCATGCAGTTGTCACAGTTGTCATACATGCCGTTGTCAGAGTTGTCATACATGCAGTTGTCACACATGCAGTTGTCATAGTGTTATAATACATGCAGTTGTCACACAGTGTTATAATACATGCAGTTGTCACACAGTTGTCATACATGCAGTTGTCACACCTAATAGTGTTATACATGCAGTTATCATACACACAGTTGTCACACATGCAGTTGTCACACCTAATAGTGTTATACATGCAGTTATCATACACAGTTGTCATACATGCAGTTGTCATACCTAATAGTGTTATCATACATGCAGTTATACACAAAGTTGTCATACATGCAGTTATCATACACACAGTTGTCACACATGCAGTTGTCACACCTAATAGTGTTATACATGCAGTTATCATACACAGTTGTCATACATGCAGTTGTCATACCTAATAGTGTTATCATACATGCAGTTATACACAAAGTTGTCATACATGCAGTTATCATACACAAAGTTGTCATACATGCAGTTGTCATACACACAGTTGTCACACATGCAGTTGTCACACCTAATAGTGTTATACATGCAGTTATCATACACACAGTTGTCATACCTAATAGTGTTATCATACATGCAGTTATCATACACAAAGTTGTCATACATGCAGTTGTCATACCTAATAGTGTTATCATACATGCAGTTATACACAAAGTTGTCATACATGCAGTTGTCACACATGCAGTTATCGCACAGACAGTTGTCACACATGCAGTTATCGCACAGTGTTATGTGTTCATTCATAACTTGAAATTAAATGTTAACCAGAAATCAGTCCCAAAAAGAATTTGGTATAAACCCAACAAACGGTAAAGAGACACAAAACCAACATGATTTCCTAACTGTTTATTCCCTTCAGAATTACACATTTGGATGGTAGCCATCCTATTCACCACGAGTCTTGGCCGTTCTCTTAAGTTGTACCAGATGGCCTGAAACACAAGGAGAAACAGCATTACTACCATCAAATATCAGCTTTGCCATGAATTCTACTGCAGCCATCATGCCAGTGGTAAAGTGTCCTAGCAGTACTGCATATCAATGTAACTGTCATGACGATATTAGTGGTGAAGTGTCCTAGCAGTACTGCATATCAATGTAACTGTCGTGAAGTGTCCTAGCAGTACTGCATATCAATGTAACTGTCATGACGATATTAGTGGTGAAGTGTCCTAGCAGTACTGCATATCAATGTAACTGTCATGACGATACTAGTGGTGAAGTGTCCTAGCAGTACTGCATATCAATGTAACTGTCATGACGATACTAGTGGTGAAGTGTCCTAGCAGTACTGCATATCAATGTAACTGTCATGACGATACTAGTGGTGAAGTGTCCTAGCAGTACTGCATATCAATGTAACTGTCATGACGATACTAGTGGTGAAGTGTCCTAGCAGTACTGCATATCAATGTAACTGTCATGACGATACTAGTGGTGAAGTGTCCTAACAATACTGCATTTTAATGCAACCGATACTCGGCAAATACCATGACTAGGAATTGTAAGGCTCCTATTATGGAAATTTTGGGTCTTAATACAAAAGAGAAAAAGCATTACAACCATCATCAAATAACACAAATACAATCTTTGACATGATAACAACTGTTATGGCAGAAATCCTGATAATGCTGATTGCAAGGGAAGGTGAGGTGAGGTGAGGTAAAATTGGGTTGAACGTCGTACTTGAGAATATTTCGCTCATATGACGACATGCATGCGTGTGTATGGGTATGTGCGGCTGCTTGTACTAGCCCAGACGGAAGCTGGTTTTATAGTGCTAGCCCACTGAGATACCATGCCACAGTGAAGCATGAATACCCCACTCAGACACATTATACTGACTCCGAGCCGACCAGTCCTTGTTGTACCCATTAATGCCGAGCGCGAGTCAGGGACAAACAAGTACCATATTTTTACGTCTTTTGGTATGACGCGGCCGGGGATCGAACCCGCGACCTTCCGCTCTCCGGGGAGGACACTCTAACCACTTCACCACGGAGGCGGTCTCATTGCAAGGGAAGGGAACATGGGACTTTTTAAATGTCTATTGGCACATCAACCACAGGATCGACCCACTGACCCTCAGTTCTACAGGCAAAACAATACAGCAATCACAACCCAAAGGTGGTTCTTAAACAACTCACTTGGCCCATTCTACATTCAGTATAAGATGATCGTAGCCAAATCCAGACACTCCAGCGATGGCACGTGCAGCATCTTCGCGTCGATGGAAATTGATGAAAGCAAATCCCTGGAATACACACAAGTTGAACATCAATTACAACATTAAAACCAAAGTTTATATATGATCAACAAGCAGTTTTCATTCAAGTAACTTGTCAATTGCGAACATTTGCTGCATTGCAACAACAAAGCAACCGAACACTATCATACCATTCTAGCAGTCTGAAAAATATGTAAATGTCAAATGTGTGAGCGAGTGAGTGAGTGAGTGAGTGAGTGAGAGCGCGAGATGGGAACACCAGAAATGTATCCATGTGAAAATTGAACCTGTGCCTTCAACATAGGCAGGTGTGGAAATAACTTTAAAATTGCTAGTGTACTCCGGTACAGTGGCACATGTAAAATCACTTGCCCTGATAATTTTACCACTATACCGGCCGTTTTCTTGTTGATTTTTTAAATAAACAACATAATTAATATTGGAAAGTCAACTGGACACCGGTACAGTGTGATATACAAATTTGCTTGCCTAACAGAAAAAAACACTGGACTCGGGCGTCGGGCAATGGGTTATTTCCACCCCTGATAAGGATATATGCGTCAGCCTCAGGGCGACCTGACCAAATCATATGAAATCTATGAATCCTTAGAAACGATTCCTGTACAACTTGGGAGGAGGGAGTTTCACTACTGTTATCATGGGCGGATCTAGGAATTTTGAAAGGGGGGATTCAGGGGATTTGAATCCCCTGAAACCCACTTTGGCTCTGCCAATGCAAAAAAAAATCTTCAATGTGGTCTAAAGTCATTTTCAAAAGGGGGTTCAAACCCCCTGGAAACCACACACACACACCCCCACACACACACCCACGCCAATGGTTATTGAGGCTTAGCAATGTACCCATGGCATGAAACAGCCTGATCAACACTGACTGGGATTAACATGGGATTGATTTGACCTCCAATGATTATGAGATCAATCACTGTCTAGGACTATGTCCCTTGCCCTGGAGGTTCACCTAATGAGTCAGATTGCTACACTTCTGTGGGTATTTCACATGGGTTCAATCATCACAATACGAACATGGAAGTTTGGCACTTTTGCGGATTCCATAAAGTTCAGTGTAGCCTTGTAGTTTAAATCTGTACCAGAGCAACAGTGACCCAGCAGTAACTGGGTACCTGGCAGGATTAGAGTGAGTGAGTTAAAGTTGTACATCACATCGGCAATATTTCAGCCATATCATGGCGATAAAAATATACTAAGAATATATATATATATAGATATATACATATATAAGAAGTTTCTGAAATAATCACATGACACGGATCTTCTCCAACATGTTTCACTTTTATCTTCGGGGGGGGAGAAGTGATTACAGTTAAACGGATTATGTTATGATGTCACAATGCAACTATACAAATGTTGTGACGCGGCGTTGCCATGACGTCACATTGGCGGCTTTAAATTGACAGTACTAGTAGCACAATGAAAACAAGTATAATTCAGACACAATGCGTTACCTATTTAACGATGGACACAATTCTTTAATGAAAAAGTTTTCTTTAGCTTTACGCTGCATGTATACTTTTTAAAATGCTGTCAGTGAAGGACAGAATAACAACTCAATCATCACAGATTATAACTAAAACTAGTTTAAGATAATTTTAAAATGCTAAATCATTTTTCCAACAACACAATATAAAATCAGGCTATCAGGCCAGCAATCAAAGTTAGGCAAGGCAGGATTAGATGGTGATGTGACCCCATAATGCAGCTTGCGCTGTGAGCACCCCAGAGAGTTGAAAATGGGATTCTAGTGCTATCTGATCCATTCACCAGGGAAATCATGTGTGATGCAGATTTTGAGCTTTACAAATAGGTACATTGTTGCTGTCATTATTCAAGAATTCCCTAGAATTTGGACGTGCATATCTTTGTTTTGTTCACTAGGATGGGTCATGGAAAGGAATTAAAACTCTTTGATACCCAAGATTCAGTGAGGGAGTGAGTGAGTGAGTATGTTTTTACGCAACTTGTGGTAATATTTCAGCAATATCACAGCTTGGGGGTGGGGGTGGGGTGGGGAGAGAAGAGGAGGAGAGGAGAGAAACCACCAGAAATGGGCTTCATACATTGTACCCATGTGGGGAATCGAACCCGGGTCTTCAGTGTGACAGCGGACACTTTAACCATCAGGCTACCCCACAGCCCCCTCATGATTCAGGGTGGAAATGATCAGAAACATCAGTTATGTATTTATTCATGAATGCAAGTGGGTACCCAGGAGTGTAGTGTTTACTCAGGAGTGTAGAAGCTGTCCGTCACTGTGTACATTATTTTGAAAATACAATAACGTGAATTCCTGGAACTATTTTGAATATCGTGAATTCCATAAGAGGTATGGCATGTCATGTGGCTGGGATTAACATGACCTCTTGTCCATGGAAAGCTGTACATCATGTAAACTTTACATCCAAACATCCTGGAACTATTTTGAATATCATGTCCTTGTCACCAGGCATTTGAGTTGACAACCACTCAGTGTCCATTTGCAGTCACCTTAGAAGAATGTTCCCATGGCATGAAACAGCCTGATCAACACTGACTTGGCTGGGATTAACATGGGATTGATTTTACCTCCAATGATTATGAGATCAATCACTGTCTAGGACTATGTCCCTTGCCCTGGAGGTTCACCTAATGAGTCAGATTGCTACACTTCTGTGGGTATTTCACATGGGTTCAATCATCACATAACGAACATGGAAGTTTTGGCACTTTTGCAGATTCCATAAAGTTCAGTGTAGCCTTGTAGTCTAAATCTGTACCAGAGCTACAGTGACCCAGCAGGAACTGGGTACCTGGCAGGATTAGAGTGAGTGAGTTAAGTAGTACATCACATCGGCAATATTTCAGCCATATAGTGGCGATAAAAATATACTGAGAATATATATATAGATATATAGATATATACATATATGAGAAGAAGTTCCTAAAATAATCACACCACGACGGATCTTCTCCAACATGTTTCACTTTCATCTTCAGGGAGAAGTGATTACAGTTAAATGGATTTTGTTATGGCGTCACTTTGTCATGGCGTCCACAATGCAACTGTATACAAATGTTGTGGCCTTGGCGTTGCCATGGCGTCACATTGGCTTTTAATTTGACAGTACTAGTAGCACAATGAAAAACAAGTATAATTCAGACACATTGCGTTACCTATTTAACGATGGACACAATTCTTTAATGAAAAAGTTTTCTTTAGCTTTACGCTGCATGTATACTTTTTAAAATGCTGTCAGTGAAGGACAGTATAACAACTCAATCATCACAGATTATTATTAAAACTAGTTTAAGATCATTTTAAAATGCTAAATCATTTTTCAACAACACAATATAAAATCAGGCTATAAGATCACCAGCAAACAAAGTTAGGCAAGGCAGGATTAGATGGTGATGTGACCCCATAATGCAGCTTGCGCTGTGAGCACCCCAGAGAGTTGAAAATGGGATTTTAGTGCTGTCTGATCCATTCACCAGGGAAATCATGTGTGATGCAGATTTTGAGCTTTACAAATAGGTACATTGTTGCTGTCATTATTCAAGAATTCCCTAGAATTTGGATGTGCATATCTTTGTTTTGTTCACCAGGATGGGTCATGGAAAGGAGTTAAAACTCTCTGATATCAAGATTCAGTGAGTGAGTAAGTATGGTTTTAAGAAACTTTTGGTAATATTCCAGCAATATTATGGCAGGGGACACCAGAAATGGGCTTCACACATTGTACCCAAGTGGGGAATCGAACCCGGGTCTTCAGTGTGACAGCGGACAATTTAACCATCAGGCTACCCCACAGCCCCCTCATGATCCTGTGTGGAAATGATCAGAAACATCACTTATGTATTTATTCATGAATGCAAGTGAGTTCAATGGGGTTTACCTAGGAGTGTAGATGCTGCCTGTCACTGTTTACATTATTTTGAAAATACAATAACGTGAATACCTAAAGAGGTATCTTCCTGTGGAGACCTCTTGTCCATGGAAAGCTGTACATCATGTAAACTTTACATCCAAACATCCTGGAACTATTTTGAATATCATGTCCTTGTCACCAGGCATTTGAGTTGACAACCACTCAGTGTCCATTTGCAGTCACCTTAGAAGAATGTTCCCATGGCATGAAACAGCCTGATCAACACTGACTTGGCTGGGATTAACATGGGATTGATTTTACCTCCAATGATTATGAGATCAATCACTGTCTAGGACTATGTCCCTTGCCCTGGAGGTTCAGCTTCTTGTGTGTGGAGCATCTCCAACACAATAGTCATACAACCAAATCTAAGTGGCAGTCTTCTCACATGAATGAAACACTGTAATACTGATTGCCTTATGGATGAAATATACTAGTAAACAAACATTACTTCAGTTCTGTATTTCCAGCGTGAAGCTGTCCCCAGCCTACTTAAATATTTTGATATGCACACAACATGGTTTCAGAATTAATATATTATTCTTGCTTCAAAGTAAATTCAAAGGTTTAGTCAGCAAGATTCATGTCCTAAATCACTTATATAGACCACAAAATTGTTTTTGGTTTTTAATGCTGCACTCACTAATATTCCAGCTATATGACAGCAGTCGGGTCTGGACCAGACAATCCAGTGATCTACAGAATGATCATTGATCCACACAACTAGGATACAATGACATGTGTAAACTAAGTCAGCGAAAGTTACAGTGATATCAACTTGTACATGTTCCCATGGCATGAAACAGCCTGATCAACACTGACTTGGCTGGGATTAACATGGGATTGATTTGACCTCCAATGATTATGAGATCAATCACTGTCTAGGACTATGTCCCTTGCCCTGGAGGTTCACCTAATGAGTCAGATTGCTACACTTCTGTGGGTATTTCACATGGGTTCAATCATCACATAACGAACATGGAAGTTTTGGCACTTTTGCGGATTCCATTAAGTTCAGTGTAGCCTTGTAGTCTAAATCTGTACCAGAGCTACAGTGACCCAGCAGGAACTGGGTACCTGGCAGGATTAGAGTGAGTGAGTTAAGTAGTACATCACATCGGCAATATTTCAGCCATATAGTGGCGATAAAAATATACTGAGAATATATATATAGATATATAGATATATACATATATGAGAAGAAGTTCCTAAAATAATCACACGACACGGATCTTCTCCAACATGTTTCACTTTCATCTTCAGGGAGAAGTGATTACAGTTAAACGGATTTTGTTATGACGTCACTTTGTCATGACGTCACAATGCAACTGTATACAAATGTTGTGACGCGGCGTTGCCATGACGTCACATTGGCGGCTTTAATTTGACAGTACTAGTAGCACAATGAAAACAAGTATAATTCAGACACATTGCGTTACCTATTTAACGATGGACACAATTCTTTAATGAAAAAGTTTTCTTTAGCTTTACGCTGCATGTATACTTTTTTAAAATGCTGTCAGTGAAGGACAGTATAACAACTCAATCATCACAGATTATTATTAAAACTAGTTTAAGATCATTTTAAAATGCTAAATCATTTTTCAACAACACAATATAAAATCAGGCTATAAGATCACCAGCAAACAAAGTTAGGCAAGGCAGGATTAGATGGTGATGTGACCCCATAATGCAGCTTGCGCTGTGAGCACCCCAGAGAGTTGAAAATGGGATTTTAGTGCTGTCTGATCCATTCACCAGGGAAATCATGTGTGATGCAGATTTTGAGCTTTACAAATAGGTACATTGTTGCTGTCATTATTCAAGAATTCCCTAGAATTTGGATGTGCATATCTTTGTTTTGTTCGCCAGGATGGGTCATGGAAAGGAGTTAAAACTCTCTGATATCAAGATTCAGTGAGTGAGTAAGTATGGTTTTATGCAACTTTTGGTAATATTCCAGCAATATTATGGCAGGGGACACCAGAAATGGGCTTCACACATTGTACCCAAGTGGGGAATCGAACCCGGGGTCTTCAGTGTGACAGCGGACAATTTAACCATCAGGCTACCCCACAGCCCCCTCATGATCCTGTGTGGAAATGATCAGAAACATCACTTATGTATTTATCCATGAATGCAAGTGAGTTCAATGGGGTTTACCTAGGAGTGTAGATGCTGCCTGTCACTGTTTACATTATTTTGAAAATACAATAACGTGAATACCTAAAGAGGTATCTTCCTGTGGACGACCTCTTGTCCATGGAAAGCTGTACATCATGTAAACTTTACATCCAAACATCCTGGAACTATTTTGAATATCATGTCCTTGTCACCAGGCATTTGAGTTGACAACCACTCAGTGTCCATTTGCAGTCACCTTAGAAGAATGTTCCCATGGCATGAAACAGCCTGATCAACACTGACTTGGCTGGGATTAACATGGGATTGATTTTACCTCCAATGATTATGAGATCAATCACTGTCTAGGACTATGTCCCTTGCCCTGGAGGTTCAGCTTCTTGTGTGTGGAGCATCTCCAACACAATAGTCATACAACCAAATCTAAGTGGCAGTCTTCTCACATGAATGAAACACTGTAATACTGATTGCCTTATGGATGAAATATACTAGTAAACAAACATTACTTCAGTTCTGTATTTCCAGCGTGAAGCTGTCCCCAGCCTACTTAAATATTTTGATATGCACACAACATGGTTTCAGAATTAATATATTATTCTTGCTTCAAAGTAAATTCAAAGGTTTAGTCAGCAAGATTCATGTCCTAAATCACTTATATAGACCACAAAATTGTTTTTGGTTTTTAATGCTGCACTCACTAATATTCCAGCTATATGACAGCAGTCGGGTCTGGACCAGACAATCCAGTGATCTACAGAATGATCATTGATCCACACAACTAGGATACAATGACATGTGTAAACTAAGTCAGCGAAAGTTACAGTGATATCAACTTGTACATGTTCCCATGGCATGAAACAGCCTGATCAACACTGACTTGGCTGGGATTAACATGGGATTGATTTGACCTCCAATGATTATGAGATCAATCACTGTCTAGGACTATGTCCCTTGCCCTGGAGGTTCACCTAATGAGTCAGATTGCTACACTTCTGTGGGTATTTCACATGGGTTCAATCATCACATAACGAACATGGAAGTTTTGGCACTTTTGCGGATTCCATTAAGTTCAGTGTAGCCTTGTAGTCTAAATCTGTACCAGAGCTACAGTGACCCAGCAGGAACTGGGTACCTGGCAGGATTAGAGTGAGTGAGTTAAGTAGTACATCACATCGGCAATATTTCAGCCATATAGTGGCGATAAAAATATACTGAGAATATATATATAGATATATAGATATATACATATATGAGAAGAAGTTTCTAAAATAATCACACGACACGGATCTTCTCCAACATGTTTCACTTTCATCTTCAGGGAGAAGTGATTACAGTTAAACGGATTTTGTTATGACGTCACTTTGTCATGACGTCACAATGCAACTGTATACAAATGTTGTGACGCGGCGTTGCCATGACGTCACATTGGCGGCTTTAATTTGACAGTACTAGTAGCACAATGAAAACAAGTATAATTCAGACACATTGCGTTACCTATTTAACGATGGACACAATTCTTTAATGAAAAAGTTTTCTTTAGCTTTACGCTGCATGTATACTTTTTAAAATGCTGTCAGTGAAGGACAGTATAACAACTCAATCATCACAGATTATTATTAAAACTAGTTTAAGATCATTTTAAAATGCTAAATCATTTTCAACAACACAATATAAAAATCAGGCTATAAGATCACCAGCAAACAAAGTTAGGCAAGGCAGGATTAGATGGTGATGTGACCCCATAATGCAGCTTGCGCTGTGAGCACCCCAGAGAGTTGAAAATGGGATTTTAGTGCTGTCTGATCCATTCACCAGGGAAATCATGTGTGATGCAGATTTTGAGCTTTACAAATAGGTACATTGTTGCTGTCATTATTCAAGAATTCCCTAGAATTTGGATGTGTATATCTTTGTTTTGTTCACCAGGATGGGTCATGGAAAGGAGTTAAAACTCTCTGATATCAAGATTCAGTGAGTGAGTAAGTATGGTTTTATGCAACTTTTGGTAATATTCCAGCAATATTATGGCAGGAGACACCAGAAATGGGCTTCACACATTGTACCCAAGTGGGGAATCGAACCCGGGTCTTCAGTGTGACAGCGGACAATTTAACCATCAGGCTACCCCACAGCCCCCTCATGATCCAGTGTGGAAATGATCAGAAACATCACTTATGTATTTATCCATGAATGCAAGTGGGTTCAATTGGGTTTACCTAGGAGTGTAGATGCTGCCTGTCACTGTTTACATTATTTTGAAAATACAATAACGTGAATACCATAAGAGGTATCTTCCTGTGGACGACCTCTTGTCCATGGAAAGCTGTACATCATGTAAACTTTACATCCAAACATCCTGGAACTATTTTGAATATCATGTCCTTGTCACCAGGCATTTGAGTTGACAACCACTCAGTGTCCATTTGCAGTCACCTTAGAAGAATGTACCCATGGCATGAAACAGCCTGATCAACACTGACTTGGCTGGGATTAACATGGGATTGATTTTACCTCCAATGATTATGAGATCAATCACTGTCTAGGACTATGTCCCTTGCCCTGGAGGTTCAGCTTCTTGTGTGTGGAGCATCTCCAACACAATAGTCATACAACCAAATCTAAGTGGCAGTTTTCTCAAATGAATGAAAAACTGTAACATTGATTGCTTTATGGATGAAATATACTAGTAAACAAACATTACTTCAGTTCTGTATTTCCAGCGTGAAGCTGTCCCCAGCCTACTTAAATATTTTGATATGCACACAACTTGGTTTCAGAATTAATATATTATTCTTGCTTCAAAGTAATTCAAAGGTTTAGTCATCAAGATTCATGTCCTAAATCACTTATATAGACCACAAAATTGTTTTTGGTTTTTAATGCCGCACTCAGTAATATTCCAACTATATGACAGCAGTCGGGTCTGGACCAGACAATCCAGTGATCTACAGAATGATCATCGATCCACACAACTAGGATACAATGACATGAGTAAACTAAGTCAGCGAAAGTTACAGTGATATCAACTTGTACATGTTCCCATTGCATGAAACAGCCTGATCAACACTGACTTGGCTGGGATTAACATGGGATTGATTTTACCTCCAATGATTATGAGATCAATCACTGTCTAGGACTATGTCCCTTGCCCTGGAGGTTCAGCTTCTTGTGTGTGGAGCATCTCCAACACAATAGTCATACAACCAAATCTAAGTGGCAGTTTTCTCAAATGAATGAAAAACTGTAACATTGATTGCTTTATGGATGAAATATACTAGTAAACAAACATTACTTCAGTTCTGTATTTCCAGCGTGGAGCCGTCCCCAGCATACTTAAATATTTTGATATTTTGTATCAAAGTAAATACAAATGTTTGTCCATGAAGAGTCATGTCCTAAATAACTTATATAGACCACAAAATTGTTTTTGGTTTTTAATGCCGCACTTAATAATATTCCAGCTATATGACAGCAGTGGGGTCTGGACCAGACAATCCAGTGATCTACAGAATGATCATCGATCCACACAACTAGGATACAATGACATGAGTAAACTAAGTCAGCGAAAGTTACAGTGATATCAACTTCTACATGTTCCCATGGCATGAAACAGCCTGATCAATACTGACTTGGCTGGGATTAACATGGGATTGATTTTACCTCCAATGATTATGAGATCAATCACTGTCTAGGACTATGTCCCTTGCCCTGGAGGTTCAGTTTGGTTTAATTCAAAACTCAGCAGACCATGTCATCACTGATGCTGCCATCATCATGGTTACAGAAAATCTCAGCATGACAGAGATAAGAAATGCCAAATTTACCTTAGATTGTCCTGTGTTCTTGTCTTTTGCCAAATAGATCCTTGAAATGGGTCCGAAGGGTCTGAACAGCTCCTGTAGATCCGACTCCCTGGTGTCCTCAGACAGGTTGGTCACACGGATAGTGGCAGCCTCATCTGCAACAGGTCATAGTTTAATTTAGTCAGTAAGTGAGTTTGGTTTCACGCCGGACTTAGCAATATTCCAACAATATCAAAGGAGTGGACAACAGAAATTGGCTTCACATATTGTGCATACAAGGAGAATCGAACCGAGGTCCCATTTCACAAAGCTATCGTAACTCTACGACTGTTGTACGTCCTATCCTGTAACATAGACTTATGACAGTCGTAGTGCTACGATAGCTTTGTGAAACGGCCCTGGGTCTTTGCCGTGACAAGAGACTGACTGACTGACTGAGTTTGGTTTTACGCCGCTTTTAGCAATATTCCAGCAATATCACGGCGGGGGACACCAGAAATGGGCTTCACACATTGTGCCCACGTAGGGAATCGAACCCGGGTCTTCGGCGTGACGAGCCAACGCTTTCACCACTAGGCTACCCCACCGCCCCCGTGACAAGAGAAGGCTTTAACCTTTAAGTTAGGAAGGAGGAAGGAGGGTTTGGTATATATAGTCTGAGCACAACACATCACATCAGCCTGTCTTGATTCAAATCTGGGAAATGGAAAAGATGGTGAAATTATCTTGATTATTTGCATTTTGACAGTCCTTATTAGTGGCTATTATTTGACACAACTCAACGACAGTGCCGGTATAATGCACCAGCCTGTAGATAATGGGGGATGGCACATTCAAACAACTGATAGCACAAGCAATGGCCTCCACTCACACATAATGACATGTATCAGTCAGATCACACATTTGAATCTTTTGGCATCACATTTAAGTCCAACAAGGACAAATGTGGGGCGATCTCCACTTGGTCCAAAACAATAACCAGTGAAACATATTCTGACCTGCATTCCCCACTGGGTCACTAAATCAAAAAAGCCTATTCTGTCCATTGGGTCCATTACAACAAGCATGAGGAACCCACGATCCAGTTGTCCCAGAATTTCCATTGACTCACTAAAACCAGATGTGGTACTGAGGACCTGGTTTGTTATACTTGACATGTCTGTCCCAAATGATCGCTGGGTTGGAGTGAGTGAGTTTAGTTTTATGCCGTTTTTAAGCAATATTCCCGCAATATCCCGGCGGGGAACACCAGAAATGGGCTCCACACATTTTACCCATGTAGGGAATCAAACCTGGGTCTTTGGCGTGACGAGCGAACCCTTTAACCACTGAGCTACCCCACTGCCCCTTTGTTCAATACAGACCCAAGAAGATCCGGGGTGGAATAGGTCTTCAGCAACCCATGTGCTTGCCATAAAAGGCGACTATGCTTGTCGTAAGAGGCGACTAACGGGATCTGGTGGTCAGTTTCACTGACTTGGTTGACACATGCCATCGGTTCCCAATTGCGACGATCGATGCTCATGCTGTTGATCACTGGATTGTCTGGTCCAGATTCGATTATTTACAGACCGCCGCCATATAGCTGGGATATTGCTGAGTGCGGCGTAAAACTAAACTCACTCACTTTGTTCAATACAAGCATTGTTCACGAGGACCTCTACAGTTCGGACACTGACCTTTCCTCTGCGTGGACATCGACTCTCCTCTACCCTTGGATGCTCCTTCTCTCAGACTTGGGGGTACGTACTTCCCAGCAGTCTTGGCAATGGCACTGGGTCCGGCGGCAGCAGCGGTCGGATTTGCCCCAGCAGCTGCATCACCTGGTGGCTTCCCATCCTCGGCCAACTTCTCCTGCAGCGGTGCCAATGTGTCCTTGTACGGACACCGAGTTGTCCAATGGTCACCTTTACAGATACGACATTGAACAATCTTCTGTGTCTTCAACTTGTTGAGCGGGTCTTCCTCCTCTGGGGCCTGGTTCTGGAGCAACAATGGATGGATGGATGGACATTCTGGGACACACACTCACGTGAGGCTGCGAACTTGGGTCTTTAATGTGATGAGCAAGCGCTTTAATCACTAGGCTAACACAAATGGGCATCCCAACCAAAATACTGGTGATCTGACACTTAAGTTTTTGTTAATATTTAATCTTGATGGAAAATTGAATCAATATTCTACAATCTTATTGTTCTTAATCTGTGTTATTGTGAACATGATCTGACTTACATCTTTGTTCTGCACAAACTGCATGACAATCTCTTCAGATATGATGGTGTTGGAAGAGTTGGGACCTGGGGGGTCTCTCTCTGCAGCACCGAACTTCCTCCATGTCTGAAACATGCCAATATTTAACAATTTTCCTGCATTATCACGGCAGGGACACCACACACTGTAACCTGTGGGGAATCAAACACGAGTCTTCAGCATGGTGCAAGAAGTTTTAACATTCTACATCGCACTCTGAGTGAGTGAGTGAGTGAGTTTACTCCACTTCTGGCAATATTCCAGCAATATTCCAGTAATATCACAGCAGAGGACATCTGAAATGGGCTTCACACATTGTGCCCATGTCGGGAATCGAATCTGGGTGTTCGGCGTGACGAGCAAACACTTTAACCGCTAGGCTACACCACCGCCCCTTGCATTCTGAACATGAATACCCCGCTCTGACTAAGTTTATTGACTGACCCACGAAAGGTCAGACAGGCTAAGGACAAGCACACATTACAACACCTTTTGGCCTGACATGGCAGAAACTTTATCCACCAGGCCACAAAGAATATCACGAAGTCTCAAAATTGTAGGAGTTCAAACGGCAATGATGCAAATGTGTTTGACCACAACCTCTACGATGACCTCAGCCTGACTGACATGCCAACTACATTCAGGCTCAAAATAAACTTAAATCAGATTTTCCAAGACAGGTAAAATTAAGAATGGAATTGTGATGTTTCCTCTAGGACGTATTTCACCTTAGTTTTAGTGAGTGACTTTGGTTTAACGTCATTTTTAGCAATATTCCAGCAATATCAAGGCAGGGGACACCTGAATACTGTAACTGCACTGAGGATGAACTAGGTGATATTGAAGATTCTAAACTACAACTTAATATAAGCGACACTTTGTTCTTAGAAACATTTTTAATGAAAGTGAGGGGGAAAACAATATCATTCTCTTCCTACTTAAAAAAAATCAAAACTGAAAAAAGCAAAAATTTAGAAGGAAACATTTTGGCAATGGAAGAAGAAATCAGAGAAAATTTCCAAACCATATGTGAAACTAAACTTTCTGAACTATCCAAATGTAAATTAGAGTTTGAAAAATTAAAAGAAGATGAAATAAGAGGTATACAGATAAGAAATAGAATTCAGTGGTACGAGGAAGGAGAAAAACCAACCAACTATTTCTGTCATCTCGAAAATAGAAATTATACCAGTAAGCTTATGAATAGTGTTCTCAATGACAAAGGGGAAGTAATATCAGATGGTAAGGCTATATTAAATGAACAAAGGCAATTTTATGAAAATCTATACTCATCAGGTGGTAAAATAACAGATAAATATATTAATATATTTGATGATATTATTACACCCAAACTGCACACTGTACAGGCTGAAAATCTTGAGGGTGATATTACTATAGATGAAATAACAGGAGCCGTTAAATCAATGAAAAATAACAAAAGCCCAGGAGTAGATGGTTTCCCAATAGAATTGTTTTAATTTTTCTGGAAAGATCTTCATATTTGGGTTTGTAGATATATATCAGAAGCATTCAGGCAAAATATGTTAAGTCCAACAATAAACAGAGGCGTCATCACATGTATCCCAAAAGCTAACAAAAATAGACAGTTGTTAAAAACTGGCTCAATTTCCCTACTGAATTCTTTGTATAAAATACTCAGCACATGTATAGCCAATAGAATTAAAACAACATTGAATACTCTTATTCATGAAACTCAGACAGGTTTTATACCTGGAAGGTGTATTAGCGAGAACATTAGATTATTATACGACATTATGTTTGAAGCAAAGTACAAGATAAAAGGGACTCTTGTTGCTTATTGACTTTGAAAAAGCTTTTGACACTGTCTCTAAAGAATTTATAATTTTAACAATTGGAAAGTTTGGCTTTGGACCCAATATGGAAAAATGGATCAAAATATTAACCAATAATGCTACATCATGTGTTAAACAGAATGGTCATTTATCACAATTTTTGACAATGAAAGGGCTGTAGACAAGGGGACCCAGTCTCTCCCTATATATTCATCTTAGTGGCTGAAATTTTAGGAATAATGATCCGTAACAACGCTGCAATAAAAGGAATTACATTGAATAACACTGAACATAAAATTGGACAGTATGCAGATGATACTGAATTATTTCTCGATGGTGAAAGAAAGTTTAAGGGCAGCAACTGACACTCTCAATAATTTCTACAAAATGTCTGGTTTAAGAATAAATATAGATAAAAGCGAAAAGCAGTGTGGATAGGCTCAATGGCAGGTAGTAGCATGATTTTATGCCAGGATCTTAAGCTTGATTGGCATAATGGGGACTTTGATATTCTAGGAATAAGACTTAATCCTAATTTAAATAACCTTTGGGTAATTAATACAAGAAAAAGACTAGAAATTATTAATAGAACTCTAGGGGTTGGAGGAAAAGAAAGTTGACATTAATAGGAAAATAACTGTTATTAAAACTTTAGCACTTTCATCATTGGTGCATATATTCACCTCACTCCCAAATCCTCCAAAGGAATTCATTGACAAATTAAACAATATATTTTATAAATTCATCTGGAATGATAAGCGGGATAAGATAAAGCGAATCGACACTTATTAGAAAATATGAAGAGGGGGGACTCAGAATGGTTAATGTACAGGTATTCATAAACTCTTTAAAACTGTCAGTTTTACATAAATATCTTCAAAATAATAGCAGTTCTAGCCCTAATATCTTTCCATTTAAAGATATATTTCTGCTTGGAGCCAATATTGAAAACTATGTCAGTATTATGAATCCCTATTGGAAAGATGTATTGGCTGCATGGGGAATATTCTATAAAACACATCAAACTGATTTTACAGATATTGATCAAATCTTATCTCAACCCCTTTGGTTCAATCACCAATTCCAAAATAGTAATTTCATTATAAGACATTGGCATCTCAAAGGTATTCACTCTATAAGAGACTTGTGTAATGATCAAGGTATTTTGCCATTTAGTGAACTTAAGAAAACTTACAAAATTAAAGGCACAATTCTTGACTATTACCAGGTTCTTTCAAATATACCCCAAAAATGGAAAGAAACTATAAGAAAGAATTTATTGATTGTTCATAATCATTATCTTAACACATGACTGATAGATTTACTTTCAGCACCAAAGAGATCCAAATATTTCTATGACAAACTTATAACTACTGAAAACCTACCATCAACATGTGAAAAATGGCAAAATATCTTTGATATTGCAATTCCATGGCAAGATATTTTTAGAAAATATAGAAGATGTACAAAAGATACCAAATTGATTGACTTCCAGTTTAAATTTATCCACAATATTGTCTACACAAAAAAAGAATTATTGAGAATGAAATTAGTAGATGATGAACTTTGCTCATTTTGTAATTTAATGTCAGAAAATTTGATACATGTTTATTGGGAATGTGAATGTGTGAAAACGTTCTGGCTGAAAGTGAAAGAATATATTGAAGATAAATCATCAGAAAATTTTACCCTGACAAAATATAGTCTTAATTGGCGGATACAATAACGATCTTATGAATCACATACTTCTTGCCAGTAAAAAATATATCCATATATCAAGTATTAAAAAAAATAAATTATCACTGGATACATTTGTAAAAATATTGAGTGATATCTTCAAGACAGAAAAGTTTATTGCCAGTAAGAATCAAAACATATTACAATTTGACAGAAAATGGTCATCTCTACTGCACACATTCCCAGCCTAATGAAGATCCCAATATGTGTTATGCCAACCCATATGAATTTCTCTCCTACGGTGTACAAGTGTTGTTGCATCATGTGCTTTGTATACATGTATCTACTGATTTTGAATGAATAATAAAAAAAAAAAAAAAAAAAAAAAGGCAGGGGACACCAGAAATGGGCTTCACACATTGTACCCATGAGGGGAATCGAACCCGGGTCTTCGGCATGACGATCACCTTTGTTTTAGAACTCAAGGTGACAACTTTCAATCAGACAATGCTACACATTTGGTTGTAGTTTAACACCCCACTGAGCATTATCCCAGCTATATAGTCTGTAAATAATCAGTTCTGAACTAGACAATAAAGTCATTGACATTATGGTCGTCGATCCAAACAAGGAAATGCTATCAACCACGTCACAGAGCCTAAGCTCCCTATATGTTGCAATAATTCCTGGGAATACCATCTTTTAAAAAAGACTGACTGACTGACTGAGTTTGGTTTTACGCCGCTTTTAGCAATATTCCAGCAACATCACGGCGGGGGACACCAGAAATGGGCTTCACACATTGTACCCATGTGGGGATTCGAACCCGGGTCTTCGGCGTGGCGAGCCAACGCTTTTACCACTAGGCTACCCCACCGCCCCTTTTAAGATAGATGAAGAACTATGACAAGAAGCAATTGGCTAGCCCTGTTGAACACCATACCTTCCTTCGGGCAATAGACTTGGACACTTTCCTTGTCTCAATGCTGTAGGTCTTCACCACCTGTAAAAAATGACAGATCATAATACTCTAGAAATGTTAAGGATCACCTAATTCTTTCCGGACATATCAATGACTATAATACTGATAACATGGTAAGTCTGTAATTCTTATAGCAGTATACATTAGCAATGCTGTGTGAGTTCGGTTTGCAGTGACAGACACAAATACTAGTCCATTTGTCAGTTTCAAGACTGAGATGTCAGTTTTAAGCCTGAGAGACCAATTTTGTAAAAATATTCAGTTATTTTACTGTCAGTTTCTTGTCCAAAATGAGCTACAGAGTTGTTGGAGTGTCCCCCTCTGTTGGTTATAATACTAAATATACAGTGGAAGCTCTCAAAACCGGCAGCCCTCCAATCTGGCATGCTCTCAATAGCGGCACTAGAATTTGGTCCCAGCAGAAGCTAGTTATTTTATAATCATTTACATGAGCTCTAATCCAGCGTCAGTCTATTCCGTATTCTGGCACAACATAAACCACCCAGTTGACTGTTTATACAGTAATTTACGCTCTCTAAACCGGCATCTGGTAACTCGGCTCTCTTGTTGATAGGCTGATCGTGTATTAAGGCATCAGATGGTTGGCTGGCACGTTGGAAGACACGATATCACATCAAACAGTTCAAAGTGAGCAACGAAAGTGCCAGTGTAGATCAGAGTGATGTTGACAAGTTTAAGTCCCGCCTCTCGACTTTGATTGATGGATATGCGCCTGAAGATGTCTTTAACTGTGATGAGGCTGGTTCATTCTCAGGTTGAAAAGGGAAAAGTTCTCAAAACCGTCACGCCCTCTATACCGGAATTTTTTGCCAGTGCCAACGAATGCTGGTTTAGAGGGATTCCACTGTATATCACTGTGCAACAGCTTGAAGTAGGAGTAAGTAGTTTTACGCCACTTTTAACAATATTCAAACAACATCCAGGTGCCACACTAGAAACGGGCATCACACACTGCTCCCATGTGGGTGACTTAATGAGGAGCTATGAGTCTGCCATGATGAGTTAACACCTCAAGTTATTACCAGGCTTAAGCTTTAAATGATAGGACCGCCTCTGTGGTGTAGTGGTTAGAGCATCCGCCCGAGAGAGTGGAAGGTCGCAGGGTTCGATCCCCGACCGCGTCATACCAAAAGACGTTAAAATATGGTACTTGTTGGTTCCTGCCTGGCGCTCGGCATTAATGGGTACAACAAGGACTGGTCGGCTCGGAGTCAGTATAATGTGTCTGAGTGGGGTATTCATGCTTCACTGCGGCATGGTATCTCAGTGGGCTAGCACGATAAAACCAGCTTCCGTCTGGGCTAGTACAAGCAGCCGCACCTACACATACACACGCACGCACGTCGTCATATGAGCGAAACATTCTCCAGCACGACGTTAAACCCAATTTCACCTCACCTTTAAATGATAAGAATGCCAGAAGTGAAGGTGTTAGGTGTTTATTAATGCCATGTATGCTACGGAACACGACACATTTACTGATTTAGGCTACATCCTTGCACTAATGATGAACAAAAATTGGAAGTGGTTCACTGTGCAACTATGAAAGGGTCATCTTGGCATGTTACAAGTCATAACTTGTGTACCCAGTTGTTTACGCATTACTTTTAAATTGTAGAAATATAGCCTTCAAGTTCAACCTGACATTATTACAATTAAAGTTACTTTAGCACAGAACAGTTATTACTTAAAACTCTGAACATTGCTAAAATACCCTCATTCCTAGAATGATGCTTTAACATGTCTACACATACCAATTACCATATGAGTCATTCTCAAAATTCCGTGCATATTTATGTTATATGTTTGTTTCCGACAAACTTAAGTCAAAATCAGTAATTTGTTTAAGGTAACCAAATTATCTCAGTTAATTCTACACTTCACAGTAACAAACTTGGCCAAAAAATATTTTTATATTTTAATCCCCCAAAACCACCCAATTTTACTCAATTTTCATGTGTCACAACTCCAGTGGTCAATGTGCAATTTGATTTTTTTGGTCTTTTTCATGTTTTTCAAAAGAAATTATTTAACATATCATAATTAAAGATGTTACAGCTACATGCTTGGCGTGGTTTGGACATTTTTGTATGGAAAGTTATTCTGTAAAAAAAAGGTCAAACTTTGTCGCAAGGTTTGACGTCACTACCGTAACATCAACCCAAAATTTGCAATAATGATTACTCCCTGTGCTGTCGTCTAATTCTACTTCATGTTTGCAAGCAATGGCAGCGAGGAAACATGGCTGTGTTACACTGACACAAAAAAAATCATTTTTCTGAATTTTATCACAAAAAATGTGTGTACAAAATATCTGAGATTTTTGCATGTCCTAACTGTTACGGTGGTTACCGCTGAAACCAGTTAATTTTGTGAAGCCAAACAATGCCAAGTACCTTAGACAGTAGGGGAAATCATTTGAAACCATGTGCTGAGTAAACTTTGGGGAGGAGTTATTGTTTTAAAACTGATATTGTTAGTGGCTGTCACTACTGTTCAGTCACTGCCATATCATGGGTTTTGTTACGATAAGGACAGATTTTGTGACGGCAGTGACATTTTCCTAGTTCAATGTTGTTTGTATCTAAATTTTCAATTCAAAGATATCAAATGTTTTTGAATCATTATGTACATTATGTACCGTCACAATGTCACTGCCGTGACATGCAGTCTTTACCTGTTTTTTACATGACAGGGACAACCATAAGTAAATCTTTTGCCTATTACATATTCTTCAAACATTCTAAAATATCTGAATGACAAATTTAATCAAATTATCTTTTAAAGTAAACATACAAAACTGGCTATTAATCAAAATGTCACTACCGTTACAATTAATGCCAATGTCCATGCCATAACATTATCATTTTCCTTATTTAATTAAAATTGATTTATCTGTTTATGTTTGGAATTTGTAGTGCAAACATGTTTGGTAGTAGAGCTTCAAGTCAGCATAATATATTTCATATTCTCATTTTGAATTTTTGGCTACATATTACTTAATATTTGCTTATCAGAAAAGAAATTACTTGTTTGGCTTGTTGGCCCCTTTTCAGCAATAAATATAAAATTTAAAAAACTCATTAGCCATATTATGTTGTAAAACTAAATGTTTTAATATATATCTACATTAAGGGAATATCATCTTTGGATTTTTTTCTTTTCAAAATGACGTTACAAATTTCGTAACAGTAGTGACGCAATTTCGTGAAATTTCTAATAAAAAGGTAAAATATGAAAAATTAAATGTAGTTAAGCTTGCATAATTTATGTTTTGCATATTCAGAATACTATGAATGTAATCAACAACATTTCAAGGTAAAACAAGAAAACAAAATTTACAATTTTTGCGTACATGAAATATGCACGAATTTTGAGAATGACTCATATACATTTTACCTTTCAAACACGTAGAAGTTCAACTGACAAATCAAACACAAGAGTTCAAATCAACATGACCAACAACTGCCCTTACCTTAACAAGTTTGTCATCATCATTGTACTTGTACTCTGTTATCTTCTTCAGTCCATTCTTCTCATCATAGTCCTCATGTGATGGGGGTAAACCCCCAGCTGTTGCAAGAGGGAAGCAGTGAAAATTTAGAAGTAATCTTTTCACTTATAAATGGCCTAAATTATCATACAGGTGAGAGTAAGGTTAGTTTATCATAAAAACTCAAATATTTGATCCTCTTACACAAAAGTACTTCAGCATTTTCCCTTTTATCATGCATACATGATACAATAATTGAAACAATGGCACAATGACACTGATGTGTTTTTATTTTTTATCAAATAGCATATCTGAAAACAATCGAGACAAGGCTACACAAAGAGTCTTATTATTGAGTGAATAGGAGACAGTTTTTTTATTCTAACATCAGCTAAACGTAAGTTTGACACATGAGCTATTTCTAAATTAATGGTTTTTCTATAAAAACGCTTATTTGTCACTATCAGATACATACTAAACCAATTCAATGTATCCGAATTAAGAGCTTATAGGGAGAGAGTTCCGGTAAGAGATCCTACACCAAAGTGTTTGCTCATCACAAAAGCCGGTGTCTGTGTACGCAAGTGTGTGTGTCTACAGTGGCAGTCTTGTGCGTGTAAGGAACTCTAGAAAGAGTTCCTACCAATCCCCTAACCCTAAACCTAACTTAAATTTTGGACTTTTAGTCATTTTGTGAGTTCGGTAAGATCTCCTCCCGTTCCCCCATCCCAAATAATATTTATAAATATACTAAAATTATTAACAACACTTAAGACAACAATCACTAGAGAACTCACAAAATGACTAAAAGTCCAAAATTTAAGTTAGGGCTAGGTTTAGGGTTGGGGGAACGGAAGGAACTCTTTCCCAATATTGCCAATGCACAGCAAAGACTTGGGTCCCAAGACTTGTTGTCTACCCACAACCAAGCCTATTACCAACATATGACCACTTCTCATCATGTATGTATTTACTAGGTATGTACAGTTTGTCTTCTAATGCATCTTGGGCAAAAAAATCTCGTGGTCCTGATGGTGTTTTTGCCAGGCCCAAAGAGCCATATGGCATAAGAGAATAACTTACTATCATCGCCTGCTTCAACCTGCTCAGCCCAGCTGTAGGATTTGCTGAAAACATGTAAAACAGGTTAAAAACATCATAATAAATCAAAATACGTTGACAAAACGTTGCAAATAAAAACATAATATCCCAACTTCGTTTCTAATAACTCACCTATCTTCTAAAGACGGCATGGCGATTTCCGGAAGTGCGCGCAAGAGTGATGTTATATAAAGCTAGGAATTTGTGACTTAAACGATATTAGATCTAAAACAAATAAATAATAGCAACTCAGTAAAACAATGTAACTGTGACGATTTTTAGAAATATATTACAGGTATGTCTAAAACTCTTAACGTATACAGAACTAAAGATATGTGCATATTGCGGTGGCATCTCTTTCGTTCCGGATGTCTTTACAGTTTTCGATAAACTAAAATGTCAAAATTTAGACACCCAGTCGATAAAGTATAGGCTCTTAGTATATCAGTTTTTGTCAGTAGCTTTTGGAAGTAATCATCACCCCAACCGCTATTTTATTTTCTGAAAGACCGTTTGTTTCCGTAGTATCAGGAAAATGCAAATCAGAGTTTAGAAGAACTGATTAATTGTGCGTGTTTCAAGCTCCGGTAGTATCACCTAATACCAATGGCGACTTCCATGCAACAATTTACGCTTGAGGATTGTAAAGGTTGAATATTTTGTCATTATTTGTGCATTTTCAGCTTTGTTTTTTGCACGTGAGAATGCATATTCCATAGCTTGATCGGTTAAACTGAAATATGTTTTCTTTAGCCCTTGAATCGCATGTAGGTTAATGTTAACTAGTAACATTTGCTCCATATTCTCATGGTCTGTTTGTTGTCATTCGAAGACGCTATGTTCGAGTGTGATTGACAATATCACAAGAAATGTTTTAACGTTTATATCCAATGTTCCCTATCAGATTGTATCATTTTACATGTATGTAATACGACACTGCTTAATCTGTAACCAAAATATATTCCACTTTGTAATACCATCATCATGTTTATTGTATTTTTGATGGACACCTAGATCAAGTATACAAATATAGTAAGCAGCCTGCCTAATCACATGTTCTCTGGCAAGCCCCCACCTGATACTGTGTAAGTGATGACTTTCCAAAGATGGGAAGCTCATCCAATTGTCAACTATAGTAAATGGTTGTCAGGCATTTGTGTCCACTGCAATGCATGGGGTAAGACAACCTACCCGTCTCAAAAACAATATTAACAAGCATGTTTTTATGTCATTATCAAAACATTTCTTTCTTTCTTTGATTTGCAAATGTCTAAAACTTGACAACAATCAGTGTTCACAGAGACATTAACAAAACTTCAACATATCAATTGGCAGATTATGACAATAGGTGAACCCAAGGAACCAAACCTGCAGTAGCAAAATGAATTTTTTGTGGCTCCGCTACATGAAATCTTGGCTGTATGACCATGTCCTACCCAGTTGTTTATCTGCCAGCAAATATATTTAAACATTGCACGGAAGGAATAGTGGAGTTGAAAATCCAAAATGAGAATGAACATGATAAATCAACTCTGTCTTCAGTAGCATCTTCCGCAAATTCTGATGAAGACAAGAGCTGTTGTGCATGCCAGCTTATGAAAGTGGCAAAGCCTAATTAAAGCTTTATGATACAGCTATTCACCGCTACCCCTCACTTTGGGATCAGATCAATAACTTAATAAGGGTTATGAAGGTGACAAACAATTTGATTCAGCTTAATACGGTTATATATTTCTGATGTATATCTGCTGACAGGTTCAGTAGTCAGACAAAACTTTGTTAAATGTTTCGGATAATACATTTGTATTGGAAATATAAAGGTTTCTTGTGGGTGATAATTCTTTCATCATAATTAAAACTTAAGCAACAATGCTGCTATAATGTGCAGTGTTTTGCTATGAAAAATTCACTAATCAGGTAGTTCAGTCTTATGTACATGTTAACAAGAACCAATTTCCACCATGTAAACAAAGTGTTATTCTTCCGTCCAAAATGTTAACAATTGTGAAGATTTGATTAGTGGTAATTTTTTTTTTTTTTTTCTTCAAAATATTACATTAGTGGACATCATGTGATGTTCAGATGAAAGTCTGAATTTGGTTATTTGTCTTTTGATTTATGTATTTTCTTCATTCCTTGCAATGAGTTGTCAAAAGTGTTCTTTGTCCTCATAATGTTAAGTAAATAGGAAAAATCTAATATCTACCAACCCCTTTTATGACATAACAGGAAAATTGGATAAATGACACAAACCAATTATTTTTGATGATTGATCGGTTGTAGTGAACCAATCATCAATAATGAGATTTTAACCAATTCCCAACACTTCATCACACCCATATTATTGGGATACCTGTCGTATCGTGGCTTCATCTTATTGTTACAAAAATGAAGGCAATCAGAATTGTGTCTGTTACCGTTTGCCAGAAAGGTTGGTCATGGGTACAGAACCCAGATTATTATCCTTATGTCTGCATCATGTCTGTACTCGGGGGTTCACATCTACGAACCAAAGGCTGTCCCTTAGCCTAATAATAAGCTTCTGAAACAAATAATTCCTTTTATATTGAAAATGAGCCCCAGTGAAATGAGAGATAAACCTGATGAAATGTAGACAGGCTTCATTTTGGGCTTTAGAATTGCAGAAAGGACTCAACAGAAGGGGAAAATAATGCTGTTCGGGGACTGTGAGACAGATTAGTAACTTTCTGATTCAGTGCGTTTTAACAACTTGTAACAGATCCTGCTTGTTATCCCCTGCCGCACCGAAGCGGGGGATATAGTATTAGGCTCCGTCCGTACATACAAATTGGAATATCTTAAGAACCGGTGACTAGATTCTTTTCATATTTGATACCTAGGTTCATCACAGTATAAGAAAGGTCCCAGTCAGGTTTGGTGACCTTGACCTTCATTTCAAGGTCACAAGGGGACTTTAACGTTTTACTCTTGTCAGCGAGATATCTCAAGAACCGTTCTCTAGATTTTCTTCATATTCAACACCAAGCTTTATCTAGGGAAGGTGCAGGGCCCAGTCGATTTTGGTGACCTTCACATAATTTTCAAGGTCATTGCGACACTTTGAAGAATTCAGCATGTTAACCTGCATGTTATTCTTGTCAGCGAGATACCTCAAGAACCGTTCACTGGACTTTCTTCATATTTGACACCAAGCTTCATCTAGGGAAAGTGCAAGGCCCAGTTGATTGTGGTGACCTTCACTTAATTTTCAAGGCCACAAAGACACTTTGAAGTTTTCAGCATGTTAAATTGCATGTCAGCAAATATCGCAAAAATCATTCTCGAGATTTTTTTCATATTTCACACCAAGCTTCATCTAATGAAGGTGCAGGGCCTAGACAATTTTAGGTGACCTTCACATAATTTTCAAGGTCACTGCGACACTTTGAAGATTTCAGCATGTTAACCTGAATTCACTGGATTTTCTTCATAGACTTTCAAGCCTTCCCTTGAATGTTTTTCAATAAGCAATTTCTTTAGTACCATTTTTGCATATTTCATACACTATGACATTCATGTCAAGGTCATAGTCAGTCTTGAAAGTATTTGTGTGTTTGAACAGCTAAAGAGCAAGATATCAAGAGAAGTTGACTGGTCATGTTTTTGTTGACATTTAACTTTATCTTAAACTTTCATTACTTTTTAAGTTTCATTTGATAATTTGCAGCGGGGGATTATGTCACCTTAGTGACAATACTTGTTATAAATAATAATAATAATAAAGGTCATATTTCTCTTCCGCCTAAACCCAAAATTTGCTCAAGGGCCCAGGTCATAGGTTCGTTTGAACAAGAGAGTCTTCAGCTCACTTTGAAATATCTCACAGTCATTGATTTGCTGGATATTTGGTGGGAGTTCATTCCAGAGTGCAGGGCCTGCTTTGGCAAAAGAGTGTTGTTCTTGTTTTGGGGACATTTAGTTCTTGAAGAGAAGCTGACTGCAGTGTTCTCTGAGGTTGGTCGTTCCCCGACCGCGTCATACCAAAAAGACGTTAAAATATGGGACTTGTTGGTCCCTGCCTGGCGCTTGGCATTAATGGGTACAACAAGGACTGGTCGGCTTGGAGTCCGTATAATGTGTCTGAGTGGGGTATTCATGCTTCACTGCGGCATGGTATCTCAGTGGGCTAACACTATAAAACCAGCTTAAGTCTGGGCTAGTACAAGCAGCCGCACATACACATACACATGCATGCACATCGTCATATGAGCGAAATATTCTCAAGCACGACGTAAAACCCAATTTCACCTCACCTCACCACTGAGGTTGGTATCTGGTTATAAGCTGTTACAGATACAGAGGGGCGAGACCATGAAGAGCTTTAAACACGAACATGAGTAATTTGTAAACAATCCAACGGCGAATTGGAAGCCAGTGTAGGTCATACAAGATTGGAATAAAATGCTTGTGTTTGCGTGTTCAACTTATCAATTGTGCTGCCGAGTTCCGTACCTTCCGAAGCTTGCTCAGACATAGTTATTCTAGACACTGTTGTTGTTTCCAGCCTGCCTGAGTGACCTGCTAGAGGCCTTCAAACAACCAGACAATGCAGTACGACTAGAGGAAGCACGGGACAATGCAGGCAATGACATGCTGAAGACAATGCAGATGTTCTTCCCTGTTGCCACACAGATTGAGGTTGCTGTGATTGAAAAATATGGCTTCCGCGGAGATGGAGATGGTAAGCAAATAAAATAATAATAATAAGTTCTTGGTGAGTTCGACTTAGACATATGCTTAGTCTCTGAATATATAATTTTTATTGTAACAAATAAACCCATTCAAATGGAAAAAGAGCCCAGGGCAGACTAGAGATTCAGAACCTGGGGAAATCTAGACTTGCTTCATTTAGGGCTTTAGCACTGCAGGGAGGGCTAGGCTGTAGGGAAAATAATATGGTTCACGGACTGTGAGACAGACTAGGTTCGACTAGGCAGTGCTTCCTGGGTGTCTGGGCTGTGTGTAGAGGGGGCAAGGGCCCTGACCTGATGAGTCTTCCCAGTTGACTGTGCCGGGATCATCCGAACCCTTTTCATCTTAATCTGTAAAACATAATAAGGCTACTTGTACTGAACTCCACTCCACACAGGCATGCTCTGAGCACATACAACATAATAGGCATTATTACCCCGTTAATCCAAGCTGCCTGTGAGGTGGTAGATAGTTAAGTCATAGGACTTATCCCACAGGGTACCCATTCACTGCTACTTGTTACAGGTGAGATCACATGTGTCACATGTGCTTTGTTGTAGGAGTCCAGCTGCCCAACGCACAAAACAGTCAATCAACAGGTGTCACTACACATTTACACTACTGACTTACTACCAGGTTCCGCTATTGATTGTGTGAATCTGTGATCATTGCTTGCCACATATGGCCACTAAATCAGGCATTAGTGGAGCAGTGACTGCTCTGTTTGCTAAAGTATTTCTAACAGGGAGAGGGTGTCAAACATATTGAATACTGTATTCCCCATCATAACCATGTATTCACGTATAAATGTTGCTGTTTTCAGGTATTGTGCGTTTCACTCAGGCTGTCAAACACTACGAGCAGCAAGACCCCGAAGTGGCTCAGTTAAACCAGCAACTACGAACCACTCTGATGCCCCCAGTTCAAGCCCCAACCCCCACTCAGACTATGGCTGAGAACGGCGCCAGATAACCCAGCAGTCGTATCTAGAGATGTCAGCAGCGGAGAGCTGTTGGCATGTTGTCTCAGTACTCTCGTACTATCCAATATGCATGCTTTAAGGCAGACCAGGGTGTGATAACCTGCATCCTTGTTGTCATGTCCACTATGTTTTTTGGTATATTTTCTCTCTGTAGTGGACTAGGTTCCTAAAGGACAACTGCCACTCGGTCTAGTCTTTCCCCCCAGGCATTCACCAGTCCATATCACGATAAGTGTAGGTGCCAGAAGCTGACTAGGTCAAATAATGTAAGGTCGACGTACTATTGTTTCATTCACTAGGCATTTGATGCTGAAGAAGAGTTTGGGTTAAATAGTTTGGATGAAGCTGAGAGAAACTGTGTTCTTTACTCTCCACTCTCTTTGGCTCAGCATTAATTTATAGGGGTTTCCTGTGGATCAATTACATATCTGGGGGAAACACTAGACATACCAGCCTAAGCATTTATACAACTATAAAGTTGTTTTCATATCAGTAAACCAATTTTAGTGTGTCTTTGACAAGATTTTAATTTGTTCTTTTTAGTGTGCCATTGACTTCAGTTACCATGGTAACTTTCATGTAACAATGGTTCTAGCTGGAGATGTCTTAAATGGCATCTGTCAAAAGTTTGCTGAACCTGTGGAAATTAAGAGTGAAATGTTTCCATGACATAATTTCACAAGCATCTATAACAGTCTTGGCATACCTGCTTTGTATGTGAATTGTATGAGAGCTTGAAAGGGTAGATAAGGACAGTGAAACACAATGGCAATGTGTTGTGATTATCATGCTTTGATCATCATTGTCCTAGAGCTACACAGTAATTGATGTCCTGTAATTAGTAATCATTTGATACCTCATCTTATTGTCTGTTTAATGACAAGCTAGACGTAAAGTAGACATGCTGTTGAGTGGTCTTAGAATATATTTAGTAAATGCTACCAGAACATGTGCTCTGTTGGGCAAACCAGTTTGAATATTCTCCTACTCGGTGACATTGGATAGGAACTGAAGCTAGAGTTGAACTTATAATTGCAGAATTGTTGCTATGGTAACTGAATAATCCTATTCCTGATTGAGTTACCTTGTGCAAAGCAAATCAGTTTTGGATTAAATTTGAAATTGTCCCATGTGTAAGAACTGAAGCTAGATTTAACTTCTAGTATGCTGAATGGTTGCTACGGTAACCGAATATTCTAATACTTGGTTGAATGACATTGTTCCAAGCAAATCAATTTGGGGTTTGAATTACATCTGAGATAGTCTCATGTGCAAGAACTGAAGTTAGAGTTGAATGTCTAATCGCTGAATGGTTGCTATGATAACTGTAATTTTAATCAATAGTTATAGCTATGCCCAACAAATGTCATAGGTGCTTTTTCGATGGCTCTGCAGTTCTCATGTATTTTACCATATTAGCACTATTGGTGCGTTTTGTAAACATGTATTGTTTTGTCACTAAGATTCAGTGTTTTACATGCATACGTTATTTTCCTGCAAATATTTCCGTCAGTAGGGACTTTTCACCCTTTTGTACTTTTGATAAATTATGGATATGCAAGAAGATTCATAGCTGGATCATTGGATCATGAGCCAGATCATTGGGAGAAGAAGTATGTTCAAATTTTCGTTGTGAAAGGTGTGACATATTTTTCTTATGTACAAAGTTTGAGACTGTCCTGCTTATGCTAATATTAATATTTTCATTACTAAACACAAGATTTGTTATTTTGAATACATTATGGAGTGAAATGTCACATGATGTCTTGAAAGCCTTGTGTGTTCGCAACATTGTGTTACATCTTGAGTATCATCTGCTGTGGTTCACAGATTTTATCACATATCTATCGCAATATCACTATTATTCACTGGATATAAAACATCTTTTTAATTTTTCTGGGCTTTTCAAGGGAAGAATTGATATAATTTTATTGAATTTTATTGACTTTCCTAACATGACACATCTTTAAATAAGGGTTTTGAATGTGTACAATAAGTCATTTGTCATGTCAATGGTGGCAGTATTGTAAGTAGCATTGTGTCAACTTACATAATGTAACATTTATGGGACATGATTGTAATTTATTCTTTCTCCAGTTGTCTTATATTTTCAGAATCTGACTATTCAATGAACAATGTTTTTCCCCATGGCTTCTGCTGCAGTGGGAAGGTTCAGATTACTGTATTCCATCTAATAAATGTGACAGTATTCATCCTCCTCTTCTTTGTCCCTGGTCTTCTTAAACTTGATTTTATCTCGACGAGACTAGAATATCCCTGTAGAACTTAACTCTAAGACAACAGTTTATATTGAACAAGTCTTTCAAAACCATTAATCAGTCACTATGGAAACCATGCTCTGTGATTACAGGGATACAGACTATCTGGTAGTTGCCGGCAAATCGGTGGATAGGATGATCAGGTTCAGTGACTTAACTGATGGTCATCATAACCAACAGCGCAGATATTTGCTCATGATATCAATTGCTGGTTTATCTGGAACAGGGTTTGCTATTGATAGGCCAATTCATGTATGGAATATTGCTAAATACAGTGTTGAACACTGTTATTGATAGGCTAAGTCATCTATCTGGAATATTACTAAAGGCAGTGTTAAACACTGTTATTGAAAGGCTAAGTCAAATATATGAAATATTCCTAAATACAGTGTTAAACAGTGTTATTGATAGGCCACATCATATGCCTGGAATATTGATAAAGGCAGTGTTAAACACTGTTATTGATAGGCTTAGTCATATATCTGGAATATTCCTAAATACAGTGTTAAACAGTGTTATTGATAGGCCACATCATATACCTGGAATATTGATAAAGGCAGTGTTAAACACTGTTATTGATAGACTAAGTCATATATCTGAAATATTCCTAAACACAGTGTTAAACAGTCAAGCAACAAAATTGCATCTTAGAAGTAAAACTTAATGTCAACTAGCCAGATTAAATAAAACTCTAAAATGTTCAAAATTCTACAAGCCTTTGGGTGTGTTGAGATACCCAGAAAGTTAGTGATGCTCTGTCAGCTTACACACTTGTATTACTGTGTAGGTCACTTATGTATCATAAAGCCTTTGTTTTGCTATTTGGTTTATGAATCCATCTACAACAAATTTAATAAAACCGGGATTTTAACTGAGTTGGGTTTTCTTCAACTTGACAATTCCAGTCATTTATTGCAGTGATAAAACCTGGCTTTATGCTAACCAAAAACAGTTTATATCAAATATATTACAAGCATTTTTTTTATAAATTTTTCTTGAGATTCAAATTATTGCATGGGTTTGGTAAGAACACAGTGATTTGAACTATGCAACCAATTGACACACCTGACAGGCATATAGACCCCACTCTGAAAAAGTCCAAACTATATTCTCAAATACAACCCCATGTGGGTACTATTTGTGAAGCCCATTTCTGGTGTCTCTTCAGTAGTGTAACGAATAATACTGAGCCTAAGTTTACTTTGACTGACTCCAGACTCGATTATTTACACACTGCCGCCATATAGCTGGAATATTGCTGAGTGTGGCATAAAACTAAACTCACTCACTCACTTAGACTGACTACATTGCTGACTTTTACTGACTATTTCACACAAAAATCTAAGGTAAATGCATATATTTGTTCCAATACTTTTCTTTTGTGAGTATATATAGAACTACCATGGAGAATCTCCCCACCACTTAGGCTGGTCATTTGAGGTGACCAATTAAATCAGTACGGTTGGTTTCTTGATTAATGGTGGTGGTCTGTAAGTATCCAAGTCTGGACCAGACAATCAAGTGATCAACATCAACAGTATGAGCGTCGACCAATCGAATCAAGGCGAGGCTAGAAGTCTTAGTTAATTGCATGTTATCATGTCCTGATGGTGTAGATCATGGGTCACTATATCAGTCATTTGATTGTCTAGTCTGGACTCCATTGTTTAAAAGCCAGCATTGCGTAGCTGGAATATTGGTGCATGATAAAAGTTTCTAACAAAAACAATAAACAGCTGTCTTATGTACCACAGTCTGTTTAATGTCCTGTACTAAACTCCATCATCTTGTGGCTAACTTTTGTCAAAATATTGTGATTACATTCACAATCACGCACTTAGGAAATGCATATGGGAATTGGGGAAAGAATTTGCAGCAAACTAACAGAAGATGATTGGTACAAGTTGTGCAATGTTGCAGTAGGCTGTCTGAGTTTAAATCCTAGTTCACTTTGTCATACCTGGACATACACCCGGTTACGTAATAAGAGTCCACCAACCATGCCTTTTCAGTGTTTCAATGTACCAATGCCAACTCCTTTTGACTTAAGCTCTCATGATTTTAGATCAGTTGATCAGTTTATTTGTACAAACTAAAGCAGGAATGTGGACCTTGCTATTGTACGTCCTTTTAATATTTGCTCCTTATGAATCTGTTGACTTGAAATATTGCATTCACATCCAGGAAATACGCTAGTGGTTCATTGTGTCATTGTATTTCTTGCTTAGGCCAGACCAATTTTATTTCTTGTTTTATGGATTTTTGTCCTAAGGCAGGAGGAAAAAATAAATAAATAAAATCACCAGTCAAAGTAATATTCCTTCTACATATTAAAAGTGTTTTACTTTTGGAAATTTGTGAAGTGTATATGGGGCAAAAAACATTCAAAAACAAATTTTCATGTAAGTATACATTTTTGGCCAGTAAAAACATTAGAATTTTATTTTTTGAGCGGGGAAAATTAATTATTTTTTTTCTTATTCTTGAAAAAATATGACCACGGATCCGTAAAACAAGAAATAAAATTGGTCTGGCCTTAAGTTAATTGTAAGAGATGGAGATGTTAAAACAAGCCTTCTTTGTTGTCCTTGTGTATAATAATGTATAAGTGTCCAAAAGGAACACCGTATTTAACTTAATTAGTGCCCACAGTATTCACAACATGTAGTAGTGTTTGTTTGTCGGACGTGATTTCACCCAGTGGAGGGCCATGAACAACACAAACATTCAAGTTACATCAAGGGGACGCAGATGACCAATAAACTTTGTTTCGTCCATTGTCCATTTTTATGCGTATAGAACGCAGGAATTTGCGTCCTGTAAATCCCTGCGTAGATGACCAAGGTGTTTGAGGGAATTGGTCATATATTATAGGCAAGAGGGCAGATGAGATTTAGGGAACGGTCATGAAATAATATTAATGTATTTGGTAAGCTGGAAGAAATGTTACATAATGGAGGGAGGGTGTCAGAAATATTTGCTCGATTGTGTTTTCTGCTTTGTGAGCGCTATTTCTCCAAAGCGATAAAGGTCTAATACCTGCATCACTCTGGGCTTCCTCTTGTGGGCTACAGCTGAAATACTGTTTAAAGCAGCACTTTTAATCCTCTTTGTTTACAACAGTGTTATCTGTTACCAGGAAGCACATCTCTGTGAGAACTCTCTTGGAACCCTTCTCGGAGTAGAAGATTCAGGGTTAGAATAATGAATGTCAAGCTGGAGTGTTTGATCTGTTCCTAAGGTGGTAGTAAGATTATATGTTATGTACTTGTTTATGTCTTGTTATCTGCCCACAGGAGATAAATAACAACAATGGGTTTGCACAAATTTCAACCTGTTTAGGCCTCTGGCTGTATCCAGCATGTGGTCGACAACACAATTTTTACCTGTGTCATGTTTTTCAAAGAGATGAGTTGACATTGAAGTATGATGGACAATGTACGTTGATTGGATTTATTTTGTTATTGGAAAATTAAGTCAAATGAAGGAAGCACATTATCAATGACTGTTGGCCATTTTGGAGTTGAGTCAAGGGAGGTAACTCTGGCAAGTGTCTTTTTACCACCCTTCTCTAATGAAAGCCTAGCTTGCCAATTTTAGGGTACCGGTATATCTGATAGCATTACATGTCTCCACATTCATGCTAATGTAAAAGGGTCAATTAGAAATTTCTGAAATAAGCACATTTTATTTGAAGATGTTGGCAGTGTGTTGCCCACAGGTTATGAATGTTCATCACTATTAGAGACAATTCATTTTGTTGTTTCGTAATGGACAAAGCAAGGAACCTTTAGCTCACTGAACAAGAAATCATAAATCATCACTTTGAAGAAAACCTGTCAAATTGAGATAAAACATTGCAACTGAATTTGTTTTCAGAAATTTTTACTGAATATTCCACTTTCTATTTGTTTTCACCAGCTTGTGAACTTATGGCCGTATCCTTTAATGTATTAACTAGATATTGTTTATAAGAAGGTCATCCATTTCTTCTTTCTCTGGGGCAGTGGGGTAGCCCAGTGGTTAAAGCACTCGCTCGTCACACCTAAGACCTGGGTTCCAATCCCCACATGGGTACAATGTGCACAGCCCATTTCTAGTGTCCCCCTGCCGTGATATTGCTGAAAAGTGGCGTAACACCATACTCACTCACTCTTTCTCTAAGTTTGTATGTTTCAGTATGTGTATTTCAGGGCAAATGTTTTGGAGGTTAATACATCTTATTGATCAAAGTTCATATTGTGTATGTCTTTTTCTTGTGATTTGTTAAATAATTACTTTAAATGCATGGAGAAGAACTTGTATTGAGTTGTTAGAGTTGGTCTGTTTCTATCTCTATGCACGGGATATGCACTGGTCAAATGTAGTGACTAAGATATTCAGGGTGTGGTGGTATCTTAACCCCCTGGGTGCCACAGGAACATATATGTCCTTCCCCTTCAACCCTCAATTTGAAGTCCAATAAAAATCTCGGCATCCAGGGGTTAACATATCAGTTTGCAATACTTAGGCATGACGTCTTTTTTTTTGTTTCTATTTTTTGGGGGGTGGGGGGTGGTGGTGGTTTAGGTGTCCAAAATTCAGGGTAGTACTACAAATAAAGTATAATGAAATAACTTCAATTTTAAGAAAATCATGGATTTGACAAAAAGTGGGGCTTAATAAATAGGGTTTTGTCTTAAATTATTGTGTTTGGGAGTTTTTAGGATAAAGTTCTAGGATTAAAGCAATTTAAATAGGTAAATATTTTGTTTACATTGATAGCCAGAGCAAATAAGTTTAGATTTATACACATTAATTATTCCCTGATGAAAAATAAGTTACAAAAATATCATTCTTTTTATTTTTGGAGTTAAGAAATTCATAAACCAAGTTTATAAATCTGACTGAACTCTCCTACTCACATTTTCTGGGCTCTAAGTAATGTTCAAGCAGGTGAACCCAACTAACCTCTCTGTTTTTCTCATAGTTTATAGGCTGTAGCGCATTTCTTTAGCAATTTTGGCTTTCTGGTGTTATGAGCTACATCTTGCTGTGCAGAGCTGTAACACTTCTGGCAACAAGATTCACTGTTCGTGGGTGTGAATCTGAGTTTTGCACAACAAATACCCAAAGGCCTGTTGGGGCAGCCTAGTGTTTAAAGCGTTTGATCGTCACGCTGAAGACCCAGGTTCGATACATGGGTACAATATGTGAAGCCTATTTCTGGTGTCCCCCGCCATGATATTACTGGAATATTGTTAAAAGCGGAGTAAAACCAAACTCTCTCACTCACTCAATGGCCTTTCAGCACCATTAGGGTGCATTTACTTTACTCAAAAACTAAAGTGACAAATGTTTTTTATTCACATCACTTTGGACTCCCAAATTAGACTGACAGTAAGTCAACAAAAACATCCTGTCCCAATAGTTGGCCCCAACTGTCAGTGACTATGTTCTTGTACAGGTCAACAAGCTGAAGGTTGTTGGGATAAATTTATTTATTTTTTCCACATTTCATTCATATGAGGAAAAGCCATGATTATATAAGGTTATAGAAAAAACGCTTGTTTATTTCATGCACAGGGTTAAAAAATTCAAGGACAGAAAAGCTCAAGTTACATGTGCATCAAAAATATATTTGTACATGGTTTAACCATCCTGAAAGTGGAGTGTTTAACCAGTGCAGGGAGATGTATATAAATGTTCTTGTTCTGTAAACAATGAATTATGTTACCTTTAGGTAATCTGATTAGGTACTTCGCTTAAGATGATATACTCTGGAAATGTACATCTGACAATGTAGAGAGAGCTGACTGAACATGCTAATGTCCCTGTTGTAGAATCAAGCATTTGTTTCCACAAGTATAAGTCACAGACTACCATGAACACTTTTTCTTTCTGAGAGAGAGAAAAAAGCTAGTCCTTAATTTTCTTCTTTTTTTTGACATTAGCACATGACACCTTTCCTTTTCTGATATTATATATTTTAATGATAATGTACATGGTTGATAGCCACTGAGCTGTGTTAGATTTTCTGACCAGGTTGGAAAGACGCATAATTGTTGGATGTAATGACAAACATGACTCATCATGCAGCCAGAGGGAAATATGTGTTGGTTTTTAGCAAAATATCTTAATAACAATACAAATGTAAAGACTATTAGTCCAGACGTTTTTGTTTATTGATTTTTGGCGAATTCTGCAAATTCTGGCAGTGGAAAGAATAATGATTCACCGTAATTTGTTGTGTTATGTAATTGATAAGATACATTTTCAGGTTTCTATTATGGTACATGTATTGATTAAAATAATATTTTTCATTAGCTCATTTTGTTCGGTTGGCAAAAAAGGACTTTGCTTTTCAATTGATTTACTTTCATACATTAAAGTATGTGGATTCAGCAGATTTGTAAACCAAATTGATAATAAGTCTGGCCATTCATTCTATTGGCAGTGATTGTAGGTTCTCAATAAGATTTACTCTGAGAAAACCCAGTGAATATGACCACCAGTTAATGATCTGAGGATGTCAGAGAAGAATGTTGTTTTGATATCACAACTCATCTGTTGTGCATGGGTTAATCACGAGTGTAATTAATTAGGCTCGAATTTGATTCCTTTTCTCTCTGTATGGGGTCATTGTGTGCTTATACTATATAATCTCAGTCCAACTTTCTCAGTGTGTTTGGTGCTAATGGTCATGTTGATCAAGTGTTTAGTTGCAAGATCTGGTCCCGATTTCTCGAAACAAACTTAAGGTTTTACTCAAATTACAAACTGAGTTTGACAATTTGAAATAGCTGAATTTTTAACTCAACTGCATTTTTAAAATAAATAAGCCCAAATAACTTAAGTAATCTATCCGCAAACTCAAATTGTCTACTATGTTTGAGTTTAATAACGATTTCAGTTTATTATGGGAAATACATTTTCTCAAATTTGAGTAAAATCTCTAACTTAAGTCAAAACTCAGACTTGAAGTTTGTTTCGAGAAATCGGGGCCTGGTCCTGCCTCTTTCATTATTACTAGGGATGAAACGGTATACCGCGGTATTAGTAGAACCGCAGTATTTTGCCTTCGGTTCGGTATACCATAATGCAATCCAAAAATGGTTTTGTTCATTCAAAATAACAAAGATTATGGTAATTTTTTTCCATGTTATTGAACAATGTAGATTGGCTCTTGTTGTCAACTGTCTGCATTATGATCATATCACATATACCGAACCGAAGGCCTTGTATCGCAATATGTACTGTACCATGGTTATAGTGTACCATTTCACCCCTAATTATTACATCCTTGATTATGTCATGTGTTAAACCATTCTATAATGATAAGTACACTGGACCTATTCACGTCCACCACTTAGTTTCAAGTCTGTTTGGGGTCAATGAATATTGGTCACCCGAATGAGAAATTCTGTTGGAAGTTACTGAGGGATGTTGATATTTCTGTATGGTGGCAAAGAAATCTTGGGTACTAATCATAATAGAAATAACCATGGTTAATCAAGGAAACTTGGATGATACTTCACATACAACCGACCTGAGTCATGTATGGAGAGACGTTAGTGACTGCAAACTGGTTGAAACACTGAAGATAAACTGTGAAACTAAACATCTGTCGAGTCAGCACTTCTGCAGATATGCATTGGCTTGTAATAGATTATACCAGAGCCCATGTGCACAAAGTTATCTTAGTGCAACAACTAGCATACAGTTAGTATATTAGTTAAGATCATTGCTTTGTGCAGGTGTGCCCAGAGTCACAACTTTGGTCTGTGATTGGCTGATTTAATGTGTAAGTGTTTGTAGGGTTATTACAGTGTAGGAAAGATGTAGAAAATCTAGCCTGTCCACAGGACTGGCAGGTCAAATTTTTTACCAGTCCTGCCAAAATCTAGCCTGTCCTCCAAATATAAATAAAACACCTTCGGCAGTAAATATTCAAAAAGGTTATAATCATTATATATATGTCATTGGTTTGCTAAAATTGACCCGACATGAGGACGGACAAGATATTTTTTTAACCTGTCCTCCACAAAATTCACCCTCCTCGGACGTTGGGAGGGGCTATCTTTCCTACACATGGCAGCACATAACCACATTTTGCAATACGATTATACAGTACGTGACTATCGAATATAATACTCAGCACATGATAGGCATTTTGCATTACAAATATAACAACTCTCCACAGCATTCTTCAATCACTCTTTGTAGGAAGTCAAATCCCAAAAAGATCCTTTATCCAGGCCCATATTTTGCTTGTGTTGCACAACATTTGTTGCCTTCGGTGGCACAGTCACATAAGGCGCCATGCTTCTCTGTGCATAGAGATGCCTGAAAACTGTTCATGGTTGTTTCCAGGTTTGTCCGCACCATTAACAGTCCTACATCACTAACGGCTCTCTGCCAATACTAACATATGTTAAGTTTGGGATTACACTTTCTTTGTAAAGTACAGATTCTAGGGTTGAGTCCCATCTGGGATTCGAACCCACACCCTCAGAGTCGGGCACCTAATCGCCAGCACACAAAGTCAGCCGCCTAACCCGCTCAGCCACTGCAACTTCCACAAAAATGGAAGTTGGACAACTGGTGGTCTAGACTGCGGACTTTGTGTACCCCTCTGATAAGTGTAAATTGGCATGGCTCCCACAGCCGAAAGCTATGAGGGTGTGGGTTCGAATCCCGGATGGGACTCAACCCAACTAAAGTACTAGAATCTGTATTTTACTAAGAAAGTGTAATCCCAAATATGCCATGTTACATTTGACCACTTTCTAAATGGCATTGTGTAATCTTGCCCATACTAAGCTGAGGCACCTTGACCGTAACTGTTCAAGGCAATGTCAAACCAACTCCATCTCCATGTGAAGTGGTTATGCACAATAACTGCTTTTAGAATTTAAGAATCTCAAACTGTAGCTCAGGAAAAGCTAAATTTACACAACTGACATGTGGGTATGCTCGATTCACAACTACCTTATTCGCCATATTAAACGCTCTGCTCAGTAAGCTCTTGAACTACTTCTAGATCAGTCTGGAAGTAGTTTCTGTAAGTGGCCCCAGTAAAAAACAACACATCTATTGGACACTTTCTTGTGATGACACATTGTTTACACAAAGCAGAAGGGCTAGATAATGGACAAGTTTCACAGACATTTAGTTTATCCACTTGCTTGATCTCTAAAAAACGTGTACATGGTTTTAATAAGCATCCCATTATTATCAGAGTATGTGTACTTATTATGGCAAATACGATATAGAGATTTGTTTTGGCAACAGACGACATGGATCAGTGTTTCTTTGCAGTAGATCCTTTATTATAGGTAATTTGATGTCTAATCTGTTGTATGTGAAGTTGTCAGTCCCGTCATAAATACAATCAACATTGTGCGTGCAAAGTTATCGCATGCTGATTGCAGACCATTGAAATATATTTTATTGTAATTTTGTACAATTTATTTGATATTTTTATGCACTTTTAGCCTTTAATTGATTGACTTGCCTTCCTGAGTTTACATTTTTTCTGTTGGATACTGCAGTTTCTAAGATAAGCTTAGTGTTTGGGTTCTATTTAAAGCATTTATGATCTAGTCCATTCAAGAAGTTTGTTTCTGTATTATTAAATGTAAATAAGACTTTGATGGATGTAGATGTGGCGTTTGAAAGACTTTTCAGGTTTCTAACAGCTTTGAATTTATTTATTTCGAAGAAGTACACGTCACATGTTGTTGAAATAGACTGTGAGGGAGAGGCTATAGTCAGTCGAATGAGAGGACAGTTTAAGTTAACATTTATCAGTAATGTACATACTGGCCCAAACAAGCAACAAATTTAATTTGATTATGTGAATTCGTTATTTTACATCAATTGTCTTACAACAATAAATTGCTTTACCAAAAGAAAATTTTGACATTGTTGCAGATTTATTTTTTGCATGTTTGACAACCCTGTACCAACACCCCAATCTTTCTGTAATGAATGGTTGGTTGTTGTTTAACGCCGCTCTCGTAATATTCCAGCTATATGGTGGCAGTCTGAAAATAATCAAGTCTGGACCTGACAATCCAGTGATCAACAGCATGAGCATCAACCTACACAACTGGGATACGTGACATGTGTCAACCAGGTCAGCGAGCCTAACCACCTGATCTTGTTACGACAAGCATGGGTTGCTGAAGACAAATTCTATCCCAGATCTTCACGTGTCTGTAATGAATGGGCTGGGCCTGCTTTTACTTGGTTGTCCTGAGTTGTGGCCCTAAGATGATTCTGATTCCCAGATATGCTTGTATTCTTGGTCTGTCAGCACCATGGGCGAAACATAACAAGGACCCAGCACAGAAGCACCTCAGTAACCATGGCGATATATCTACCCCGTGGGCACTTTGAAACATACATAAAAAACAGAAGACATATCATACCCAAGAAACCCCAGTGGGTTGGGCATATGAATATGGAGAAGCCTCTGGGTGCATCTTGAATAAAGTGGCATGCCCCTCTATCATCTTGTTACTGAAGGGGCGGTGGGGTAGCCTAGTGGTTAAAGTGTTGGCTTGTCACGCCGAAGACCCGGGTTCGAATCCCCACATGGGTACAATGTGTGAAGCCCATTTCTGGTGTCCCCCGCTGTGATGTTGCTGGAATATTGCTAAAAGCGGTGTAAAACCAAACTCAGTCAGTCCATTGTTACTGAATTGCCTGGTCTTGACTGGAAACCATCTGTATTTATCTTCTGAGTATCTGTCTTCTATACGTTGTACAGTAGAAGGTAATCTGATATAGAAGGAACATTTGACTTTCAAATTAATGTTTGACAGTTGAGCCTTCTGTTTATATCTTACCGGACATTTTGTTATTGACATGTGTTATTTTTAACATGACATATACTACCCATCAAAAGTTTAGACTCACTAGTGTAAATGTAGCCACTTACTTGTCCACTGTTCTAAACTAGCTTTTTGCAAAATATTCCATACTGTTTAAAGGTACTGTTTAGTTATGAACTGGTGTATTGTAAAACATATTCGTAACATTGAAAAGATTATTGTCATGAGTTCAGTAAATGATTAAAATCTGTGAAAATTGGCGAATTCTTAACAAAACTTTACACCAAAACGAATCTGTTCACATGCACGACATTTGCTCATGCCTTTCGCAATTTGAAGCATCATCCTTGTGCAATTCATCTGCATAAGGTTTTCAGTTGGTTCCCCCAAGTTGGTGGAGAAATTCATCTTCGATGTAACCACATACATATACATAACATATAGTGAGTGCTTTAAGTGAGTCTAAACTTGTGATGGGTAGTATATATGTGTTCTAAACATGGTTAAAATGTGAATAGTCATATATGAGTGGATGTAACGAACATTTCTGGTGCCCCTGCCTTGATGTTGGAATATTGCTGAAAGGGGGATAAAAACACAATTCACTCACTATATTAGTGGATGATTCCTAGTTGCAGTAACGATGTCGGTTGAAAAGCAACTGTTCGACATTAAAGCCTTACTTCAACTGAATAAATCACAATGGAACAACGCTACTGGATAATCTGAAGCAGAAGAATACCAGTTGGCTGTGGGCAAGGCATCAGAGGGGTGCCAGAGCACCATCTATAGACATCAACATCATGGTACAGCATTGGTACATCATGTGACTGACTGACTGTTTGGTTTTATGCTGCTTTTAGCAATATTCCAGCAACAACACGGCGGGGGACACCAGAAATTGGCTTCACACATTGTGCCCATGTGGGGATTCGAACCTGGGCCTTCGGCATGACGAGCCAACGCTTTAACCATTAGGCTACCCCACCACCCCGGTACATCATGTGAAGTATGGCAGGTGTACTAAGATGATCGGAAGACACATATTCTAATAAAGAAGTGTAAGTCACATAGTGTTGCACTAAGATGATCGCAACTCCAATGTTCTTACAAAGAAGTATGATATTGTTGTAGTACTAAGATTATGTATTTCATTCTCTCACAATGAAGTACAATAGCTGTAGCACTAAGATGACCGTAACTATACTTCTCTCAAAAGAAAGATAAGTGTAGCACTAAGATCATCAGAACTCCCATTTCTCACAAAGAAGTGTAAATGTAGCACTAAGATCATCGTAACTCCCATTCTCTCACAAAGAAGTGTAAGTGTAGCACTAAGATCATCGTAACTCCCATTCTCTCACAAAGAAGTGTAAGTGTAGCACTAAGATCATCGTAACTCCCATTCTCTCACAAAGAAGTGTAAGTGTAGCACTAAGATCATCAGAACTCCCATTCTCTCACAAAGAAGTGTAAGTGTAGCACTAAGATCATCAGAACTCCCATACTCTCACAAAGAGTTGTAAGTAGCACTAAGAGCACTGAGATGTAAGTGCACTAAGATCATGTACTACCATAGTCTCAAAGAAGAAGTGTAAGTGTAGCACTAAGATCATTTTATACACTCACAAAGAAGTGTAAGTGAAGCAATGTTCTCAGCACACTAAGATCATCGTAACTCCCATACTCTCACAAAGAAGTGTAAGTGTAGCACTAAGATCATCGAAACTCCCATTCTCTCACAAAGAAGTGTATAGCTGTAGCACTAAGATCATCTAAATCCCATACTCTCACAAAAAGTGTAAGTGTAGCACTAAGATCATCGTGTCCCATACACTCAAGATCAAGAAGTGTAAGTGTAGCACTCCCATACTCTCACAAAGAAGTGTAAGTGTAGCACTAAGATCATCGTAACTCCCATACTCTCACAAAGAAGTGTAAGTGTAGCACTAAGATCATCGTGTAAGTCCCATACTCTCACAAAGAAGTGTAAGTGTAGCACTAAGATCATCGTAACTCCCATACTCTCACAAAGAAGTGTAAGTGTAGCACTAAGATCATCGTAATTCCCATACTCTCACAAAGAAGTGTAAGTGTAGCACTAAGATCATCGTAATTCCCATACTCTCACAAAGAAGTGTAAGTGTAGCACTAAGATCATCGTAACTCCCATACTCTCACAAAGAAGTGTAAGTGTAGCACTAAGATCATCGTAACTCCCATACTCTCACAAAGAAGTGTAAGTGTAGCACTAAGATCATCGTAACTCCCATACTCTCACAAAGAAGTGTAAGTGTAGCACTAAGATCATCGTAACTCCCATACTCTCACAAAGAAGTGTAAGTGTAGCACTAAGATCATCGTAACTCCCATACTCTCACAAAGAAGTGTAAGTGTAGCACTAAGATCATCGTAACTCCCATACTCTCACAAAGAAGTGTAAGTAGCACTAAGATCATCATAGCACTAAGATCATCATCGTAACTCCCATACTCTCACAAAGAAGTGTAAGTGTAGCACTAAGATCATCGTGAATCCCATACACTCACAAAGAAGTGTAAGTGTAGCACTAAGATCATCGTGAACTCCCATACTCTCACAAAGATCTCACACAAAGTGTAAGTGTAGCACTAAGATCATCGTAACTCCCATACTCTCACAAAGAAGTGTAAGTGTAGCACTAAGATCATCGTAACTCCCATACTCTCACAAAGAAGTGTAAGTGTAGCACTAAGATCATCGTAACTCCCATACTCTCACAAAGAAGTGTAAGTGTAGCACTAAGATCATCGTGACTCCCATACTCTCACAAAGAAGTGTAAGTGTAGCACTAAGATCATCGTAACTCCCATACTCTCACAAAGAAGTGTAAGTGTAGCACTAAGATCATCGTAACTCCCATACTCTCACAAAGAAGTGTAATTGTAACACTAAGACAATCACAACCCTCATCTACTGACATGGACATACAATAGATGTAGCACAAATTGATCATAACTCCAATACTCTGGCAAGACCTGTGACAGCTGAAGCACCAAGATTGAATTCGTGCCTTGAATTTGTAACAACATAACTAACAAAATAATAATCCAAACTGATGTGAGTATAAAATACATTTATTGATGTCTATGTACACAGTACAAGTCATCACAAGATAAACCAGCTAACACCTGATTGACAACAAGTAGTGAGTAAGGATACCTGCATCTTCCTGGTGGCTGGGATTTTGCTGACCCATATATTCAGATACTGGACATTATGCCTCAGAAGCAATACTTCTTTTGAAGCATCTCATTTTCAGCAAATCAGAAATGGGACCACCCCAGTGTACAGACCTCGACCTTTGCACAGAAGGATATATGACACTGTACTTTGTTCAAAAGGGTTGAATCCCATTTCAATATGGTCACTATCGCAGCCATATTAAAAAAAACTTTTGATAGATACTACTCAAACATTTCATTCACAAGCTTGAAATTACAGCACTGTCATATAGTACTCTAAAGTTTCATGTATCTTGAAACCTTCCATTTCTGTTTGAAGACTTACTCTTGTAGCACTCTGATAGAAGGACCCTTTTCAACACAGCTGTCCAGTATTTCAAGTCACAAAACTGCAACTGACAGACCAGATTTGAATCAAATAACTTTTCATTGGCTGTGTATCAGACATGTTACTGCTGATTGGCTGTGTATCAGACATGCAACTGCTGATTGGCTGTTCACTGGGCAGGTAACTAACGGCTGTCTGTGTATCAGACATGCAACTGCTGATTGGCTGTTCACTGGGCAGGTAACTAACGGCTGTCTGTGTATCAGACATGCAACTGCTGATTGGCTGTTCACTGGGCAGGTAACTAACGGCTGGCTGTTTATCAGATAGGTAACTGCTGATTGGCTGTTCATTGGGCAGGTAACTGATGGCTGGCTGTTTATCAGATAGGTAACTGCCGATTGGCTGTTTATCGGACAGGTAACTGCTGATTGGCCAGCTGCTGCTTGAGGTAGACCTCCTGTTGGTGGATGCTCTCCTGCTCAACCTCCTCTATGCTGGGATGCCAAAGACGATGCAGGATGCGCTCCACTGCAGGAGCATATACCGAATGGGATGGGATGCTGCTGCGATACAGCTGAAATATAAGGGACACAGTGTGTAAAAATCATTAAAGAGAACATGCATCAAAATACATGAAATTTCTGAAACCTAACTCCTGAAATGAAGCCTAATCAGATGAAGTGGAATGGTGTTTAATTTTGCCTTTGTTTATTGCCCTTGCAGTGTGATACATGTGTATATGTGTGTGTGAAACCTTACCAGAACATTAACCTAACTTTAACTCTAACTCCCAACCAGGTAGTATCCACATATAATATATGAATGTAATTCTTTCACACTTCATATTCAAAGCAATATCAATTTTAAACTAAAAGTGAGTGAGTGAGTGAGTGAGTGAGTGAGTTTAGTTTAGTTTTACGCCAATTTTAGCAATTGCGGCGCTGGGACACCAGAAATGGGCTTCACACATTGTACCCATGTGAGGAATCGAACCCCTGTCTTCGACTTGATGAGTGAAAGGTTTAACCACTAAAGGTATGTGGACATGCTCCCTCAAAGAGTTTTACTGATCTACATCCATACCATCCTATTCTCCACCTCACCTTCAGTGTGTCCAGCAGATCATACAGGCTGATGGGGCCCATATCTTCAGCTGGCTGGTGGGAGGTGGCCAGATGGTGCATGGCCGTCTCCTCCCCGACATCCAAGGAGGACTTGATGCTGGGAGCGTGGTGGCCAGTCTGAGTTATAGCAGTGGCATAGCTGTGAAAGAAAATCATCAGTTGTATCATATAAGTGAGAGGGTATTTTGAGCCTGGAATTTAAAAAATTTTGTTTTAGTGTGTGGAAACATACACCTAAAAATAATTGTTTTGGCAAAGCAAATATCACATAATCACTTGCAATTTTTTTCACTGTGAAATAAGTCAACCTCAAATACCTTCAGTAGTCGCTCTGATCCATGAGCTGGGTCTGACGCAAATATCGGTTCGGCATTCAAGCACCCAGGCCATAGCGAACTTCTTTTCTCGTGAGCTTGAACCCACTTTCGACGCGCTTTCAGTACCAGAGAGATGATATTCTTAAGCTGAGTCTGAAAGTTGGCAAACGTAAAATTACTCCATGCAAATTTGAGAACAATATCTGTCAATTGTGAAAATCTTGTGTGAGTGTGTCAGCCCTTTAAATGACTGGGAAGTCTGTTCTGACCTAAAAGGTCCACAAAATATAGAAAGAGTGAGTGCATGTTGTTTTATGCAATCATAACTATCCAGTAGGATGGTTATTTAACATGTAGGTCAGACAAATCTGGTATCTGGGTCTAACAAACCAAAAAGGGTCTGTCTACAAGTATAAACATGACATAGGATGATACTGTCTGTCCACAAGTATAAACATGACATAGGGATGATACTGTCTGTCTACAAGTATAAACATGACATAGGATGATACTGTCTGTCTATAAGTATAAACATGACATAGGATGATACTGTCTGTCTATAATGGGATGATACTGTCTGTCTACAAGTATAAACATGACATAGGATGATACTGTCTGTCTATAATGGGATGATACTGTCTGTCTACAAGTATAAACATGACATAGGATGATACTGTCTGTCTACAAGTATAAACATGACATAGGATGATACTGTCTGTCTATGAGTATAAACATGACATAGGATGATACTGTCTGTCTATAATGACATAGGATATAAACATGACATAGGATGATACTGTCTGTCTACAAGTATAAACATGAAACATGATAAACATGACATAGGATGATACTGTCTGTCCACAAGTATAAACATGACATAGGGATGATACTGTCTGTCTACAAGTATAAATGACATGACATAGGATGATATACTGTCTGTCTACAAGTATAAACATGACATAGGATGATACTGTCTGTCTATAATGGGATGATACTGTCTGTCTACAAGTATAAACATGACATAGGATGATACTGTCTGTCTATAAGTATAAACATGACATAGGATGATACTGTCTGTCTACAAGTATAAACATGACATAGGATGATACTGTCTGTCCATAAGTATAAACATGACATAGGATGATACTGTCTGTCTACAAGTATAAACATGACATAGGATGATACTGTCTGTCTACAAGTATAAACATGACATAGGATGATACTGTCTGTCTATAAGAAGTATGACATGGGACATACTGATGATACTGTCTGTCCATAAGTATAAACATGACATAGGATGATACTGTCTGTCTACAAGTATAAACATGACATAGGATGATACTGTCTGTCTACAAGTATAAACATGACATAGGATGATACTGTCTGTCTACAAGTATAAACATGACATAGGATGATACTGTCTCTAAAAACATGACATAGGATGAGACTGTCTGTCTACAAGAATAAACATGACATAGGATGATACTGTCTGTCCATAAGTATAAACATGACATAGCGTGATACTGTCTGGCCACAAGTATAAACATGACATAGGATGAGACTGTCCCTACCTCCACTGCTTGGATGAGTAATTTGACAGTAACGGAGGCAACATCCTGGAGGTCGGACTCCCACGCACACACCAACATCCGACCATGCATCAACGATATGTCAGGCAGCAGGCAGTCGCGGCTCATGAATCCTTGCAAAGAAAATGTGGTATACTTTACATAAGAACAGAAACAAATCCACTGAAATGAGGTCCCATTTGACAAAACATTTACTGATCCGCTAAAAAACCCAGAGTGGTTCAGTGAGGAGTGAGAGAATTTAGTTTAACGCCGCTTTTAGCAATATTCCAGCAATATCACGGCAGGGGGACACCAGAAATGGGCTTCACACAGTGTACCCATGTGGGGAATTGAACCAAGACCTTTGGCGTGATGAGAGAACGCATTAACCACTTGGCTGCCCCACTGCTACAAGAAACAAATGAGTTGCTGAATATGTATTTAAGTGCTTTTAGCAGTAAATCAGCAATGTCTACAGCAGTGGACACCAGTAATGGGTTTACACATCATACATTGTAGGAAATTAAACACAGGTCTTCGCAATCCTTACATACACAAAAATGATTACTCATAGAATTTTCTTATGCAAAAGTTTCCTTGGCACTTATGTTTAATTCACTAAACAGGAAAAAAAGGAAAGCTGGTCAATATCTCACCTAAGGGTGTCACTCCATCATCAACGGACCGTGTGGTCACCTTGTGGGCATGAGTTGTTGGGTTGACCGGCACAAAACGTTGCTGGAAAATGTAAATATTACCATGATCCAGAAATTATTAGCTACAACTACACCTTCAAGGGTGGACTGATCAGACATCAGAGATTTAACTAGATTCCAAATTAAGTGCCCTTGTCATTCAAATGGGAAAAAAATGTTATTTGGTTAAAAAAAAGTTCTTATCTGTTATACTTCAAATGGATTTTAACCCTGTTATTATCACTGATTTTAGTTATTATTACACAGGGGTGGAAATAACTTTAAAATTGCTAGTGTACTCTGGTACAGGGACACATGTAAAATCACTTGCCCTGATCATTTTTCCACTATACCAGCCGATTTTCTTGTTGATTTTTTAAATATACAACATAATTAATATTGGGAGATCAACTGGACACGGTACAGCGTGATACACTAAATATCTTGGCCGACAGAAAACAACACTGGACTCGGACGTCGGGCAATGGCTTATTTCCACCCCTGTTACACATATGGGAAGGAGGACACAGGGTAGTATTTTTCCTGTAAGTCCCTAGGGAGGTTACACCTTTTCGTGAATGTTGATTGGCTGTTTCAGAAAATAAACAGCCAATCACACACATAGGGATATGGGGATTCCCCACACTGTGGGTTTCCTTATAGAGAAACTTCTGTTTTCATTTTAGCATTTCCTAGATCAAAAACTGACATGGATAATAAAAACAATAACCAACTCGTGACTCGCCAAGGCTCAAGAATTACATAATACATACAACTCGGGAAAGATAATTTGTCATTCCTGTCACTCGTTGTCTAAATAATGAATCAACAAAGGATGCTATGAGAAGTTTCATATTGGAGGAAATAATATATTTTGATCACATTTGTCAAGTTGTCATCTATCCTGCTCACCTGGAGATTTGCACGGCCTCCAGGTATTTTCCGCTTGATCTTGCCCTTCTTGAGTTTACTGGGTGTTGAAGTTGAGCTTGACGGACACTTCTCTTTTGATACTGAATGATGAACATACACCATATATACATTGTAACATATGGCCAAATAAAAAAAATGTTGTGGTTCCAATTACACCTCTTTGAAATTTAGGGTAGGTAGGTAGGATTTTTTGGGGACATTTTTTTAGAAGTAAAGTACAAACTAATAACACATTTATCAATGTGTAATTGTTTATTCAATCAAGCTTGCGGCCATCATGCTGACTTTCTCTATAAGAGTGACTGATGTCCGTCGGTGACGGGAAAAAACAATGGCATCTGAAAGCTTATTTTATTCATACCGCCTAAAAAAGATAGGGTCGGCACCAACATTGAAGGATCGGTCGGGTAATCGGAACCACAACATTTTTTTTTAGGCCTATTCAAAATTTCTGGGATATTTACAGTGTACATGAATACTCAATGCCATTTAGAAAGAGGTCAAATGTAACAAATGTTTCATTTTAGAATACACTTTCTCAGTAAAGTACAAGTTCTAGTACTTTTTGGTAGGTTGAGTCCTTCTGGGATTCACAACCACACTCTCCGAGTGAGACACCTAATCACCAGCACAGAAAGTTAGCAAACTACTGTAAACATACTTTTTTTCGCTTGGTGCAAATTTCGCGGAATTGACAGTTTAGACTACTTTGCGCGGTCAATTATTCGTGCAATCAGTAATTGCCGGCTGTCTCTTAGGCCACCACTAATAGCAATGAAATCAACCAGAGTGGCTTAACCTGGCAAAATTGACTATCAAGGAAATGAACTTCTACCGTATATGAAGCTTTTTGTGATTTCATTTCAAGATATGCAGGAATAAATCTTAATTAATGAAAAAATAAAATACTGCTGTATTATTTCTTTCTGAGTTGTTTCATGGTAATCCGTTTTGTATCAAACCATCTGTCACTACGACTGGTCAAAATAGAACATGTGGGGACATGATTTGGAAGTCCATTACAGCCACAGTTAAGTATGATTCTTTATGTTACTATCAGTCGTCATATTAAGATTCCCGTAAATTTCTGTCTTCAAACTTGATGTGTTATGGTAACAACTCAGAAGCGAGCGTGGGTTTATTCGCTGTGTATAAATTTTCGCGATAAAATAGTTTGCGCGAAAAGCACAAAAATAAAACCTGCGCGATATATAATACGTTTACAGTAACCCACTCAGTCACTGAGGCTCTTTGTGGAATGCAACATTGTAAAATTAGAGTGAGTGAGTTTAGTTTTACGCAGCACACAGCAATATTTCAGCTATATGGTGGCAGTCTGTAAATAATCAAGTCTGGACCAGACAATCCAGGGATCAACAGCATCAGTATCGATCTGCACAATTGGGAACGGATGACATGTGTCAACCAAGTCAGCAAGCCTGACCACCCAATCCCGTTAGTCGCCTCTAACGACAAGCATGGGTTACTGAAGATCAATATTCTAACCCGGACCTTCACTGGTGTAAAATTAGAGTAACTAAGAATGTTTCAACATTTGTTCAGATAAAACAAGGATTCGGGAGGCATTAATAATTAGTTTTTGGCTGAATATAATATTGGAAGAGTTATGTCCCCTTACCTGCGGTGGCACTGCTGACTTGGCAGCGGGCGATGATGGCCAGGAGGAACTCATTGTGTAGGTGCACTGCAACAGACAGGAGGATGCTCAATGATTGTTGCACAACGCTGCACTCAGCAATATTCCAGCTATATGGCAGCGGTCTGTAAATAATTGAGTCTGGACCAGGCAAGCCAGTGATCAACAGCATGAGCATCTATCTATGCAGCTGGGATACAATGCCTTGAGGCAACAAAGGCAGCGAGCCTGACCACCCGATCCCGTTAGTCGCCTCTTACAACAAGCATGGGTTACTGAAGATCAATGTAACTTTTGTCCAAGCTGGAAATGTCAACATGCGGTCGAGACTTCCTCTTCCATGCTCAAAATCAAAGTTGCAGGCTCTTCATTTTTTTAAGCAGTTTTAGCGATTTAAAGTTGCCATTTTTACTGTTTCAGTAGCAAGGTAATATGTTTATGTTGCTATTTCCACGATTAATGTGGGCTTTTCTGCGTTTTTCTGCACAGTGGCAAAGTTTTCTTTGGTAGGCCTGACACTAAAGTGAAGAATCTGGGTGCAAAATCTATTCCATCAGAAGCAGTCAAAAAATCTCAAACATTCCCATCAATAAGATTTCAACCAAGCTTTCAATGCTCACCTGCATCTTCTCTCAACAAATTCCTTGCTTCCAGGTCAAAATCCTCCTTACTGATCTGGCAAACAAAATACAACAATCAGGTTATGACCATACACAATCAAATACATTCATTTTACAGCCATGGTACAACTACTACCCCACTTACTTGCTCTCCTACATGTGGGTAAGTAGTAGTACAAAGGATAGAGAGAAGTGGGGCCTCTTTACTGAGTTTTCGGGAGTACATCTTCCCAATAACACACAAAGAGACTAAAAGATAATTAGGCTTTATACAGCTTTTAGCAAAAGTCACGTAATACCAATGTTCTTGAGACCTTTCCCCAACATATAGTGAAGTCTAAAAGTGAGTCAGTGAGTTTAGTTTTATGCCACACTTAGCAATATTCCAGCTATATGGCAGCGGTAAAAAATTAAGTCTGGACCAGACAATCCAGTGATCGACAGCTTGAGCATTGATCTACGCAATTGTGATACAATGACATGTGTCAACCAAGTCAGCGAGCCTTACCTTCCAATCCTGTTAGTCGCCTCTTACAGCAAACATGGGTTACTAAAGATCAGCTCTAACACGGATCTTTGTGGGTTTGAGTGGCTGGCAGTGGCCATATGATGACACAATACTACGGGTGCCTTCACGATTTTTGTCAAACAGTTGAATAAAGTTTTAAAAATCATAAGCCCGCAGCCCATAGATGGCATCGCACGGGTACTGCATGGGCACTGCATGCTGGCAGCATGGTGATCGTACACTAAACAAATGATCTTTTGGAACTAAAGGATCATAGGATCATAGGATATCCGCACGGCCATTGCATGGCTACCGCACGACCACAATGCGGCCTCCATATAAAACCCATACGTTTTCTGTGCAGCCTCCATACCTGTTCCCAAATGCATGATGCCCATAGACAACGTGAACACAAGCGTCATAGCCCGTGGCAAATGTGATCCGGGTCTAAATGGGTGAGGCGAAATTGGGTTTTATGGCGTGCTCGAGAATATTTCGCTCATATGACGACGTGCATGCGTGTGTATGTGTATGTGTGGCTGCTTGTACTAGCCCAGACGGAAGCTGGTTTTATAGTGCTAGCCCACGGAGATACCATGCCGCAGTGAAGCATGAATACCCCACTCAGACACATTATACCAACTCCGAGCCGACCAGTCCTTGTTGTACCCATTAATGCCGAGCGCCAGGCAGGGACCAACAAGTACCATATTTTAACGTCTTTTGGTATGACGCGGTCGGGGATCGAACCCACGACCTTCCGCTCTCCGGGCGGACGCTCTAACCACTACACCACGGAGGCGGTCCTGGGTCTAAATGACACTAACGAAGGAACATTGTTGCTGTTCGCATACATGGAGCCAAACTCAAGTTTGTTTTTGTAAAGTACAATGACTAAAGTTGCTACTTGATTAAGAAAATTTTGATAAATGTTCTTAATAACAGTGGTTCCAGTTATTATCCTGAACATTTTTGTCATCTGAAAAACAGTTATAACTGACATGCTTACCTTCTGTTTAAACCAGGACTTCAAATTGTGTAAATACCTTGGAAATACAAATAATAAATTCCATGAATATGAAGATGGAAAAGGAATGAATTACACAAGTTATTGTTCAAAGAGAAACAACAATCAGTATGAATGGTCACTTGTCCAATACAAACAACCATTTCATGTTCCAAACAATGTAACTATATCTTCTACAAATAAAAATTGGCGGCAAAACAATTGTTAGCTAGGGGACCGTTCATAATTTATGGCTTGGGGGTGGGGGGTGATGATGATGATTTTGTTCTGGGGAGCTAGGCGGGGTCAGCAATTTTGTACACACGTATTAGGGGGTTCAGCAATTTTGTACATAAAATTATGTTTAAAATTATGCTCAGAAATTATGGGAAGGGGAGGAGGGTCATTGATTTTGTACATGACATGCAAGGGGGGTCACTTATTTTGTACATAAATTTTAGAGGGGGGGGTCATGCACATTGTACATGCTTCTCCATAAAAATCATCACCACCACCCCTAGCCATAAATTACGGTCCCTAGACATGCTTGATGTCCTGAGAAAAATGTGATGTAAAATATAATTGAGCAGTTTCTACTAGTGGTGGTCCGATTAATTGAAATAATTGAAGATTGGTCACAATGACAAAACGACCAAGCAATCGATCATGTTTTCTCATAATCGAACACAAACAATTTTGGAACACTTGTTTGCAATAACAATATTTTTCACAAGGTTGGTTTTGTCAGTTTCATTTCATAAGCACTACATCTACTTGTCATAACAGGCTAAAAGCTAAAATCTAGAGGACATATTAAATTCATGCTAAGTTCATACAAGTATTAAACCGATCTATCAGTGGTGTATTGAAATCTGAAGTATTTACATGTCCACTGACAACTTCATAGACAATTGTAAGATAAGGCAGTGTAAACAGATGTGGCTGGATTTCACACACACCTGATATACAACTGTCACTAACTAAATACTGATACCACAGGATGATATCCAATAGCATGTGAGAATGTAAACAACCATGATTATGAGTGTTTATGAGTGGCAGGCTAATGATAAATAAAATGTGTACAAATTTGGAACTTTCTAGAACAAAAGGTGTTTTGAAAATGTGATAAGTAAAACTAAGCATTTAAGCCTTCATAATTGCAGTAAATTAAGTTAAATTTAAAGTTTACAAATTAGGAAATCTCTAATATTTTATTGGAGGATTCTTATCTGGCATTTGCTACAGACCAGCAAAGAGCCTCGGAAAAAACATACTAAGGGAGATTGGTCTTTCCCATTTCCTATTCGGTTCCCTATCCCTAAAAGAACAATCAATAATAATAATAATGTGTCATTTATATAGCCAAACTCCACTCTAGGTATGCTCATAGCACTAACAATCAAGGCACAGCACATTATTACCCCGGATAACCCAAGCTGCCATTACATCAATTACATCAAATGAAGTTCAAATATATAATTTCTATATTAAAACAAAAAACTGTGAATTTTCTCCTGCATCAGCAAATTCATTGTTATTTATTTTGGCAAAACCCACTCTTTCACTGTGTCTAATGACACCTCCCATTATGACAACTCCCTAATAAATGAACAGATATTACCAGTCCATAAGGTAACAATGCACAGAGCTCTGAAATTACCTGTCCAGATGGCAGTCAAATAATAATTCAATCTTACAGCAAATAAAGATCTTTCAGAATATTTCTGTAGACTACTATTGATTTCTTTTCATAACTTTTTATTTCCTTTATCATCATTATCAACATATGTTTTCTTTTATCAAGAAAATACATGACATGCCAGTGGAATCAGTCTTGTCGTTGTATGTCAGCTGCCCATAAATATTGTCATAAATATTGCCCTGGATTAACTTCCTCCTAATTCACAGTGAATGATCTCCCCTTCAGGCTACATCGTCTGTATTGTACAAGGGAGCCTGTGGCTGTAGATGTCATCATATGTCCATTAATAGTGAAGAATGAACATTATTTCATCCTGTAGGAAGCTATAGAGTGAGTCAGTCTAAGTAAACTTATTCGTTACTAGTGTTGGGAATTGGTTGAAATCTCACAATTGATGATTGCTTCATTACCAATGAGAAATCATCGAAAAAAAATTGGTTAGCGTCATTTCTCAGAGTTTCCTATTCAGGTTGTCATTGCAGATAAGTATTACATAATGCAACTTGCTACTTTAAAGTGATGACTAATATATCATGAACACAAACATCCCAGAGTATTCAAGAAATATTTGGTCATGACTTTTCAGTTAGTGAAGTGATTTTTCTAAGAATTAAACATGTTTTCAGGCCCTTACAACTTCGAAGATTTCAAAGACTAAAACAGTAGTTCCAAAATTGTTTGCATTTGAATATGAGAAAATGTGATCGATTGCTTGGTCGTTTTGTCAGTGCAACCAATCTTCGATTATTTCAATTAATCGGACCACCACTATTCATTATACTGCTATACTGAGTCTAACAAACCCTTTTGGACTGACCAATCAGAACACAGCTTACCAAATCTCGAAAGTTGACATTCGCACATACCGTTTGAACCTTTACCTCAAAAACTCGAAAGATTTCAAATGTTATTTTCCGCACGATTGCTTCCGAGTGATACACATGGAGGACACAATGAGTAAACAGTCGCTGAACATAGCGTTTTTGTCAATATTCAAGGATGTCATCTTGCGAAATATAAGCAAATAGTAACCATGTCATAAGAAACCCCTAAGCATATATACTGCAGGTCAAAAATCTGTGTTTTATGCAGATTTTCGTTTGTTGATAGATCAGTGTCAGCGACCAAGGAAGAGAAAAATCCAAAATCCATTTTGTAAGTCCCGCTGAACCCTAACAAGTAGTCGTCTGATTAGTTAAATCTGTTCGACTGTCTCCCATGATCTGACGGTCATAGGTTGCTCAAAGGTTAGCTGACACGACCTTCTACTCGGGTTTGTTAGACTCAGTATAGCAGTGTAACGAATAATACTGAGCCTAAGTTTACTTAGACTGCAGAGTGAGTTGGGTTATAAGTCACTTTCATTATATTCCAGCAATATTATGGCACAGGACACCAGAATCGAACCCAGACAATCAGAATGACGCTTCTACCACCAGGCTACCCAACCATATTGTTTAGGACATGACATGCATGAATCCTTGGAAGCTTGTAATTTCTAGACAATTTAACTCCTGTTATTGAAGATAAGCAATGTCCCCAGGGCATAGGTATGGTGCCAACAAACCTAAATACATAATTAGCCCAGACTGGGATACAAACCCACAATTATAGTTTTCTGGTATACCACATGATGCAACTCTGACCAGAAAAATTGTGAGTTATCCGATTGTTTTCTTGGATTATTTTAATGTATACAAGTATGAAAGTAGCTAAATGCACTAAGGCCACATTACTACAATATTCAGCCATAAGCATCCAAATGAAAGCCAAATGAATATAAAATTTCTTTCAACTACACATTCACAGTTTCTATAAACGTACATGTACAGTTACATGCTGCTCATATGGGAAACAATTCCAGGTCTTTGGTTTGACAAAAACTAAAACATTAACCCCACTAGCTGCTGTGAACTTAGCACAACAGCTGCTGTGAACTAATTTATCTGATTAAATGCTTGTATATTCCCTATATCCTTTGGCCGTCTCATACAAGATATCCACAGTTAAAATAAACACTACAAAAATTGACAATTAACAATGTGATACTAATTTTAGTAAACCAAATATATTCAGTGTAACAGCCACCAATGGATACTTTAATGTCTGCTCCATGATAGTGAACAACCTATTATCTAAGTAATTCAAACAACGATGCAAGCTTGACATAAGTGACATATTGCAGTTTGGGTTGACAGATCATGACAACAGCTTCATTATTTAGAACACCTGCCATCAAGCACTGGGGCGTGTGACAACCTGCAGGATATCTCTTAACGTTGCCAGCATAAAGATACCTATAAGAACTGATCATCTTCCTACTTCATCATAATGTTGAATATTGCAATATACGTTACTAGTATTCCTGAATATTTAGTCTATACTACCCATCAAAAGTTTAGACTCACTAGTGTAAATGTAGCCAGTCACTTCAGTCAGCTGTTCTAACCTAGATTTGCAAACTAATCCTTACTGTTTAATGGTACTGTTTACACATGAACTGATGTATTGTAAATCAAATTCATAACGTTGAAAAGATCATAGTCATGAGTTCAATACTAGTAAATGATGAAACTCAGTGAAAATTGGCAAATTCTTAACAAACCTTTACACCAAACACAGCTGTTCACATGCACGATATTTGCACATGCTTTTCAAAAATTTGATGCATGATCCTCTTGCAATTCATCTGCAGTTTTGCAGTTGGTTCCCCCAAGTTAGTGGAGAAATTTAACTCTTATGTAACCATATATATATACATAACATATAGTGAGTGCTTTAAGTGAGTCTAAACTTTTGATGGGTAGTATATGTCAAATATTATACATGATTCACAAGTAAAGGAGGTGTAAGGCAGTATGTGATGAGAGTGAGTGAGTGAGCCTGACTGAGTGTATAGCCTGACTGACTTTAGGTTTTACACCGCTTTTAGCAATATTCCAGCAATATCACAGCAGGGGACACCAGAAATGGGCTTCACACATTGTACCCATGTAGGGAACCGAACCCAGGTCTTCAGCGTGACACACGGAGAAGGGCCTAATGAGGATTGGGGGGTTACAATGTATAAAATTGTTGTTTGTATGCTGTGGTTCCTGACAACACTGACCATGATGATCAGTTAGTACTGATGACTGATCTGTTGTTCTGTATGCATGATCAGAGTAGAGTGCTGGTCATAAATATTGAATCTTTGATTTTGGAAACACAATTTAGACAAGTTTCATTTAGCATGTTTAGATTAGGAATAATCATAAAGATGTTTATAACTCTTCTTCTGCAAAACAAATTACGAAGACAACACTGAATATAACATATATTTTATGGGTCATGAAATCTGTATATATTTCTTGAGGAACATGAAAAGATGTGCATAATATGATAAAATATAAAGTCTATTTCCAATTTTGCTTTATTAGGGAGGCTGATAAAAAAATAAGAAATTATATGCACTAGGCGAGGGTTATGATTTTAAGCCATAAGTATACTGATTAGTGCATCCACCTCCGACCTACCACAACACTGACTTTTTCCCCTAATTATATTTATCTGTGTACTGACGACATAAAATTTAATGGACCCAATTTAATCCATGCTGCTTGATAAGCAGGTAAGATATGACACCTGAACTACATCAATAAAAATGTTTGGGAACTAGATTCAACAAGGCTCAGGTTAGAATTGATATTCAGCAACCATGCTTGTCGTAAGAGGTAACCAACGTGGTCAGGCTCGCTGACTTGGTTGACACATGTCTTCGTTTCCCAATTGTCCTGTCCATACTCCAACATTTACAGTGAGTGAGCGAGTTGAGTTTTACGCCGCAATCAGCAATATTCCAGCTATATGCCGGTGGCCAACATATACAGACCACCAAATACCTGGGATATTCACCGAGTGCGGCCTTAAACAACAACAAAATGATACAACAATAGCACCCGTCATAACCAGTGATCATAACCAATGTCATCATGACATTAACCATGTGAACTGTACCTACTTCCTTTTTGAATAATCTCTACATGTGTTCCACGACCAGATAATGTAACTATATATAAACATAGAGAAGCTAAACATAAAATGACAAGGTTCCGGCTATCTTACTTACAGACATCGCTTAACGTATTATAACAATATTTTCTCTGTTAACAATATCTACACATTCGCAAATCGCTCGTAGAGTGCATAGTCTCTTTGATATCCAAAACATCATTCCACACGTACAATTTCATTGAATCTCCGAGTGCGTCTGATAAATTTTTCCTTGCAACATTGAGATCTAAGGGGGCTGCCATATTTGTGATGAGAGCTTCCGTAAATTCCCGTAAGTTAACGAAAACTCTCGAACTTGGCTCTTCCGACGTGATTGCGGACGTGGCAGCGGTGCCGTTTATTAGTTTTACTCCCCGTCATTTATTATTCAGATGATATGCCTTGATGAAAGGCGGTTATTTGCATTTGTCTTCCTCTTGCTATCCAGTGTTCATAAACAAAATGAGATATCTGTGGAGTCTCTTTGCACAACAGATCCCCCTTGCGATTTAGAAAACGATCACATTCAGTTTTCGTAGGGAGGTTAAACAACCGGTGCAATCATCTCAACTAGCGCGTCCTCTACTTCCGGTCAGTGTGGCTGACGACTTTTACGTGGCTAAAGCTGCCGACAAACACGGCGATAACCTTAACCAAGATGCCGCAGCAAAGCGAATTGATGGATAAAGCAGAAGATGTTGCCGACCAGGTACTGTTCCGGTTTGTCAAAGTATTGATGCGACTAAAGTCGCCAATAATTGCTTAACATATCAGGCATGTTTGAAGCTGGCTCAAACTTAGATTCAGATCATAATAGGGTTACCTGTCAGTGTCAACATGCTTCTCAGCTGATGGAATTGTTTTGCTTCTTTTTTTTTAATGTCTGATATTTTCGTATAGATTTCGTAGTACATTGTGCTGTTGGTGTTGTGCGTATGGTATGAAGGTACGCTATACAAATACGCATTAGGTCGGTTACACGTCATCCTTTAAGGTTTACATTTAATTGAGTGAATATTCACAGCTGGTACTTCATGATCAGTGAAATAATTGTGTTTTACGCTGATAGTTTTAGCAGCAAGCTTGTGTGTTGAAAAATAACTGTCCTATTTTCATCACCTTTTCATGGGAGGGTCCCTTTTTCTTACACATATTGACTATTTAACATTATTAAACAGAAAACAAGTGCTTATTAATTGCGTAAACAATATTTATATTTAAACAGCCATATTTTGATTTTTTTTCAGTTTTTTAAGCGAGGTATTTCATGGCTTTACCTTTTATGTGGTTAATGTTTGTACATTAATTCAGTTATTACTCATAGATTGTCTGAACTTTATAGTGTTACCAACCTGTCAGATATAACAAACACTTGTCGAACAATTGACACTTCAATTTCAAAGACATTCTGTTCATTTTATATGTCTTTTGGCTTTAAAGGGAAATTAAAATCTAACATTGAAAGCTTTGAAATATGGACCAGTGTTTCTTCATGGAAAAAAAATACACATTTCAGTGTTCCCGGTGGTTTTGAAAATTACCGGCGGCTTATGCCGACGGGGTCTGAAAATTCCGGCTGAACTAGTTTTTATCCGGAGAGACAAATTAATCAGTAATCGCAACGATATACTGTAAATAAATGTGTTGAAAAGTCTGCCGTACGAGTTGCTTGTTTTTCGAGAATGCTCATTAGACCTACAGCGTACTGACAAAAGTATTCGCGATTTGGCATATATAGCCGTTCGTCTCGTATTTTGTCACAATCAGAAAATGAAAGCGGTCCAACTAAATTCGATAAATGTGTTCAGAATGTCATTCGCTATCTAAATGACTATGAAATGTGCAAATAATTAGTGTTTATATACCTGTGGTGAATTTCAACCTGCATTTCACGAGTTGAAAACAAAGATTCTCGGACACATACTTCGGGCAGCGGGTCCACAATAACATTGTCAAAGAGCAAAGTAACGATGTTTCGAGGAATTCATGAAATAAATTGAATAAACTAATGATTAAAATCAACAACATTCATAAAAGTTGTACATATAAAATTACTATTTTCCATGTTTTTGTACGATCATGTAATGTAAGTCAAGTCACTGACAACTGACATCTCGGCTCTCGCCGCCTCAATCTTCACGCCCGGACACGATGTTTAATGCGAAAATATATACATGAAGCATTTTTGTCACAGGTCATAACCTAGCACGATATCAAAAAAGTTCCATAATTTACGATAGGTAGCGATTTCTTCTTAATATGTTCAGAATAGCATTATTTTACCCAAAACTTCTGTCTAAATCTAAAAGTTTTGTTTCACGAGGACGGAATCCATTGTCGTAATATGATTGGCTGCTTTAGGTCATGTGTCAGATTTTGACCAATTACGACCCTTATAGCAGACTGTGGCTTAAAAGCCGCCATTAGAAACCAATCTTTATCCAATAAAATCGCTTCTACAACTGTGAAAAACTATAGTCTATATTTAGATGTGGATTGCCACCTTAGTTTTCAATATACGCTTGCATTTGCTTAATATGGACTGTAATTTTGACAGGTTTTACTTTAGGTTCAACACTTTTCTTAATATGGACTGCTTTTGAGTGAAGCGATACCTATCAGGGGAATCGAAGAATGAGAAACTGTATCAAAATAAAGAGGTGCAGTCAAACTGTCGTATTTATTAATTGTTTATTATTGCATGCAATACTTAAAGCATAAAGCTACAGTGAACACCAGTATTCTGCACAGTAAAAAAGGTATACAGTATTCCTTCAGAGTCAGACATCAGGTAAACAAACAGATTATAACCAACTTTGTCAATAAAATGTGAAATCTGAGATAAATTATCATTAAACATGATGATTAACCAGTTGAATTGTATTTTCCTTTCTGCTAGGCATAGTTTTATATGCAGATGTACAGCTTACTGCTATCCTATACTAAGCAGGAAATCAGCGATCAGCTTTGCAAAATTACACACATATTTCACAAATCTACCTATGATTCAGTTAATAAATGTCCAGTAATATACTTTGAGCTTTGGTACAATGAATGAATGAAAGTGTTATTTTATCACAAATTATTTATGCCAATATGGAATTATTTTATTGGCATCTTTTACTAGATAAATTTCATAAAAACTTATTCAAATACATATTTGCCATTGGCGGATTATTTTTACGTATGGAACAGTTTGATCAGTAACCATGTCTCATGCATTCCTGTTGCAGCAAATGAATGAAAACAAAAGGCACAATATCATTATTACAACAACTAAAGTTATGAACATGATATCATGTTCAATGAATATATCTGTCAATATACACTCATAGGAACAATATCCCATACATCTAAAGCTGTACAAAGAAACCTGGTGATGTCACATTTCTTTACAAAACTATACACAGTAAAAAAAGTGTTGCACCCCCTATCTTTTTTCCGGGGTATGATGTTTTTGGCGTAACTGAGCGATAACAGAATGAGAATTAGAACCTGGATGGTGCATACACCAACAAACCAGTCTTGTGCCTATAAAATGAACTGAAATGGGGCATCCCCTGACCTCATGGTATGTAAGGATCTTGCCCTTAAGTATTGCGTTCAAATTCAAGGAAAACGAGACGGTTTTAAGTATGGTAAAAAATGGAAATTTAATGTCGAAACAAAACTTCTCTTAGGCTGAAACTGACATACAGAGAGTGGACAAACACAAACAGTCAATATCGTGAACTTCCGCCCAGTACTTGGATAACAGCTTCCAGTCGTCGTCTCATACCCCTCACCAGACGTCGAAATCGCTCTATGGGCAGCTGCTGTCACTCTTCGTGCAATGCTGCTACCAGTTCCCACACATTCTGTGGAGGAGGATCCCTGCCTTGTATCAGACGGCCCAAAATGTCCCATATGTGTTCCAGGGGATTGAGATCTGGACTCATTGCTGGCCATGGGAGGTGAGTCAGTGCATTGTTCTGGATGACCTGGGTCACAGCTCGTGAACGATGTGGCCGAGCATAATCATCCATGAATATTGGCATGGTTGCAAGTCGATGATTGTCAAAATGGGGCACAACAACTGGATCAAGCACTTCCTGAATGTAGCGATCGCCTGTTAAAGTGCCTTGTATGGTCACTAGATCCAGCTTACAGTCAAATGAGAAGCAACCCCATACCATAACCAATCCACCTCCATATGGTATCGTCGGCATGATGTGCCTAGGTGCATAAGCTGTACCCAGACACCTCCAAACTCTGACTCTGCCATCCACAACATGCACAAGAAATCTGCTCTCGTCTGACCAGTGGACTCTTCTCCAAGACCTCAAGTTCCACCCTTGCCTCTGTCTACACCAGGCTAGACGTAACCTCTTGTGGTTCTCTGTGAGTTGGGGCCGCTTGATGACTCTTCTGAACCTCAATCCAGCGGCCTTGAGTCGATTTCTCACTGTTTGGTGGCTGATCTGACAATGAGGAAGCCATTGGCGTTTCAGGGTTGCACTTGAAGCAAAGGGTTGTCGCCTTACCAGCCTTAGCAATGCTCTGTCATCCCTGACTGTGGTTATACGTGGTCTGCCTGAAGGTCTGCGATTCTTTACATCATTAGTCTTCTCATGTTTTATCACCAGGCGGCTTATTGTGGAGTAATGACGCCCGGTTCTTCTGCCAATCTCCTTGAAGGACAGACCTGCCCTATGGAGTCCAATAATCTGCCACTTGACTGCATCTGCTATTCTCGCACCCGGCATGCTGCGTTACAATGGATTCAACGGCCAGAACAACAATTTTTATAGGCGAGATTCATCACATGAGCATACTGCAATTTGCAAAAATCATGAAGAATGATATTCACGTGCAGGTTGCTACGTTTTAGAGATCGTTTTCACTACGAAAACATTAATGACTTCAACACCAAATCCTTGCAGAATGGTTATCATCAACAACCTATTCGGGTGTTTTGGATATGCCAACGTAACCAGAGTTTTAATATGGGGGTGCAACACTTTTTTTACTGTGTATATAATATTTAAAATCATGCAAAGCTTTCGGAATATCAGAACCTAAGTTGCGCCTCTCAACTGGGCTCATGATAAAACATATGTGACAAGAGGGAGTAGTAATTTTTGTATTTGCCTGAAAAGGTAAGAGTCATCGCTGTTTCAAGTACATTAAGTGAACTTCATTGTTGCAAAAATACTGCAAACACATAATTGTTGTATACTGAAGTTCATGGTTGTACGTATTCATTTCAACACATTAGGGTTGGGTACCACGATATACATAGGTTTTTGGTCAAGTACCAGTACTACCACGGTATTTATCACAGTATACTGTGCTGCAGTACCGTCTATAAGCCGACCCCAGATAGATAAGCCGACACCCAAACTTGACCCTTAAAATCAGTGTCAAAATGGTATGTTTCGTGCATAAGTCGATCCCCCGCGATGGGGTCCTAATCGCGGCAAACACAGACAACTGGCAGTTACCAATAATTATAACTTTGGTCCACATTATTAAAATAATTCACAATCATATTGTGTCTACTCACGCATCGAAATGAAGTGTAGTTGACAGAAAATGGATAATATATTTTGTTTCGCTAAATATCATACATATTGTAGTTAGACGATAACATGTCAACAAACTGGCTTGCTTCTTACCGCCTTGTTTTCCATGGACTGCTAGTTTACAGTAACATCAGTAAAAATGTGTGAATTTAAATGGCTTGCTTAGTTTACCCCATTCCATGTGCGTACAACTTAACACGTTCATGAGTGTCCGTATAACCTTAGTGTTGATTATATATTTTACATTTATAGTGCAAAAACTGTAATTAAAATTAAACAGTGCTAGGATATATTTCTTTGGGTTAAATAATAGTACTCTGTATTATATTTTACTGATGACTGCGTCAGATTTCATCCCGTTATATTATTGTGCATGTTTGAACTAGTGTTGGGGAATTGTTTAAAATCTCATAATTGATGATTGGTTCATTACCACCAATCAATCATCGAAAATAATTGGTTAGCGTCATTTATGAAATTTGTTAATGCACAAAAAAAAATAAGGAAACAAACGTAGTTATTTTGGGGGGTTTTGGCAAAATTTCACATCTTTAAAGGATGACTAGTATGTTAGGGACATAAATTTCTTGGTGTCTTTAAGATAAATTCAATCAAGACTTGGAACGAGCTTATAGTGCTTATGAAATGTAACAGACAAAACCAACCTTGTGAAAAATATTGTTGATGAAAACAAGTGTTTCAGAATTGTTTGTGTTAGATTATGAGAAAACATGATCGATTGCTTGGTCGTTTAGTCACTGCAACCAATCTTCGATTATTTCAATTTATCGGATCACCACTAGTTTGAACTTGCTCGCTGGGAAACGTGTGCACAGCTTATTGCCATTTCCGGCTCAAATACACACGGTAATCTTATTCTTACTTAATTTATAGGTGAGGTGAAATTGGGTTTAACGCCGTGCTTGAGAATATTTCGCTCATATGACGACGTGCATGCGTGTGTATGTGTATGTGCGGCTGCTTGTACTAGCCCAGACTTAAGCTGGTTTTATAGTGCTAGCCCACTGAGATACCATGCCACAGTGAAGCATGAATACCCCACTCAGACACATTATACTGACTCTGAGCCGACCTGTCTTTGTTGTACCCATTAATGCCGAGTGCCAGGCAGGGACCAACAAGTAACTTAATTTATAGTGCTCTTTTCCGGAGCAGAACTCTAAAACCGTTCAATATTTTTTCACCAAACTTGGTACATGGATAGATCTGGTGGTGTACTGGTGCCTTTTGGTAGTTTTGGAATTCTGAATAAAATATTTTTGGCGTTTCCATGGCAACAAGTTCGACTTAGACTGATTTTGGTGGTAGTGCTCTTTTCAGGAGCAGAACTCTAAAACCGTTCAATATTTCTTCACCAAACTTGGCACATAGGTAGATCTGGTGGTGTACTGGTGCCTTTTGGTAGTTTTGGAATTCTGAATAAAATATTTTTGACGTTTCCATGGCAACAAGTTTGACTTAGCCTGAAATTGTGGTAGTGCTCTTTTCCGGAGCAGAACTCTAAAACCGTTCAATATTTCTTCACCAAACTTGGCACATAGATAGATCTGGTGGTGTACTGGTGCCTTTTGGTAGTTTTGGAATTCTGAATAAAATATTTTGGCGTTTCCATGGCAACAAGTTTGACTTAGACTGAAATTGTGGTAGTGCTCTTTTCCTCGAGCAGAACTCTAAAACCGCTCAATATTTTCTTCACCAAACTTGGCACATGGATAGATCTGGTGGTGTACTGGTGCCTTTTGGTAGTTTTGGAATTCTGAATAAAATATTTTTGGCGCTTTCCATGGCAACAAGTTCGACTTTGACTGAAATTAGTGGTAGTGCTCTTTTCCGAGCAGAACTCTAAAACCGCTCAATATTTCTTCACCAAACTTGGTACATGGATAGATCTGGTGGTGTACTGGTGCCTTTTTGGTAGTTTTGGAATTCTGAATAAAATATTTTGGCGCTTCCATGGCAACAAGTTTGACTTAGACTGAAATTGGTGGTAGTGCTCTTTTCCGGAGCAGAACTCTAAAACCGCTCAATATTTCTTCACCAAACTTGGCACATAGATAGATCTGGTGGTGTACTGGTGCCTTTGGTAGTTTTGGAATTCTGAATAAAATATTTTGGCGCTTCCATGGCAACAAGTTTGACTTAGACTGAAATTGGTGGTAGTGCTCTTTTTCCTCGAGCAGAACTCTAAAACCGCTCAATATTTCTTCACCAAACTTGGCACATAGATAGATCTGGTGGTGTACTGGTGCCTTTTGGTAGTTTTGGAATTCTGAATAAAATATTTTTGGCGTTTCCATGGCAACAAGTTTGACTTAGACTGAAATTAGTGGTAGTGCTCTTTTCCGGAGCAGAACTCTAAAACCGTTCAATATTTCTTCACCAAACTTGGTACATAGATAGATCTGGTGGTGTACTGGTGCCTTTTGGTAGTTTTGGAATTCTGAATAAAATATTTTTGACGTTTCCATGGCAACAAGTTTGACTTAGCCTGAAATTGTAATAGTGCTCTTTTCCGGAGCAGAACTCTAAAACCGTTCAATATTTTTTCACCAAACTTGGTACATGGATAGATCTGGTGGTGTACTGGTGTCTTTTGGTAGTTTTGGAATTCTGAATAAAATATTTTTGGCGTTTCCATGGCAACAAGTTCGACTTAGACTGATTTTGGTGGTAGTGCTCTTTTCAGGAGCAGAACTCTAAAACCGTTCAATATTTCTTCACCAAACTTGGCACATAGATAGATCTGGTGGTGTACTGGTGCCTTTTGGTAGTTTTGGAATTCTGAATAAAATATTTTTGACGTTTCCATGGCAACAAGTTTGACTTAGCCTGAAATTGTGGTAGTGCTCTTTTCCAGAGCAGAACTCTAAAACCGTTCACTATTTCTTCACCAAACTTGGCACATACATAGATCTGGTGGTGTACTGGTGCCTTTTGGTAGTTTTGGAATTCTGAATAAAATATTTTTGGCGTTTCCATGGCAACAAGTTTGACTTAGCCTGAAATTGTAGTAGTGCTCTTTTCCGGAGCAGAACTCTAAAACTGTTCAATGTTTCTTCACCAAACGTGGCACATAGATTGGTCTGGTGGTGTACTGGTGCCTTTTGGTAGTTTTGGAATTCCGAATAAAATATTTTTGGCATTTCCATGGCAACAAGTTTCACTGAAATTGGTGATAGTGCTGCTTTCTGGAGCAGAACTTTAAAAACCTTTCAATACTCTCCTTCCACTTTTCTATATACACATCTAAATATTTCTATATACACACCTAAATATTTGACATAATCATAACTCATAGACATAATCATGAAGAGTATTTTGCCATTGCGGGGGATATTGATGACTTTGTCTTCTTGTTAAAATTTGTTTTGGATCTGGTAAAATCAGCTAATAGTGTAATAACGGGTAAAACATAATTGTTATGGCTAGAGTTCATGTGGAAGCGAAGTGACTGTCATAGTTGTAATATATCACACAGCTGTTACAGGGGAAAACTGTGATAATATTTACACAATGATTGATTTTCACATGCCATTCACAGGTACATTAGTAATTACAAACAATCAGTTGTAGTGTTCTACTTCTAGTATCAGTCATGTGAGTTTCATGTTGTTTGGATCAGAGCTCTAGTTAAGCTTTTGTCCAATCTGAGTATTTTACCCATGGTGTCTGTTATAAATGGGTGCTAGTGATCTTCAGTGGGTACTCAAATGTTCTGATATTCACCCCCTTTTTTTAAATGTGGGTATTTTCTATGTCAGTAATTTATTTATTTTTTCCTTCAGGGCTCGATTTAAGAGATGTTAACCTACTTGCACAAGGTGCAACCTAAGATAAAAACATAGTTGCACCAGCCAAATCCAGTTGCACTGCTTTTATTGCTAAGTGTAATGAAAGAAATGTGCTATTGAATTATTTAGATGTTTTATTCAGAAGTTTACCCACTCAAAAATTGACTTGCACCTGGTGCAATTTAGACTAATAACTAGGTTGCACTTTATAATATTGGGTTGCACCAGTGCAAGTAACAAAGCACTAAATCGATACCCTGTCATTAGATCATATTCTTTCGTTCTCGTCTGTGTAAACATCCTCACTTGTGAAGGTAGTTGAGTGTGCTTACTCTCACATGGTGATAAGGAAACGAAAACCCTTTGTAATCTACAACCTATAATGCTATTTATCCTATGTTCATACAACAAACACATATTCATTGATGAATTATAATTTTGTTACAAGGACCAGAAAAATTGTTATGTGTTAGTCCTACTTCTAAATGTCTGGGCCCTGCTCCACAAAGCGATCTTAGAAGAAGCAACGTTTTCATGCCTGTGGTAAAGTGCAAGATTTACGATCATCTTCATTAAGACTAAGAGATCGCTTTGTGTAATGGGGCTCGGGTGGTAAACCAGTGTTGATGTCCTTACCATAAGGTGATTTGAATGTCTAAAATGTCAAACTCAAGGCCAGAGGACCTGCTGTGCCAATTTGTGTGTAATTGCATGCTTTCCTGGGGGGATCCACTTTGATCATGTTGGTGTGATTTAAATATTGTTAAAACACAGTTCACTTTTTGTTGCAGATTTTAAGAAAGTCAAAGCATGTGCTACCTCACTTAGCTCGATTCTGCCTCATCAGCACTTTCCTTGAAGATGGGCTTCGAATGTATTCCCAGTGGGGAGAACAGCGAGACTATATGAACGCGTCATGGGGCTGTGGCTATTTCTTGGCATCACTGTTTGTGCTAATCAACCTCCTTGGCCAACTGGTCGGATGTGTCATGGTGCTCAGTCGACAAAAAGTACCCATCGCTTGTGGCCTCCTCTTCTTTATCATTGCTCTACAGGTGAGAGACACCCTGCAAAAAGTGAAAAATCTTCATTTTTTAAGAACATTTTCGACCATATAACACTACAAATTACCCCAAATATTTGAAACCTGAACAGTGATGACATGCATGCAGATTCATCTGAACTACTTAGCCTGAAAATCTACTAGTCCTCAGTTTGTCTCTAGCCAGCAGGTTAATGGAAGTCTGCATCACTGCTACTGAACATTACCATTATTCAGGGCTTCAGATAATTTTCAATCATCTGAGTACAGTACTGTCCATTACCAAAACTGATGAGTACCAGATATGTTTTTGTCAAAGCAATAAGCATCATACTGTTAGAGTAGAATTGATAATACTGGTGTGATATTGCTCCGCCATCATTCAAAGACCTCATGGGATTTCAACCCGTGAAGATAGGGGTTAGAATTGGTCTTCAGCAACCCATGCTCGTTGTTAGAGGCGACTAGCAGGATTGAGTGGTCAGGCTTGCCGACTCGGTTGACACTTGACATCGTGTATCCCAATTGCGTAGATAGATGTTCATGCTGTTGACCACTGGATTGTCTGGTCCAGGGCCCCGTTTTACGAAGCTCTCGTAAGCCTAAGTTCTCGTAACTTTTCTCGTAGTGTCGTACCTCCTATGTTACAGTATGGGAGGTACGAATGCTACGAGGAAAGTTACGAGATCTTAGGCTTACTAGAGCTTTGTGAAACGGGGCCCAGACTCCCATTATTTACAGACCGCCGTCATATAGCTGGAATATTGCTGTATGTGGCATTAAACAACAAACAAAGGATTTTGACATTGGGTAATTGGGTTTCTGTCTGTACGAGATATTGTCAAATTATTTTGGATGGGTTATCAAGGCTTGATGTTGTCATTAATGTAACTGTCACTATTAAGATCATTACCATGATGACAAGGGTGTCGGAATCTCATGCACAATTGACCACTGCTCAAGTATTATCAAATGACAGCTCTGTGCATGGCAGATATCTTATGTTGTTAAGTCTGAAGTAATAACTAACCAGACAAATTTGTTGTTTGGTAACAGTAGGATTTCTGTTCTATTCAAATGTTTTTTAATTTCCATGAACAGTTTCCTGTGCCCTACATTAATGCATTTCTGCATTTCTGCATTGTTCCCGTCTTTCATGCTTTCTATTTCTATTTCAGACGATAGCCTACAGTATTTTGTGGGATCTCCGATTCCTGCTCAGGTATGTGAAGCTAGTTCGTGTGGTAAAGGTAGAAAGTGTGCCTGGCCACAACCTTCCAAATTCTTGCAGGTCTGCTAGCCCAAGACTACTAAAATTTACTGTTGACAAGTAAGGATCCTCCTTGTGCTTGCCAGACACAGCTAGATGATATGACACTGCCAGACTGCTGAGTGCAGCGTTGAACAACAAACAAAGCATATATAATCATGATAATAATGGTTAGCACTGCTTCTGGCTTTTCTCGCTAATTAATCTGACAACAGCTGTGATGTAACATAAATACTATTCAAGAGGACATTGAACTCGTTGAGTCCTACTTACATGACCAGTGTTATCAGTGTCTCTTTTAATGAAACGTATCACTCCAGTGATGATTGAAATGGTTGATTGTTTGCAGAAACCTTGCCCTTGCTGGAGGCGTCTTGCTGCTATTGGCTGAGGATCGTACTGAAGGCAGGAGTTTGTTTGCTGGCCTCCCGTCTCTCGGTGAGAACAACCCAAAACAGTACATGCAGCTCAGCGGCCGAATTCTCCTCGTTCTCATGTTCCTTACACTGCTCCGTTTCGAGGTCGACTTCCTGCTGCTCGTCCAGAACCTCGTGGGCACTGCACTCATCGTTCTCATAGCCATTGGATTCAAGACAAAGTTATCTGCCCTTGTCCTAGTTGTTTGGCTGACAGGTCTTAATTTGTATTTCAATGCCTGGTGGAACATTCCTGATTATAAGCCTATGCGTGACTTTCTCAAGTATGATTTCTTCCAGACATTATCTGTCATAGGGGGTTTGTTGCTAGTTGTTGCATACGGGCCTGGAGGGGTTAGCATGGATGAACATAAAAAGAAATGGTAGAAACCCAAATAAAGTCTAGGCATTTGTTCAATGGAGTGTACACAGTATGATGTAACTAAGACTGTCAAAAAAAGCATGCGTTATTTGCCAGTTTTCATAAACTCATTATCATGATTACTCACACTTGTCACTTAAATATAACGTAACCAAACGAAAGATATCCGATGTTGATTCCTGGTATTGAGTGCTGTATGCATCTGTGTGAAAATGGAGATGAATGTTTCAATTTAAGCCCGCTGTTTTGCCACCAAGGTGTGCTTCATGTAGCCATTTGTAACATTACCAGTCGGCTTGTCTTAGAGCCATATGACATAAACAGTGCTTAAAGCCCACAGACATGGCTGCCTTTCTAGTCCTTCATATGTTATCCTCAGTGTTAACTAATTTAGCCTGAACCGATTATATCCTCTCTTTTTACCAGGCATTAGAAGAAAAATAATGTCAGACGGAAAGTTATTCTAAAGTTCTAAATAATCACATTTGAATGTGATTTTAAGGCATTGAAATGTCATTGTCATTCTTGGCCATTGTACATGTTTTAAAGATAGCTGATTAATGGCCCAAGTGAATATTTTTAGATAAAAGTTAAATTCCTATCTAAAAGGAGATTGAAATGTCCTTCTGTAAGCAATTCTTTTTGTCCTAATGGAAAGGGACTGAGAAGAATCATTTGTCAAAACAAGAAAGTATTTGGTTTCGACATAGTATCCTGTTTATGGCTTGCCAGCATGTGTATACAAATATTAGAAGCAGTTGTATGTAGTACATCATTAAAAACTTATCTACCAGTTCATTCTTATTGTCTGACATGTTTGTGTAGTGTGTGGATGTATTGATGATTGCAACAGAGAGGGGAAGGTGCTATTTTGACACGTATAGCTTGTCAACTTTCTAATTGTTAAAACAGAATTACTGGGAATGTAGGTATAGGATGGTGTAGTGGTGCAGCAGATGGAACTGTTGGAAGTTAATGGTGAATAGTATCAGCCCCAGTGTTATGGTTGCCGCTTGTAAACATTGCCACTTGTTAACATTGCCATTCCCCAGGGGCTTACGGTGACACCATCTCTGTAACGACTTGCCCAACATAACTCCTAAAATTACAAGTGCCAGATAGTGAGGATTTGAATCGATTCATTGTGGTACATGTACATATAGGGAGCACATGATATTTGCTGCTACTATTTTATAAACACATCTGTTCCTGGTATATTCCATCATTCCCACACTGTCAGTTCAACTCCAATGGATTCCATTTTACTGACTTTATTTTGATTTGGTAAGAATGGTAACTAGACGTTTTGGTCGATGATACATCATCTCAACAGTGAGTTTTATTAAATTGTAGTGTGTATCAACTAAATAACAAACTGTAATTTTTGTAGCTGCAAGGAGCCTGAACACTGCCAGTCTGTGTTGTTAAATGTATTTTTGGCGTGTAATGATAATTCCAAAACTTCCAGTCTGTATTGTACTTTTGATGAAACCAGTGACATTGGTACCGCTGTTCAGAAGGATGTATTTGTGTATTAGAGGCATACTTAGTTGCAGTTCAGATATACCATCTCAAGAACATTATAGAGTGAGGAAACTAGGACAGGCAAGAGAGTATTGTAATGTGCAGTATTCATAGGGAGGCCATGTGTGACCACAGATGTTATGGCTATTGGTCAGGCTATCTTTTCATATATAGTTAAAGCATTTGCTCGTCACACCAAAGACCCAAAGTACAATGTGTGAGGCCCATTTCTGGTGTCCTCCACCATGATACTGTTGGAATATTCTTAAAAGTGGTGTGAAACTACATCAAAGAGCCTGTGTTAAAGCCCACAAGAGCACGTGTTAACACTAAGATTGCTTGTAGAACTGAAATTCAGCACTTTTAGATTTTCTTATAAACTACTGGAAAGAAAAGCTAAAAAACCAATTTGTTTCAAGTGATCAATTCTTTTTGACTGTGCACTGAACCTCATCTATTTGATATGTGTCCAGGATGCAGGCAATAGCTCCTGTACCCATGGTTTATACAAGCATACTGATCCTCCACATGGTCACAAGTACTGGAGCTTATCATGAAAGAATACAGGAAGCATCTGTGGGGGCAGTCACTTGTTGCCATGAAGCAGGGACTAACTATTCCGATAATTTATTTCAGCCTCTATGTTTCAAATATGATTGTCTTGTAAACAAAACTACCATTATTTTTTTAATAAATCAAACCCATTTCCAGCAATATTCACGTTGTACTCCTTCAATGAATGATACCAAACGGACTGAAAAATGGAGAAAATTACCTCATGAAAGTTACACTTTGTGGCATTGTAAGAAAGTTGACAGCAAAACAGTTGCTTGGGTATGATTGGTACTGTTGTGGTCGTCTCCATCCAGTGCTGACTGCTAGTTTCAAATGCTGTACCACAACACCACCTGCACATATGTGCCAATACACCGGACTGTGGCCAAGGGGATATAATCAAAGAAATATGTATGCGTCATCATTATTTATGTATCCTTTCATTGAGCATTTTGAGTATCATTGGAGGTTACTTGTGTGTTTGTTATTTTAGAAGTCGATGAGTGTATGGTGATCTCTAAACCACCTTGTTAAAAGCTTCTGAGATCTTAAATTTGTGAGCATTACCATGGTGACTGGGTGATGGGTTGCAATAAACTTACCCTGCTGATATAGCATAATTATTCCATAGTCAGCCTCTATACATAGAATATCCCACATTGGTTAAAGAAAGAGCATTGGGGGTGAGACTCAATAGAATCAGATCTTTCTTACATAGTACCTCTCTGCATGAAAGGGGGCGGTGGGGTAGCCTAATGGTTAAAGCATTCGATCTTCACGCCGAACAACCAATTTCGATTCCCTACAGGGGTACAATGTGTGAAGCCCATTTCTGGTGTCCCCAGCCGTGATATTGTTGGAATATTGCTAAAAGCGGCTTAAAACTAAACTCCCTCACTCTGCCTGAAAGCTTTACCACACAATCTCACTTATACTATGGATTCCTGAGTCAGTGAGATGTTAGCTTCCTGAAACAGGTTCTATTGGTTAATATACAAATTTAATAGGAATTCCAACAGAACACAATGGTCCTTCTTTGATATTACCTTTATGATGTTGAAACAACATGCTGTATGAACAGAGTGGCTTTTGTAGTCTGCATTCACAAGTGGTTGCTTTAACTTCGTTTTCAAGATACAGAAATATCAGCCGGGCTGAACACTTTGCTCATTGCAGAGAGCTACCATATCCAGATTGCACAGTATGTTCTTGGACAGATAGGCTTTGTGTCTTGAACTGACTTGACACACTGAAGTGGAGTATGAAGCCCTTCGAGCATCTTGTCTTCAGCAAGTGTAAAGTAATACTAGTATTGAGCTTTTGTGTCTTTGATTATCCAGTGTACTTCATCTAAATTCTTTATGTTCCTGCACCCAATAACCGAGATTTAAATGACATGATACTGATTGAGATGTCTTCCTAAATACTCTTTAGCACAGTTAATAGTGCTTCAAAGGTTTTTTTAATTAGGCACAGGCCTGTCATGAGAGACATGTTTTGTTACAGAATGGTAATGTAATGCCTTGGAAAATGCAGGCTAACATGACTTGCTACAAAACATTTGTTTCGTTTGGTGAATGTATTTTCAGACTATCCTAATGCTACGTTGTAAAGGCTTGCTGCTCACTAGTCTCATCAGTGCTTCACTAATGGTCTGTTTCCTTGTTTGCTTGTGTATTATCAGTGACATATGAGAATATATTCTTGTTGTTTTTTCAAAGATGATGAACCCAGCTAATACTGAACTGAAAACAATTCAGTTATTCAGTGAGGCACTGGTGAACAGTAATCCTAAACTGAAAACAGTATGTGTCATTAATTATGAGGTCTGTGTATAAAAGTGCAGTTTTTTTGGTATGCCTACCCACAATGACATTGGCAACAACAAATTTTAATCACACCATTTGGTATGACAGGAAGGTTAGATTGCTGACAATATCTGCTGATTTAGCTTGTTTGGTTTTTTTCTTGGACATCCACCTACTTACAAGTATTCATCAATGCAGTACACCTTGAAGTTCAGACTGAGTGAAACTTTACAGTGACTTGATCAGGTAGTATATGGATGTACTTGTTATATATGGGGTGACATTCTGTTCTAAATTGTGTTATTATCACCAGTTTTTCTCAGATTGCTGTATTTTTATCAATATGAGTAGGATTGTACTGATTATTGGAACAGTATATGACTATATTTATGATGATTAATGTTTTGTCACTTTACTATCAGAATTTGTGTTACTCTTGACAAGTACAGGATCACAACCTTGTGATCAGGTATCTCATTGTTGCATTACTATGTGACAAGTAGTCTGTTGTCGCCTTACAATAAGATAATTGCTGATGATAGGTGTACTGTTGCCATGGTTACAGTCCAGTCTGCCTTAGTGATGGATGGATAGTTCTAGACGCCCTATCAACACACTGACAGCTTGTCTCTCTTTATTTCGTACATATATATGGACATTTACTGAACATAGAAACGTCATTCTTGTTAATTTCTATTGAAATTGAATTATTGAAATATGAACCTATTTATTATGATTTACTATGTTTACTTAAGACATTGGGTTTTTTTATATTTCATATTCATCATATTAACTCATCCTTTACTGAAGCTTTTTCATACCCGGTAGTACATTTACATGATATAAAGTATAGCCTGTACAAGCGTTATTGCCTTCCATGCTTACAAGCACGTCAAACTTCTGCACTATTTAGGGTAACACAACACTGCTTTATTTGTATTTTGATAAGTGTTTCAAGTTTGAGATCAGATGCTGTATACATAATAACTCACTGCAATGGTTTGGGTAAATGTGTTAGAGAGAATGCACAAGTCATAATTCCTTGTTTACAATACATGCATTTATGATAAATAAACCAATGTTTTTACTTTGATATTTAAGTGCAGATATTGTACATAGGTTTTGTTTGGCAAAGTGTTCTATTTGGTGTCATTATGCTTAAACTGAAGTTTCTTTATTGCAACCCTAGTATTGATTAAATATTGTTATGTGTACTGTTAACGCCTTACGACGCATGTTGTTATATTTCTTTCCCCATCATTGGTGTGTGTTGTTACCATGATGTGTAACTGTCCGTGTACATGAATGAATGTTTGTAAATAAACTGTGTTGGTTCATGTATCTGTGTTGCCTTTTTAGCATTGTTTTGAGGTGACTGGGCTGCCAGTGTGTATCACTACACAACTGCCCTGTGCGGAAGTACTCACTACCCAGCAATATTGTGGGTGTTGGTCATTCTGCTTAGGGCCACAGAGTTGCATTCCTTGGACATGCAAGAATACCATGATTGTTTCCCATCATACAACAGCAGGTTAAGCCATTTTTCAATGCACCACATTAATGTGAGATATGTCTCATTATAGGACAGCAATGGTGGGTGATTCTCATTGTACATGACAGTGTGGGATATTTTTTATAAGACTGCAATGTGGGTTTTTATCATATGACAATGATGTCAGGTGTTTCTCATAAGACTTAGCTATGTGGGGTGTTTCCCTTCATATAGTATGATGTTGGGTGTTTTTCATATGGCAGTAGTATCTCATTATACAGCTTGTGTACAATGTGTGAAGCCAATTTCTGGTGTCCCCAGCCCTGATATTGCTGGAATATTGCTAAGAGCTGAGTAAAACTAAACCCTTCTGCCTGAAAGCTTTACCACAATTTACTATGGATTCCTGAAACAGGTTCTTTTGTTGATATTCAAATTTAATAGGAATTAACATCAATGGTCCTTCTTTGATATTACCTTTGTGGATGTTGAAACTACATTCACTCACTCACTCATTATTCAGCTGTGTGGGGTGTTTTCCATATGACAGCGATGTCCGGGTTTCTCATTATATGCTATACATTAAGAAACTTCACATGTGTTACTTTACGTATAAAAAGTACCTATGTTAAACAAATTGTGTTTATCGTAGATGAATCTGGTTAATGAGGCAAACTAAAACAGGATTCGCCATTAATGTGCACTTGGTGCACCCACCACAGTAAACAGCAGCTCGATGGGATCCCTTTTTTTTTTATTTCACAGGGACTATCAATCTGTATTCACCCGTGAAGATCCGGGTTAGAAATGATCTTCAGTAACCCATGCTTGTCGCAAGAGGCGAATAACGGGATCGGATGGTCAGGCTCGATAACTGGGTTGACACATGTCATCGTATCCAGATTGCGTGAATCGATGTTCATGCTGTTGATCCCTGGATTGTCTTGTCCAGGCTTGATTATTTACAGACCGCCGCCATATAGCTGGAATATTGCTGAGTGCAGCGTAAAACTAAACTCACTCATCTGTGGTCCCATCTGAGTTTGTTCAGTACTGCGTATGCCCACCTTGCTTTCACAACAACAATGCCGTGTTGTCTCATTGACTGCCGATCACCCGTGTTATTTATTAGCACAGCATTGAACACCTGCGCCATTGCTGTCCCATTTGAATGAACATTCCGGTGTTGACGTTCCTCCAAGAGCATCCCACCCATGTTCGATGGGCTAATCCATGACGTCATTATCCATTTTGCAGGACATTTCGCCATCTGCAGATGCAAAAGTGCCAAGCATAGACATTCATTACGGCTTACCTGTGTCAGAATCTGACCAACATAAGGACGTCGGGCCAAAAGATGGACAGAGCGCAATCGGTTTCGTGGGTTCTGGGCAGTTACTTGACCCCTAAACAGTGCGTTACTGGTTGACGTGGTCGTAAAACGATTACGCAAATGACGTAGCCGAATTTGATTGTCATCGGCATGTGATGTCACACGTGGCCGTCCTGGCCTGATGCGATCAGAATTGTGGCCGTTCGAAGCACCCGTGTCTTCAGGCTGTGAATTGTTCGTCTAATGCATATCATGGCACGTGCAACAGCCATAGTAGACTGCATGGCCAGACTGGAGCATGCCAATTTCACCTTCATGTTTGTAAGGCGTTGAATTGGTTGTTGTTGTTTTTTTGTCTAATCATCTTCAAATTCTGCACACGTGTTGGTGGTCTGGCACATGGAATTGTGGTCACGTTTTCACAAAAGTGCGTGGTTCTCCACAAGTGTGAAGTTTCTTTTTCTTTTATTGTTGAGTATACATAGGGTGTTTTTCATTATAGAGTGCGGCGTTAACCAACAAACCAACCAACCGACCCAGCCCAGATCAATGAGACTTCAACTGACTTCAGACTTCGTCATGATGTTATCAGGCTGAATTTTTCTCTCAGGTGAAAATTCTCTCTATATATACACTTGGAATATTTAAAATAACTTTCAGCCAATGACACCTAGTCTGTTTGAATTTTGGCAATTTCAAGTGACCAATGAACATAGCTATAGCAAAATAGGAGCCACGTGACCATGTGGGTAATCCGAACTTTTTGTCTCACTTTGCTTCATCGGGTTTTCTATAAATCTCTAATTTATACGAAAGCCCAGAGGGGTCAAATTATTTTTGAATATTCTGTTTTATAATTGGTAATAACCACTTTTTTACTGGTAATTACTGCTTCTGATAAATACCACTTTTGAAGATAGTAATTACCACTTTTGAAAATAGAAATTACCACTTTTTTCTGGTAATTACCACACTTGAAACTGGTAATTATCACTTTTTTCTGATAAATACCACTTTTGACGCAAGTAAATTATATAGAACATTTAAATTTTAACAATTCTTATTCATATTCATTTTATGCGTTTTAAAATAATCGTTTAATATCACGGTTGAACTTTCATTTTACATGCTGAATGTTATTTTGGGTTTTAAGGGGAGAAATAATAATCCACTTAATGCCATTTGTCTCATGGTGAAAAAAAATATTAACAATATGAGCAGAAAAGGGAGAATACCAAATTTTAAAAGCATCCAAAACGAAATATTAAGTTACTACCGAGCATGTAAATTCATTGCCTTTACAAACAACAATCAGTCCATTTTTTTTCATTTTGGTCCTCTTTCCACACGCTATTTTTAGACTATAGCTAGATAATTTAATTGTAAACCCTAAAGAGTACACTTTAATGTTTCAATGATTTGCCTTGCAGGTGATTAGAAACAGTCAAACATGCAGTAGACGTTTTCGTACACTGTTACTGCACTTTAAATGCATTGGAATGTTAAATCAATTGAAATACAAATTAGGTACACATAATACATTTATCACTTCTAGCATTTCCGACAGTACTTTAGTGTATGAACATAGAGATTTTTTCTGGGTTACATCTTCTTTTTATTCTCGAGTACAACGTTTCAGGGCTTGTTCTGGCCCCATCATCAGGTAAACTGAACAGAAGATGTAACCCAGAAAAAAATCTCTATGTTCATCAAATATCATCTTCTAAAATGCCAATCAAGCATCTACTTTAGTGTAATACCGCTAGAGGTGTGACGTCATAATGGTTTACAGTTATGACGTCACAATGCTAATATCTCTGTCACAGTGGTATTAGACCTTGCTTGACTCGCGGAAAGCTGAGAGTCAGCACACTGTTAAAGTACTGTCGGAAATGGTAGAAAAATGCTTTTTAGCCTTAATATCTTTAGAAAGGTGATAAATGTATTATGTTGTCAATATATTAACTCACCTATAGTGTACCGGAGCACCTTTAGAATACAGCACCACAACTTCTCGTGAGGACGATCTCTGCCGTAGGTCACGTGTCATTAAGACAAGCAACCAGTTGTGAGAACCCGTCGGACGCGAGCCCGCGACTTTCGGATTGTTAGCTCGACAGCTAACCGACTGAGCTACGTCCACACTGTTGCACAATGTGCAAATTTATCGAGTCATTCCTGTGACGTCACGGAAATGAACGGAAAGAGTCGAATAGGTCACGGACAATTACGAATGCTACGGGTAGACTTGGTGTCTCGTGATTTTATTCTACGGACAATTGCCGAATGGATCCGATGCCATTTGGCACACTCGTCCCATTCCGTAATCTACAAATTAACGTGTGGCGTGGAATGAGCCGATATGCCTCAAACTGAAAAGGGTTGTTGACGTCAGGCGTCAGACGTAGATTTCACGGTGCATGCATGAATGACGCGCTTTTATATAAATCGGTGATTTTGTGACAGAAAAGTGATGTAGGGAACACTGTAAGGATAATGTGGATCGCACTAAGGAACGAGGGAGACATGAGCATGTGTAGTGACGGCACGAGGGTGAGTTAGCCTTCGAATCATTACTTTACAAAATTTATGTTGCATGTGAAAGAGGCTTGAGTGCAAATTCCAGTCCAATTTCCATTAGCCCAAAATTTCTACATTAACACATTTCATAATGTACTTTCTACGTTTTTGGTTTCCCGTTTTTGTGTGAAAAAAAGTATTAAAATGCAAAAAGGAAAAACAACAAATGGTACTCACGTATTACACCGGACATGTACCTGCTATATTGGATTCTAACCCTAACCTTAACGCTAAACCCTAAACCCTCAGCCCTAACCCCTTGAAATAATCCTAACAAATAGAATGCATTGACCGAACCACCGGACATGTACCTACTATATTGCATTAGGTCCCCAACCCCAACCCCAACCCTAACCCTAACCCTAAACCCTACAGCCCTAAACCCTAACCCTAACCCTAGTCCCTAGTCCTAGTCCTAGCCCTAGCCCTAACCCCAATCCCTTGAATTAATCCTAATAAATAGAATGCATTGACCGAACCGGCACAAACACGACTGACGTGTCTAGTGTAATGCATTATTACCGCTTCGAAAAATAAAATACAAATAAAACACTTTTCTATGTAATGGTGCAAATTACTGAATGACAAAAATATATGTGTAAATTAAAAAAATTACAAAATACAAAATACACAAAACATAACACCTCAGCAGCCCGTAATACAAATAAATATGAGCGTATTAGTGAAAAAATAAAAAATATCAAACTGGTGCTTGCAAAATATTGCGCATCCGCCGGTATACAACTACTGGAAACTCTCAACATCGTTGGGCTTATGCAATGCCATAGCTCGTAGAGATGAAACACCAGTGAGCGGAGCTTATACGCACTCGCTGAGCCAGACAACCGTGTTGCCATTCAGGCGTCATAGGGCATTGTTTCTAGAACGTGCTTTCGAACAAAATCACATTACGTAAAAGGGTATTATGACGTATTTTTAAAGTTTGTGGTGCTGTATTCTAAAGGTAGGCCGAAACTACTATTCGTAGATTAGAGGCTGGAAAGTCACAATCGTCTGTTCCCAGACGTCTGAATGTCAGTCAGAGCACACTATCTCGACTTGTAACACGATACAACCAAACGGGTACAACGAACGACCGTGCACGCACCGGAAGACCTAGAGTCACTACAGCCGCTCAGGATCGATACATCCGGGTACTTCATTTACGTGATCGTACCTCTACGCCTGAGGGGACAACAGCCAGGGTCACAGGTCTTCGAACAATATCTGGACAAACCATACCGAAAAGGTTGAGAGACGTCGGTCCGAGAGCCAGGACACCGTTACTTTGGCAACGTTTTTCGACGTCATCATCGCGCCAGACGTCTCAGGTGGTGCAACAACGTTGTGAGGCGTATTTGGTTTAGCGACGATTCCAGGTTTCTGCTGCAAAGACGGGATGCAAGAAACAGAGTGTATTTATGAACGTTACGCCCCAAACTGTGTACAAGTGGATAGATTCGGTAGGGGGAGTTTTATGATATGGGCAGATATATCCTACACCAATCGGACGGATCTTATCCACGTGCAGGCACAGAGACGATATTCTGCAACTCCATCTTCTTCCAGTCATTGACGTCCGACGTGAAGTCTTTCAGCAGAACAACGCCAGGCTGCATAATGCACGGGTCAAATGGATTTTCTGGCTAACAACAACGTTAATCTGCTGCCTTGGCCTTCTCGTTTACCTGATTTTACCCCATAGAACATCTTTGGGATGAACTGGATCGATGTCTCTGTCAGCGTCAACGTCAACCTCAAACCCTCCCGGAGCTAGATGCATTTATGCAGGAGGCGTGGAGAAGGGTCCCCGGGCGACTATACAGCGCTTGATCCAGTCCATGACAAGGCGTGTCAGAACTGTTATTCGTGTGCGTGGCGGCCATAACAGATACTGACATTTGAGTGGACCCTGGTCGAAAACGAGACTGTCATATACAAATTGCTGTCTATGATTTTATGCACTGATGTTTCTGCATTGTGGGTGTGAAAGTTCATGTTCCGATGTATCTGTGTTAAACAGTTAGACGCATATGAATACTACTACTATCACAACCGATTTCTGGCTTATGCGTTTCTTTTTTGAATAGTATATGTTTCTCCTTCCGTCATTAGTATTTCATTTCCAGACAGCGTTAGACATGACAAAGACCTTTGATATGTAATGTCATACACTGGAGATGAGAGTACCCTATTTGCGATGCGAGTACCGATCTCTTAATAGAAGCAAGTCTCTAACAGACGGAAGTATGGTCATTGTGATGCTCTTGAAATCAACTTCACCCCAAAATCATCCCACGTCCTTCTCACTAATTTCTTAATTTACCCAGGCGCTTCCAACGATGCCTTTAAAGGGTTTTCTTGTCTGTTGGTATGTCCGTTACGCCGATACTGACATCGTGTTTCTGTTTTCTCTGTTGTTGCTCTTATGAATATTTGTTAGATGTTCTGGACGGCATCTAGAATAAGTTATCAGTGTGTAACGTGATATTATGTCTTTCAAGAGCTTCACCCACGTGGTGCATTCCCAAAGGCAATAATCTAGGCCAAGGTGTTTCCGAGTTACCTTCGTGGTGTGAATGTGTAAAGAAACAATCTATCGTCAGAGTTGAACAGCTTTAGAAATACATTGACCATACATTGTCAGATTGCTGATCTGCTTTAGATAGGGCACAATACATTGTCAGATTCTTGATCTGCTTTAGATAGGGCACAATACATTGTCAGATTGTTGATCTGCTTAAGATAGGGCACAATACATTGTCAGATTGCTGATGTGCTTTAGATAGGGCACAATTCATTGTCAGATTGCTGATGTGCTTTAGATAAGGCAGATTACATTGTCAGATTGTTGATCTGCTAGAGATAGGGCACAATACATTGTCAGATTGTTGATCTGCTTTAGATAGGGCACAATACATTGTCAGATTGCTGACTTCTTTAGATAGGGCACAATATATTATCAGATTGTTCACCTGCTTTAGATAAGGCAAATTACATTGTCAGATTGTTGATCTGCTTTAGATAAGGCAGATTACATTGTCAGATTGTTGATCTGCTTTAGATAGGGCACAATACATTGTCAGATTGTTGATCTGCTTTAGATAGGGCACAATACATTGTCAGATTGCTGATCTGCTTTAGATAGGGCACAATACATTGTCAGATTGCTGATGTGCTTTAGATAAGGCAGATTACATTGTCAGATTGCTGATCTGCTATAGATAGGGCACAAAACATTGTCAGATTGTTGATCTGCTTTAGATAGGGCACAATACATTGTCAAATTAATGACTTCTTTAGATAGGGCACAATACATTGTCAGATTATTGATCTGCTTTAGATAGGGCACAATACATTGTCAGATTGTTGATCTGCTTTAGATAGGGCACAATACATTGTCAGATTGCTGATGTGCTTTAGATTAGGCAGATTACATTGTCAGATTGTTGATCTGCTATAGATAGGGCGCAATATATTGTCAGATTGCTGACTGCTTTAGATAGGGCACAATACATTATCAGATTGTTGACCTGCTTTAGATAAGGCAGATTACATTGTCAGATTGTTGATCTGCTTTAGATAAGGCAGATTACATTGTCAGATTGTTGATCTGCTTTAGATAGGGCACAATACATTGTCAGATTGTTGATCTGCTTTAGATAGGGCACAATGCATTGTCAGATTGCTGACTGCTTTAGATAGGGCACAATACATTGTAAGATTGCTGATCTGCTTTAGATAGGGCACAATATATTGTCAGATTGTTGATCTGCTTTAGATAGAGCACAATACATTGTCAGATTGTTGACCTGCTTTAGATAAGGCAGATTACATTGTCAGATTGTTGATCTGCTTTAGATAAGGCAGATTACATTGTCAGATTGTTGATCTGCTTTAGATAGGGCACGATCATATGGTGATTTGTTATCTCTGAGTACTAAGGTTGGTGTTCAAAAACATCCTGTGCTGGTAGGGCAGATATAATTTCCGAGGTATGTTCTGTTTTACACATTTTTATATTGTTGATCCAGCACTAAATTGTATCGGTAGCTCAGTCTCTTTGACTTCACTGCATGACAGAGATGAGGTAAGTTGGGGTTAACGTACGCGCGTGCTTGCGTGTGCGTGTGTACGTGTGTGTCTTCGCGTTCGTAACAATGCCGGTATAATAGTGCGAGCTCACTGTGACACCGTTAAAATGAATAACACACAGACACTGATCCCACTATTCCTTGGTTCTTCCCCTAAATGCCGAACGCCAACAAGTTGAAGCAAGATTGAAACTCCGACCTTCTACTCCATCCACGGAGACGTTCCTTTGCTTACAGACCATGACCCACCTTATTGCCAGTGCCTCTAAGAAGCGTCTGGTGGATCTTGGGGATACAACCTAGATCACAATTTAGGGCAACCAGTCGTTATTTATTCCAAATGTCAGAATAATACTTTATCAAATTTCAGCTGTTTTTCATGTTGGTGGCACTCGCACGTAGGAAGTGATGTCATTTTGTTTGTTTGTTGTTTAATGCTGCACTCCACAATTTCCAGCTATAACGACGGTTTTTAAATAATCGAGTCTGGACCAGTCAATCCAGTGATTGACGTCATGACACCCATCTACGCAACTGATATACGATGACATGTATTACTCTCACCACAAGCACTGGGTGCTGAAAAGTAACCCGGATCTTAGCGGGTCAAATGATATAATACCTTTTCGGGGTTTGTTAAGCGATTCAGTGATATTGTAAATGTATACAACTGAAAAAAACCACAGTTAAGAACTCACTGCTGTTTTGCACATACTGGCGTCCATACATATGGTATGGAAATCAGAACGTGCCATTTCTTGAAAGAGTAATTCCTTGTCGATAAAAGAGGACAAGAAGATTTTCTTAATAAACGATATTTATATTACTTCTGAACATTTCATTTAGCGTGTTACTGACTAAATTGGTTTGTTACTTAGTGGTTGGCTGGTTTGTTGTTTAACGCCGCACTCAGCAATATTCCAGCTATATGGCGGACTTATGTGAGGTGAAAGGTTTTCTGGATAACTGTATATGGTGCATCATTGCTAAAAAGTAGTGTTATTTCACAAACACGATTTCTTTTGACGCAAATATAGCGTGTATAGCCGTCCCATGGAAGGATGACCTCCTCAACACTACTATTGTGGGAACCCAGCTGAAGGCCAGCTGCTTTGTAGGATATTCCTGCATTAATCACGTCTATTATTCAACAACACAATATCAACATAATATCATAGAATTAAATAAATAATCTGACACCGTAGATGGAATTAACATTGAGGAACTTGTGTGACATTGTGAACACTGATTGTGAAGTACTTTCACGACAAGCACATTCATCAACGTATTCAATTAAGCGGTGTATTTAGTACATTAGGAAATGTACCTGTTGAATGTTTGTTTAAAATTCGGCCAAGAACCTTGAGAAATATTACCGCCACATTCTTGACAAAGTCCTTACAACATTTTGAAAATTGGTTTTGGCTTCCGCGACCAGTCATGAAATAAGGCAATTTTAGCAGAATGTGGAACGTAGTACAACGTACCCGATATTTGTGGACTGTCTATGTAGAGCTGTCTCAAACCTGGTGGGTTAGTTTTGGTAACTAGATTTATCATGTACCTATCGATAATATGGACCATTTTGCACATACATGTACAATACTGGGTGTCGGCTTATGTCGATATTGACCATCCAGGCCGAAAATGCATATCAGCCATATCAGCCCTAGCGCCGAATATCCATATCAGCCGTATAGCCCGGCTATGACCGTCTCCGTGGTGTAGTGGTTAGAGCGTCCGTCCGGAGAGCGGAATGCCAGTCGCGGGTTCAATTCCCGGCCGCGTCATATCCAAAGACGTTAAAATATGGTACTTGTTGGTCCCTGCCTGGCGCTCGGTATTAACTGGTACAACAAGGTCTAGTCGGCTTGGAGTCAGTATAATGTGTCTGAGTGAAGTATTCATGCTTAACTGCGGCATGGTATCTCAGTGAACTTGCACTATAAAACCAGCTTACGTCTGGGCTAGTACAAGTAGCCGCACATACACACGCATGCACGTCATCATATGAGCGAAATATTCTCAAGTGCTACGTTAAACCCCATTTCACCTCACATATTGCCTGGCTACTATAAACTGGTACGGAATGAATACACGCAAACGCTCGAAATTTCAATAGACGTAGCCTAGTTTATTTTTTAGTTACGATATATAGGTTATGATATGACAGTTTCCCTTTCGCCAGCCATATCAGCCCTCGACCACCATACCAGCCCTTGGGGCCTTTGGCCCTGGAGCTGATGTGACTGGCGAAAGGTAAAATGTCATGTAATAACCTCTTCATACCATACTCCAGACAATGCTATATTACATGCTTAAAGATCGTAACGGCAGGCAGTATAACCTGAGTCTCAGTTGTTATGGAAGTCTCTTTTGCCAATGATGGATATGTGGATATACTGTTTGAAACATTTTTTTTTTTTTAAATTTTATTTCAGAAACCCCTGTTACAAATTGGGGATCCAGCCCAGGGAAGCAGAAGCCCCATCATTAAAGGGGAAAGAGATTGAAGCAACAGGCTTCTGTTGGGTTTTATGTTGCCTTTTTTAAAGACATTAGACAAGCACATTGCATTCACTCACACACTCACACTGACAGAATAGGTAGCAAAAACATAAAGTATATAGTATATAAAGACAAATGACTAGCACATGATGGATGAAATGACACTTTGATGTTATATACTGTGATTTGGCTGAGAAGTTTAATATGGTGTAGAAGTATACCGATGGCTTGGAGTGTACTACTGGTCTACAAGACCATGATACAACATCCATTTTTGATAGAATTTATTGTTTTCACTTTTAGAGAATTATCTTGTTTTCTCAATCATGTATCTATCACTCAACAGTCCCTTAAAACAAGTCATATTTGGAGTGGAATAAGTAAGTTTGCATTTATAAACATGGAACTTTGCTAGTAATCAAATGAGATCAAACACTTCATCAGAGATATAGTTATCTTTGTAACCAAAAATAACAAGCTCTGAAGTAAAGGTTAAGTTACACACACGAGAACATTTTTCAAGGAACAAGTCTGAGAGTGACCTCCAGAAAGTTTGGACATAATTGCATTCCCAAAATAAATGAACAAGAGTTTCAGCACAATCATAATTATCTTTAAAATGTTAAAACAACGATGTAAGATATGCATTGGCTCGACTGGTCAGCTGAGATGAAATGTTCCAAACTGCTACATGCCTACTACATGTTTATGATGGATAGCGTATCAGAGATGTAAGTAACAACTGATATACTCTCCCAAAAAAGAAAGGCATTATGAAAATAGCAATTTCATGTAGCAATGAATTAAAACGTGATTCATTTTACAAAAGGTTTTGCTCTGTTTATGAGTCCTATGGTGTTTATGTTTTGAAACATCACAACAAAAAGCACCATCCGTAAAATACCCGTATTTAACAGCATGATTTTCAATTTCGGCGTGTAGTGTCACAGAATACACAATTCACATGTAATGCACGTGAAAGTTGGGGATCAGATAGTCTCAATGATGGGTATAAAAGGTTGATCGCTGTCTGTCGATTATTCACTGTATTTGGAATATTGTTGACGAACGCAAAATGCCACGTCTAAGTGAAGCCAACCGTCATATCGCCATTGGTTTGCTTGAAGCTGGCCAGTCTCAACGTGCAGTTGCCCGACGCATGAATGTTCACCAAAGCACCATTTCACGGCTCTGGCAGAGATATCGCCGGCAGAATGCGGTAGCAGATGCCCCTCGTAGTGGGCGACCTCGAGCGACCACTGCGGCGCAGGATCGCTACATCCGGGTACATCACCTGCGTCATCGAACAGCTACGGCGACCAGTACCGCTCGACAAATACCCGGATTGAGGAGGCTTTCTGCACAGACCCCCGTCAGGAACAGGTTGAGAGAGGCTGGTTTACGTGCCAGAAGACCTTATTTTGGCCCTGTGCTTCGACAACAACATCGTCGACATCGAGTTCAATGGTGCACCAACGTTCAGGCCTGGAACCTACCGAATTGGCGTAGAATCTGGTTCAGTGATGAATCAGGATTTCTATTGGAACGACGCGATGGAAGAATGCGGGTGTACAGACGTCGACGTGAACGTTTCGCCGACGTTTGCGTTCCCCAGGTGGACAGATTCGGCCGGGGCAGTGTTATGATGTGGGGGCGATCACCTGCCGTAGGAGAAGTGATTTGGTGATGATCCAGGGCAACCTGACAGCTCAACGGTACTGTGACGAAATCCTACGCCCACACCTCCTGCCAATCATTGATCGCCAGAGGGAGTTGTTTCAACAGGACAATGCCAGGCCCCACACAGCACGTCACACTAGAGACTTCCTCCAGAACCACAACATCAATGTGCTCCCCTGGCCCTCAAGATCACCGGACTTAAACCCGATCGAACATCTGTGGGATGCCCTGGACAGACTGGTGCGACGCCGTAACCCTCAGCCCCAGACACTTCAGCAACTCGCACAGGCACTACAGGCAGAGTGGGCTGCGATTAGGCAACACGAGATTCTGAGACTTATTCGTTCGATGCCGAGGCGATGCCGTGCAGTTCTGGATGCCCACGGTGGTCACACGAGGTATTGACTTCAGCGCCACCACACGTCTCCATGTGACACTCAAACTGACTTTCCTCGAGTTGGTGCCAAAGACGGATAAGTCTGCATTCCCAGTGTGCAATTTCGCTATATTTCATTGACTCATAAAGCCTACAAGATGTTTCAAAATAAACATAAAAATACAGTTGAAAATCCTATATGCGTTTCTTTTTTGGGAGAGTATATATATTTACGCACATGCTAAACGACCTTTGGATTTGACTACTTATGGCTAGGAGTGTGTGTGTGGGTGTGTGTGTGTGTGTGAGTGTGTGTGTGTGAGAGAGAGTGTGTGTGTGTGTGTGTGAGACAGAGAGATAAGATTTTATGGAGAAGCATGTACAATGTGAATGACCCCCCTAAAATGTATATACAAATTAAGTGACACCCCCTGCATGCCATGTACGAAATCAAGTACACACACACACCCTCCATAATATTTAAGCATAACGTTTTAGTATGTTGATGTACATAATTGCTGACCTCCCAAATACATGTGTACACAACTGAAGACCCCGCTAGCCCTAAATTATTAACGGTCCCTAACACGATAAATACTAGTACCATGTGTTATTATTACGACCAGTATATGAAAATATAAGAATCAGAAAAAGCTGTCTATAAATATCTGCATGCAAAACGAAGGAAATTAACACAGGTAATAAACAATAAAAATGCCGCATTCTTCTCTGACTTGTAGTTTTGGTCTATAAGGTATGTGAAGGAAGATGACTCGTGATATTGCTGGAATATTGCTAAAAGCGGCGTAAAAACATACTCACTCACTGCAAAAAGAAGATTACACTGAATATTCATTAAACTGAAATATGTACTTCTATTCAGATATAAAAGACAAAAGGTGTTCTGCGACATTTCTTTCTACAACACAATGTCTGTGCCTCTTGTCCACATGCAAAATGAATAATGTCTGAAAGGCTGCCGATGTGGCCCTAAATTTCCAACTCACTCACAAAATGAATCTGTCTGCATGTTTTGTGAGTGAGTAAATATTATATTGCTTAAGTCCAGTGAGCGAAATAGTTTCCAAAGTTTGCTAGCCAGTCGGGCTAGCTATGCCTGAAATTTCCCAGCCCAGAAAATAATTTACTAGCCCGAAATTTGAGTGTAGAAACTAAGCAAAAGATTACAAAAAATAGATGAGAATAAGATAGTGTTGGCATGACACGGGTTTCGTCATTAAGCTGCTAATATGATAAACATTTTTTATCCACTGTAAATATAACGTCAATTTGACAACTAAAAGTTGTCAAATGTTGTCAAACAACTTGGAGTTGTCAACACGGGGGGCAACTTTTTGACAATGCATTTGGGTTGTCATTCACATGGTTGTATATTCAAATTGTTGTCAAGAGATATTCAATTTGAATATATTATATATTCAAAATTGGCAATGGAAAAGATGTCAATTTTAATGCATTTCGATTGTCACAATGACAATGGCATAATATAAACACACAGCCAATGGCATACAATATAAGTATCATACGGTAAGAATGACTACAATTTCAAAATACAATTCATGCATTTAGGAATAAGCATTATCTTGTGAAAACAAACATGAACACTTGTGTGGAGAACAATATCTTTTATTTCTAAACAATCAATCATGTGTACTGTATTTCATTAGTATATGAACAATGTGTGTATATGGTTGTAACCCACATGTATAGATGTGTGTGTGTGCATGCGTGCGTAAATGTATCTGTGTATGCATGTGTGTGTATGTATGTGTATGCACACGTGCGTGCATGTGTGTATGTATGCATGCATGTGTACAATTCATGTATAAGACATGAGACCACCTGAGAAATCAGAAAATAAATATATAAAACCTTTACTTTTGTTTCTCTTTGATGTATTTCTTATGTATTTCCGTAACAACCATATAATGCTATCAATCTGCCGATCAAGGTCAACCAAATACTGTGTTAATGACCTAACACCTTATCAGGCATGGCTTACTGCACAGAAGTGCCACTCAGGGTCACACAAAACAACCATAGGCCACAGGGAAATTTCATCCAGATCAATTAAATGTTATAGGCCACAGAGGGAAGTGCTACAGAGTTACTTAACAACCATGAAACAAACATCATTTCTAAAGAAATATTATTTGGAAATCTCAAGGACATCCTCAGTAATTTCTATCATAAGCAAAAATATCCGATCATGAAAATTGTACTCCTCCTATGTCATGGTAAATCATCAATACCATCAAACATTGAATCGACTTCAAACGTTACCTCTCTATAGACATCTCACAGTACTTTAAATAAAAACATGTTAGAGTTTCGTTGAAATAATTTTCTACTAAACTCTGAACTAGAAAGGCATAGTAATAAACACACAAATGCCATTGCATGTGGTTACTGTCTAGTGTGAGTATGGAACAAATTTCAAGATGTCACAGCATTTCTTAACTTCTACAAAAAGAATGTCTAAAATTACTTTAAAACTAATTATCTAAAAAAACTCATATCTGAAACTCTCGTAATTACTTTCAGGCAACGATATGCAAGCAACATATGGTAGCTCTACAACAATACAAATACATTCACGAACAATGATTCCATTTAAACCCTCTATAATTATAAGTAATAATAACCTCTCCTATCATAAATGCATACCTGCTTTGTGATGTTCGTATAGTTTAAATTTGGATTATTCAAGCAAAACATATCTGAATTGTTGGGGATACCAGGGTCAATTGTAACAATTTCATTGAACACAATGCTTTAGGGTACTGCTAAAGCCCTAAATAAAAAAATGTAAATGCAGCATGTCTAGATTCCCCAGGTTCTAGTCTCCTTGGGCCTCCTTTTCAATCTAAATGGGCTTGTTTGTTACTATCAAAATTATATATATTCAAAGTCTAAGTGTAAGTCTTATCAAACACTATGATATGTATATACAATACTTTACTATATTCAGAGGGGAGTATTTCTAAAATATAACGCATGAGATAGAATATTTAGTTTCACAGTTATGGTCCTTGTGACTATTTCCCAATGTTACAATTGACTCTGGTCTGTTCTAGTTAGCACATTCAATTTCCTGCAATTAGTTTCGAGATCACGGAATTGACTGATTTTTCAACATTCTTGGTTTTAAGTTATTTTTGACCATCAATTTATTGTTGATTTTCAGCAAAATTTTGTCCAAGAAAAAATGGGATTTGCTGAGACCTTGTGCACATTGCAAATTATAGATGTAAAAAACTAAAAGGTAAACCTTGAGGGCATCAATAATATTGTCTGTAGTGTACACTTTCTGTCCCTCAGAAAACACATGGAAAACGCAAACGTCCATGAAGGCTTCTTCTGCAACTCCATCGCAGAGAAGAAGGATGTAATTGCAACCTATAAATGGAAATGAAATACTTGTTCTAGGCCGTGCAAAAGGTGTGCCCTTGTGCCACTTAAGTTAAAGGAATAACATATGTAAAACATATTTATATAAATATTTATCTACTTATAAATATTCATACCATAAATACTTATTTTCGTTTTGGATGAAAAGTACTTGAACACATAATACTGTCTTTACAAACTTATATGATGTAGAACAACGAATTATGGATTAACATCAACTCATATTTGCTCCTATTTTTTAACAATGTAACAATATCCAGTGTAACTCACTTGACAGTCCTTTATAATGAAGGTTTTCGCCTCATCTCTTAGGAGTCCGGGAAGACCCAGGATCACTTTGGCCAGTACTGCATCTGTACAAAGGATAGAGTATAACATAATTGACACTATTACCATAACTAATTGTAGGCATAACTGAACACATGGTTACACAACGAGACTGTTGTATCACCTAATGAAAAATACATCAGGTTTTCAGAAAGCTAAAATCTTTCCATTCACTGTCCAAATTACCTGGAGCATAACATTATCCGTTAAACAAATAAAAAAGTTGTTTATAGATTATATTTTCTGGGACCAACCATTCATTGGGTGTATAGCTATATTTACGCAATAGCGACTGGAACAGGAAAATACCATGCTTACACTTCTTTTCTGTTTCATCAGTTCTTGTAGCCACGTCTTTCATCAAAGCTTTGTCATAATCCTGGACTTTCGATGAATTTCTGATTAGGTTATAGATTCTTTCAGACAACTTTCCCAGTCGAGGGTATTCTGCACAGATCTGAAATCATAAACTATTTTGTGACAACATAACAAAAAAAACCACACTTTTATTTATTTCTTTTAAATTTTGAGTGACTGTTACAAATTATACAATATGAGAGAAAACATGACAAAACATTGGATTAAAAGTTATCGACTTCATGGAATACATGTATATTCATTTTTAAACAAACAAAATCTGAGAAACTTACTCTCGTGCTGCTACCTTCTAAATAGACTTCAGTTGCCAAATGAGTCCATCTTTGAAATAAGACGTCAATGATATCATTATTCTGATAAGACAGAGGATACCTGGAAACAAAAAAAACCCAGTTCTTATTAATGACATTATTGGCTTTACAGATACATTACAATTTGAGATATATCATTGAACAGGAAGTTCTTACTTTAAATTGTACAAGTTAAACATATATAACCAATTTAATTCTGATATCTTACACATAAGGGACGTAACTCTAATGGTATGACTGAGCTAGGGGAGGTAACTCTAATATATTGTCAATCTGTTGTTGAAGGTTGTCAAATTTAAACCCTGTTCCTGAAAATAATGGAATAGAAAATCTATGCGATTAAACTGAACATCTTGACATTCTAAAGCACACGTAAGTACTTAATGTTATTACTCGACAGATATTTGTGTTATATCTGAGGCTATATGGCCAGTTATTCTTCGGAATGTGTGCACAAATTTGTGTGCTGACCAGTTGAGACATTTCTTCATGATTTTCCGTTAATATGGACAATACGAGAATCAGAAACACTGTATTCGTACTCTATAGTTATCTAATGAAAGGATATTGTAAAAGTGTTTTGCATATACTTACTATAACCACTTTTCCAGCTCACTTTGACGCTGCCGACGCGTTACAACTCATTTACTGTGACCTTCGCTGTGAAGGACATTGGAACTGCGCATGCGCTCAATCCGTCAAGTTTGACAACTTTGTGTTGTCAAAGTTTGAGAAAACTCACAATATGACAATGCTTTGACAATAAACTATTGTCAACACATATCCTGTGTAAAACGCGTGTTTAAACTATAAACATGATCGTCAACGCTATCTAAATATCATATCCAATGAATGTTTGTTTTAAAGCAATCAGTTTAAGACTCGCAATGTTGTCACAATAACAACATGGGTTGTCATACTGACAACTCTCAATGTTCAAACTGACAACTTATAATTGTCAAAGCATTAATGACAACGCTAAAATTGTCAAATTGACAACGTTTTATTTACAGTGTCAGGCCAAAGTATTTCATGATTCAAAAGTGTATTAACAAGTTTGAGAGAGTGATATATTTACAAAATGACCCCATGAAAATTCACTTGCCAGTCGGGCCAGTGACTATGGAGATGTACTGGCCCGATTGGATTTTTACTAGACACGGGCTAGCGGGCCAGTGGCTATTTTGCACACTGTGCTAAGCGCCGCATCAGCAATGTTGCAGCTATTCGCGGTGATGGCTACTTATCATATGCGATATTCATTATTGACTGTCTCAGGTAACGTAAAGCGAAAAAGATAAGTTATATAAAAATTGGATGGTACACCATGATATTGCAATATTTAGTGATCTTCACGGAGTTGTTTCTTCTTGCCTCTTCGTGATAATGCAATTAAGTTTTGATGATGTTAAACCCAAACAATTTATTGTAATTCTATGAAAAATTCTTTGAGTGAATGTGCTGTGATGTGGGGGTAGGGGGTTGAACATGTACAAAGTAATTTAGCAGACTGGATTATGTATTGTGATGACACGTTTTGAGATGGTCCACAGATGTACAAGACATTCGCAACAAGGATTGTGACCACCACCAGCATCAATGCGCGCCCAGATGCGACGTCATTTGAAATCTTTTTTAATTACTTTGTTTTACGGATTTATAAATAAAATTATCAGGTCGGTAAAAAGAGTGAATATGGAGTTGTTATTTGCACACTTGACTATATCGTGGTTATGAGTTGTGACGATTTGTGTGATTTTCTTTTGTAAAATATAAAAGTATAGTTCCTGGGAATGTTTGAAAAGTATATTTTGCTAAGTTTTACTTTCTTAATGGCAAAAAAACAAACTGTAAAAACAATTTGTTGACAGTTCTTTGGTGGTTGAGGAAGCCACCTGACATGACGATCGAGATGATCCCACAAGTGTTCGATGTTCTTTTTTTTCTTTTCTTCTTTCGTAATTAACTTTTTATTTCAGAAAGCCCTGTTACAAATAGGAGCTCTTGCCAGGCGTAGCAGGGGCGCCATTGCACAAAAATGAAAGAATGGGCAAACAAACAAAAATTCCCCCCAAAATTAAGGAAAAAACCCGTTCTGAGTATTTTTGGTTCGATGGGGTTCTGTTGAGCAATCTGCTGCCATAGAGGAACGCAATGTCTTGGACGACCCTTTGCAGTGTGTATCGTTGTCATGTGCTGTTGCCAAGGGAACAGTAACATCAAGGACTGAAATGTAGACCGCCATCCCTGTACGCCTGGCCTTTGACATTGCCATTGCCATTTTGATACATACCGCCACGTTTGCCTTGGTCAAGGACAATCTACACTGTCTTCTATTCTCCCTGTCTTGGTAAATGCCTTTTCTGACGAAGGCTTGCATGAGATGACTAGTCGTCTTCTTTGCTTTCAGTGGCCTTGTTGCTGTGCTATATGCATGGATGGATGTTTCTACTGAACCAGGAATACAGGTGAGTGGAATTCCTTGGTCTTATCAGGCTTTTAATGCGCCGATTACCCCCTTGTCTGAAAGCTTCTGTTTGGCAGAGATAACGACAGCTAGCCTCGTCAGTGCTGTCGCCGTAAGCTTTCATGTTGGTGTTTGTGTTCATTTTTCCCCCTCCTCCTAACGGATCGATGTTTTGCCATGTTGGGTGTTCCCCGACTTGGGTCCAGATGCATCGTAACCTCAAGCTTTCTATCCCCTTTCATAATTGGACTTCTTCAATTTTGATCTGCCTGCATCTTTGTGTTGAAAGGTATTATGAGTGGCAAATGAAATAAGGATGCAAGAGTTTGGAACATCATTACTGACACGGATGAAGAAAACATATTCAGGTTAAACGGGACATATGTATTAGGATAGGTCTGTGCGTGCTATTTCTAACCTGGGGTGCTTACCCTCCATTCTTCCAGAGACTGGTGGGACGGGTAACGAAATATTTCCCTCTCCTGGATGGATTGCGCCAAATGTCTTGCCGATAATATTGTACATTGGCACGAGGGATGAAGTACCTCCACTCAACGCAGCACATTGAGCATAAGCAGGATGGCGATAGCAGGCTTGGCACGTTTAAAAAATAACTACATCGACGATCTTGCTTTAATAATCCTCCTGTAATCAGTAAACTCGGCTCTCAGCTTGTATGTACGTGTTTTAAAGACGTTCTTAAAAGGATGAAATAACAAAAACGACCGTGTTGTCATAAAATAAATTTGTTTACAACTGGGCTCACAGTAGTGGTGGTCCGATTAATTGAAATAATCGAAGATTGGTCGCAGTGACTAAACGACCAAGCAATCGATCATGTTTTCTCATAATCGAACACAAACAATTCTGGAACACTTGTTTGCATTAACAATATTTTTCACAAGGTTGGTTTTGTCTGTTACATTTCATGACCACTACAAGCTCGTTCCAAGTCATGGTTGAATTAATCTTCAAGACTCCAAGAAATTAATTTTCCTAACCTACTAGTCATCCTTTAAAGATGTGAAATTTGCCAATGCCTTTTGTGCAATTTGCAAAAACACCAAAGAACTACAGGGTTTTTTCTTTATTTTGTTTGTCCATTAACAAAAATAATCAGGAAAATTTCATAAATGTCGCTAACCAATTATTTTCGATGGTTGATCGGTTGTAATGAACCAATCATCAATTATGAGATTTTGACCAATTCCCAGCACTAGCTCACAGGTAGGAAGAGTCGCTTTCCCGCCTAACGTATGCGTTGTTGTATTAGCAAACATACTGCAATGCACACACACTGTGCTTCTCACAAATATCTAAAAGAATATGGGTCGCATATTTACCTGCTGCGAAGGCGTCAATCACATTGGGGTATAAATATCATAACTGCAGTATGCGCACGTTCTGCCGCAACTTGAACATTGACCATACTGTTATTAGTCAACTTCCAAGAAGGCATGTATAGGTTAAGGTTCGTTCAAGCCCTGGAAAACCGGGAAAGTCCAATGACCATGAAGACTGATTCCTTTGTCTGGCAAGACGCAATCCCATGACCCATACCAAAGAACTGCGCCGGCAATGTAGAGTGGGAGTCTGATTCTCCATCGATACCATCAGGAAGAGGCTGTGGTCTCTCCGGGCAGACGTCCCTTGTTCTAGAAGACACGGGCAGGAGAAAACTGCAACTTGAGGACTGTTGTAGAGTTCATTGGCCTGATGAATGTTGCCTTTTTCTGCACTTTTCCTACGGCCGTTGTCGCGTATGAAGACGTCGCAACAAGGTATGTGGCCAGTAGATGATCCATGCAGCCTTTGGTGGTGGCTCAGTGATGGTGTGGGTGTGAGTTTCGAATGAATGCAAGTTGTATATGATCACAACACTGGGACAGTCAGTGGTCAACGTTATCAACAGGAATGTGTGAGTTTGGTTTTACGCAGATTTAGAAATATGCCAGCAATATCACGGCGAGGGACACCAGAAATGGGCTTCACACAATGTACCCATGTGGGGAATCGATCCCGGACATTCGGCGTGACAAGCAAACGCTTTGACCACTAGGCTACACCAACGCTCCTGTAACACCCTCTTGCCAGTCGTCTGCCCTTGAGCCATCATTGCCCATTTGCAGAACGCCATCGAACATCTTTGGGACTATCTTGGATCCCGTTGTTTAAAATCTGCAGTAATTGGAGGCACACACTATGAAGAATGGCCGATGGTTCCTATGCCGAGAATTCGACGCTTGATTGCCAGTATCAGGAGACTATAGTCTGTTTGTAGTGAAAACGTACCGATGAATTTCACTTTAAACAAGAAAGTAAATCAAATAAAGTGAAATTAAGATTGCGCATCCTCATAATTTTACCTTGCCAATTGAACATATGAACCTCAGAATTTTATTCATCTTAGGATAAAAGTGGTTTAACAAACGATCATAGATTCAAATCGCTATTATTGGTTGTATTACAAGGGGGTAAGCGCAGTAGTTGGAACACTGAAACAAACGTGAAAGTGCGGTACGTGATGAGCGTTAACTTAGACCAACCCTACTTGTTCTCGGTGTTTCATTTACTGTGCATACACCCTTGTAATACAAACCAATAATAACGATTTGATACTATGATAGTTTGTTCAACAACTTTTATCCTAAGTTTAATAAAATTCTGATATTTAAATGTTCAGTTGGCAAGGTAAAATTATGAGGATTCGCAATCTTAATTTCACTTCCTTCGGTTTACTTTCTTGTTTAAAGTGAAATTCATCGGTACGTTTTCACTGCAAACAGACTAAGATGATATGCGTGCGAGGGTTGGCTACACAAGGTACTGATGTGGTTCATACATTCGCAACAGGTCATTTGCGAACCTCATGTAACCATATTGTTGATGTTCGCGTTTTAGAGTATTCCTCCGAACCGCAAGTTACCAATGATAATGTGTTGTTATTATTCTAACCACGGTAAAATATGTGAGTTATTATTTTATGTGGAATTTAATTTTCATAGATGATATAACATGAGGGTTTTTTTTATTACTATGTAAAAAAAGATTGGTGCTTCATTAATGCTAATGTCTATATTAGATGATTGCAGAGAAGACTGTAGAAATATAGTTTAATGTTATACAGTCAAACTAGGTATTTATGGCATAGCGCAACTATTCAAAGAGAGAAAATAAGCCAACAAAGAGCAAGTAATACTGACAATGATGTTTTATTGAGCTGTACACAATAGGTAACAAAAATATAACTGTGCAGTACAGGTGGGTCCCCTCCATGCAGGCCCGTTTCTCTGTCCGTCCATACTATGAAGAAACACTCAACAGCAATAGTTAAATAATCATTAAATACACCTGATGGACAATAGCTTCTCTCTCTCTTTCTCTCACACAGCAACTTTCTTTGTGATCTCTTCTCAGTCTGGCTGGCACATGGTCGTGTCACAAGCAACATTCAGCCATATTGGTGCTAGCACATACAGAGTTATGTCCCCTATTTGAAGTGGAAATGGAACAAATGCTTACTTGTAAACATACAGATTTACATTCACAGAATACTATAGTGGCTATGGCAAGACTGTACAGCTAAAAACTTCCACTGTTTATCAATTTGACCATGTTTTACTCAACTGAATGCAAGTGGCAATCCCAAATCTACAATGAAGTGTGTATTGCTACTACGGTATAGCTTAATCAGTAAATGCGGAAACAGTAAAGTGAAAAAAGAAGTTACATTCAAGGGGACATAACTCCAAAGGGTAGCATCATCTGGACACTAATCTACAGAACACAAAGTAAAGGCCTACAATATAGATACAATTACTCTCATACTACACAAATAACAAAAGTACAAATCTACAGAAATGTTACAAAATGTGAGTCACTGAAACATGTTTGATGGCATACTCAAGAAGAAAGTATCAGATAATGATCCTGTTGATGACAATGAAACATGTAAGCACCCTATTTTTATGATGAAACGATCAAACCAAGCTGGATTGACAAGATTAAGTACAAAATGATGCCAGCAAATGGCTTTTGATGATAACATGAAAATGTATAGACCTATTTCCGAGATAAGGTGTACAATCGGAGTGCCTTGTCCTCAGTCTTCTACCCATTCATCCATCAGATCACTCCAGATCATACAATATATTAAGCTTGTCAAAAATGTACAGAATACTCCTCACTATGGGCAGATATTCATATCACTAGACATGAATACTTGGAAAGAACACACACATACCTTAGGCTTGAGAAATTGACAGACATAAAGCAAAACTGCCACATTTTCATACTAATTAAACGGTTTAGGACACGGGACAACTGGACACGGGCATTGTCGGCAGTGCAAACTGCCCCGAGATGGAGGCAGTATGTACTCTTTAAGATATTAGGAAAAGGGGGCAAAAGAGAAAACATTTAATACTGCTAGAAAAATGATGACATTAGCACCAACCTGAATGTTATGTGATGTCTGAAGGAAAATAACAGAAAACTGGCTAGTGCATGTCACATCTCAACCAGTATGTTATTACCACCCCCCACCCAAGACATAAAACAATTCCCTTGTTTCTTGAATCTAAGAGCGAGAATTCACCCATCTGACCCATTGTATACCATAGTTCAGAGGTGAATGTGTTACAAGCAAGTATTTCTCAAAGAAATAGCATTTTGCAACCTGAGTAGACAATGAAATGCCAGATAGTATGTAGATATTTCTTATAAGGCCTTCATGTCAAACCAAATGTGTGTTCATTCTTGTTTACAATGTGGATTGGAGAAATGATTATTCCTGTGACTTTGCAGATAATATGAAGCATAATAATAGCCTTTCAAGAAATTCACTTCAAAATAATGAAGCTCATATTTTGTAACATGCTCATACTAAACAGTCTATTTGCTACAATTTATACTATACACTGTGCATAATATATGTGGGGCTCTGGATTCCAGACTATATAAATTTGACTTATTTTTTTAACTTTGCATAAGGGTTGTAACGATACAGTATTGTATTGAGATACAACACATTTACATACAGGCATTTTACAGTGCAACGAATATCAGAAATGTAATATTTCATGATAAAGATCCCAAACCTGTGCTTTGTATCTAACAAAAACTCTTGTGGTGGTGCAATGCATTACGCATTGTACTGCCCCCATTTGCACTAAATATACATTGTAACGAGCCCCCCTGTATTGTTACAGTCCTACTGCACAATATGGATTATGCGGCATTGTGACTAGAACACATTGTGGCTAGCTACTTCAGCTACACTGGGACTGCACATGCACTGGCCATGGCTACACAGCTTGTACAATCTGAGACAGCTGACCTTACCACGCTGACACATTGCAGGTCACATACAGCTGACCAGTTGCCATGGAAACAATGACAACAATCACACAAAGAACACCTGGCATGCACAAACACAATAGACCAGTCCTTGGCCATAGGTAAATCACTAATACTTCACAGTGAACAGTTATTGCTAGAAAGGGCATGAGAATGAATGCCTATATACAACAGGTGATCATTTGAACTTTAAAGTGCTTAGGTTGCAAATGAAGCTGAGCCCCTGTGGAGGAGGATGGACGCCAGCCGGCTTGCATAACATGCTCTGTACAGTTCCTGAGAAATTAATCTGTCTTTACATCCAAGCTGGCAATAGGTCGGATCACCACACCTACATCTTCACATGAACAGCATAACACTGCGCCATTCGTTCTGTGAGGATGGCTTGTTGTGGCATCATTACGACGTGCTCAAGAAACCTTACTCTGACTTTTTAGATGTCAACTGGATCGATGAAATAGAATCACATAACTGGACCCCAACTTACAATCTCAAGCAATAATAAAAACAATCAGGATTCCGTTTCATGTGACCAGGGTCACTTTGCATTGAACATTTTGAAAATTCTGCTTTCACTGAACCTGTCTGAAAATGCAGATATTTCCGCTTTGTTTGTATTGTCACATTTCCTAACAGATTGTCTTTCAGTCAAATCAACTGACGCTTTTCTGTATAAATAGTCTGATATGGAGAAACAAGGCTATGGTGAACCATGTGTATGTCCAGATCTCTGCTCCGACGTCAGAACGAGGATAAACTTTCCCTGATTTTTCAGGTCGTCCTCATTGTGCGAGGCCCGTTGACTGCTTCAAGGTGGGAGGGCTGCCAGCCCTCCTCTCCACCATGAGCTCGGCGCCTGCTGGCACTATCAGAAGGTACTCTCAAGCAAATAGGCAACACGCTCCACAGAGTGGGAGTCACTATAACATTTCCTCAAAGGATGCCATCAGTTCACTCTGTTCGTTCATATCGATACGGTTGGCCAACTGAAATGAAACGTGAGATGCATTGTATGAAAAGCATGATTACAATAATTATCAAGGAAACACCTCATGATGAGCGTTACGGTTAAAATAACTGAATTTGATTTGATTAAATATTCTGAAGTGAATAAGGTTTTACACTGCTGTAGGCAATGTCACTGCGAGACACTAGAAATCAGGCGCCTAGCAAGCCATTTTTTTCGTGTAAGCCCGATAGGTTGCAAAGCTTCATATTTAGATAGTATTGAGCGCTTGCCCAACCTTTTAGCAACAACCATGTGTAAGCCCGGGCTTTTTTTTTTATAATGGTAGCTATGCCCCTGGAACTGGGCTTCACACATTGTACCTTTCGTGATAATCAAACCCAAGTCTTTGGTGTAACCAGTGAACACTTTAACCGAGATAATAATATCAGTTGGAAAGTGTCCTAAGTACACATATATTTTTACCTTTAAAGTATCTGTTCTGTATGGAATCATCTCATAGCCAACTTGCTACAGATAACGTAATCATCTTAACAGGACTCCCTTCCCACAGTATGTGTGTCCCATCATCCCCCCGTGACATGCCATATGCCAACTTACCGCCTCTCTGCGTCTACGCTCTTGTTCCCGCATCCTTTCGCGTTCTTTCTGCTTGTTGATCTGCTCCACCTCACGCTGACGGATGATCTCAGCATGGTGGGCCTGAGCCTGGGCCTGCTGGGCCTGTTTGGCCTGCTCAAGGGCCTCCTCCTCGTCCCGCTCTCTCTGTCGCTCACGTTCCTGACGCTGACGTTCCCTCTCAGCCTTCTCCTTCACCTGTTGACGATGAAGCAGTTGGGTTTGCAATGCTCGTTCCTGCAACAGAAAGTACATCAACATACAACCAAGAATTTTCAGGAGCTTAGAATATCAGCAGGCTGCAAAAAGACAGTTCTGCCTAGTTATCCCTCTTTTATTGATGTAAAACTTGTCAATAATATTGTACATAAACTATTGTGATGAAAAATAGTGTTATTTCACTCCTACAATACACAAAGCTACATCTATAATTATCAGCTGCTTCTAAATTATGTTCAAAATTATGGATAACAACTTCTTTTATTTTGTGAGTGCGACATTTCAGTACAGATTCTTGTAGCGCTGTCTGTTTTATGAGTAATGCATGCATAAATATGTCACATAACCCAAGTGATGTGAAATATAATTTGTTTCAAACTTTCTCTCATTTTTTGCTCAAATCTACTTCACTAACATTTATCGCTTATCAGTCGATATTTAGTTAATGATTATCAATCTGTAAGATCTATATTAATCACTCATGAAGATTGTATGGGATTCCATGATCAAAATTTAGTACTTATCCCAGATCTCATTAATTCTGAGAACAATTTTGTCAAATTCTCTGTATTTTTCAGCCTGCTTTGAATCATACCATAAGTATGATAAAGATTAGTCATTACAGCTGAAACAAATTTGAAACATACCCGCTCTTCTTTCTCCTTGGCTTGTTTACGGAAGTGTTCAAAGCTGTTCACAGCAGCAGGTTTCCTTGCCATATTGTGTGAAGAGTTGGACATGGCAATGCTTGACCAGGAGCCGGCATTCTTCAACTAAAACATTAACACTGAAGATGACACACTGACTGTAAATACAACACAGGCAACAAATGTCCTCGATATAGGATTTGTTTTCACTGGTCTACTGTCTGTCACATTCCTGCTATTTTTTACCTTTGTTCTCTAAAACAAAGCTGCATTTCATGAATTGATGACATAAGTACACATGATCAATAGTTTACAGTCTTTAGTAAACATGATCAATGTCAAAAGCTGCATACAATACAATTTGATAATGCAAAAGCCATCAGTCACAAAAGACGCAAACCTTTTCCTGAACTAAAGCTCTAAATGTTGCGCTGAATGAGAATAACTCACCACATTCTGTTTCTGTTTGGAAGCGGCCGCGGCGGCAGCTGCTGCTGCTGCTGCTGCAGCGGCATGGGACGGCATATGCATCTTTGGCTCCTTCTGAAGCTCGATGGGTGAAGGCTGGGACAACATCGCAGATCCTGATCCATAGGCTATGCCTACACCGTGAGCAGCTGCCGAAGAAATAATGTTTGCTACAAAAGTCTGCCACTTACAGGAATTGTACCAAAATGCGAGCCTCAGTTAGTTTATCAAGTGTAAAATAGAAATGTAGAAATAATTTCAGTCTTCTTTGAAAGAAGTCCTTTAGCGATATTGTGGATCAGACATGACAGATTTTTAGGCTAACTTTTAACACTGCAATACATGGAATGCTTGTCACCATATTCAGCAGTATTACAGAAAAACTGCAACAGCCTGTAGCAATCTTGCTAAAACCCAAACAATACTGCATAATGTCCTGTGCTACTACTAACATGCATGTATTAGAAAAAACAAACTTGTCTCAGCATCACTATAGCATTAAATCTTTAACTCAACACAACTATACAATCAGTCCAAAAACGTGAATTTCAAATCTTAACAAAACCCTTTAAGAGATCCAACAACAACACAATGCTACATTGTAAACACATACTTAACAGCAAGAAACATGACCAAGAACTTTGATAGGCAGAACACCAACTTTAGGTAGATCAATTGTAAAAGATACAAGCAAGAGTACAATTACATGGCTGAAGAGGCAACTCTTAGCTGAACTCCAACAATACCGCAGCTATTAAAAAGAACTACTCCGACAATTAGCTAACCCTGTTTAAGAAAAACCTCACTGGCTACCAATGTTACTAACTTTAGCCAAAAACCTCTCCAAACAGGAACTAGGGGTGAAACGGTATGCTCTTACCACGGTACAGTACGTATTGCGGTACAAAGCCTTCGGTTCGGTCCGTTTCGGTTCGGTATATGAGATATGAACATAATGCAGAAAATTTACAAGAGCCATAAACTTTGTTATTTTGAATGAACAAAACTGTGATTTCATGACAGATAGAAGAACTAAAGTATCACTGGAATCTTGGAGCTCATAGCTGTGTGGCAAAATAGTAAGTAGCCAAGTATGATTAAAAGTCACTAAAATCAAATCAGCATTTACTGCGGTGAAATCACCATGTCCCAGAAATGTTCAGGTTTAAACAACACTAAAAACAATATACAAATCAGATCTTGTCGAATGTGACTCTGTTGATGACATATCACAGATAAATAAATTAAACAAATTAACTCAATACAGTTGTCATATGAAAGTTACATTCTGTGTGACAGATCATTGTCCTTGCTCTAAATCATTGCCTATCTCTCGTTTCAGTCAGTTAAACATTTAGAGACTTTCCACAGTCCTTGGGAAGTACTGCTACACAATCTTGACACATTCCAGAATTGCAATGGTTTAACATTGGTTTGAACTTGTCTATGAAGTAGTGTTCTTTTAAAATTCGTTTTACTTTGTCCGAATTTTGAACTTGATAAAAAGGAAATATTGTAAATTTAACATCGTTTCCTTTCGCACAGACATCTAGATGTTCACTCAGTGGGATACATCGGGTTTCAGGACACTTTATTTGTTATTTGTACTACTTCATAGACAAGCTCAAACCAATGTTAAACCATTGCAAGCTGTGACCTTGTCGCTCTAGAATGCTGTCCCTATTGGACGTCACAATATATATGTAATGACGTCATACTGTAACCGCTACAATCTCCCTGAAGAGTCAAGAACGAAACATGTTGGAGAAAAAGGCATTCAGTTTTTATTTATCTATGTAATATTTATGACTGAACACCTGTACTATTTTGGACATTTTATGTGCGTATATATATATATATATATATATATATATATTATCGCTATGGTATTAGTATTATGCTTGTTTTCTAAGAACGTATTTAATATATTAATTAACATAGGTTCAGCACTTTGGGCAACGTGGCTGGATACATTTTACGTATGAGACAGGTTGACAAGTCACTGTTGACTTCCCGCAGTACCTGCCACTTTGATTTTAAAACAAAATGTTGGCAATTAATTGTGAATATGACTTCAATGAGTCAATAACACGGGTCTTGGGGTCCATGGATGACAAGGCGGTAATCTGTTCGTGATTGCTGAAAATAATGAGAAATTGGTGCTATCGTGGTAGGCCCGAAAAGCGGACCCTTATGAACAAGGTAAGCAGAAGTTGTACGAATATAGAATGAGGTGATGTCATTTCATACCCGTTTTCAAGGATGTTACTGTAAACAGTTTTAATATATGAAAATGGGATTAAATTTAATCAAATACAATGAAATCGAGGAAGATCGTTTTATTATGAGTTTTCTGACATCATACGTTTTCGGATGGCAGTGTTTACCCCCGCAATAACGCGGTGTGTTGAATCACAGCAAACACCGTAAGTACTCGGCTGATGGCGTGTATTTATGATAAAGTTGACTTTAATAAGTTATTGCGCTGTTCGTCTGATTTGAAATAACAGAAAAAGAAACAGAACTCAGCTATTGATTTGGTATCTGCAGTTGCTGTCTTGCTCATTTTCTTCCAAGAAAATAGCGGCCACCAAGCAAAGAAATGCATAGATTTTGACCAAAAGATTCGATTTCTAGACATTTTAGAAAAGGTTTAAAATGATTAATAAAATGACGGTACGAAAAACGAATTTTTGGATTGCATTACGATATACCGAACCGAAGGCAAAATACCGCGGTTCTACTAATACCGCGTATACCGTTTCACCCCTAGCAGGAACCCACCCTTGAGATGTATAATGAAGTATGATGTTATACTTTGAGAAACTAACCAAACTTTTGAGCAAAATTTCCCAAAATACGGATTGAGTCCAGAAATCCAAGACTTCCAAGGTTTCTTTTCTCAAATTAAAGGCTTTAGATAGTCATTCTAATACCAATTAGCTTAACTCACATTGCATTTAACAATAAACAAAATGTGCATGACAATTTTGTACACTTATTTCTTAAAGGCTGTATCTAAAACAGAAGGTTATCCAGGGAAGAGAGATAAACATATTGTTACCAATAAAAACTTGTTCACTAAAATCTGTTTTCCAAGAAGTAAAAAGAGACTTCAACGATATATACAAGTGGTCTGCCATGCACCACCTAAATACTAGATTGTTGTAATTATTGCTTACAAATGGTGGCCCCAGGAGGGGCTGGCTTCGGACTGGGTTTGGGGCTCTCAGGCTCATCGTCACAAGGGAATAGTTTGGATATGTCATCAGGTGGCGACTGGATTCTGGGAGAGGTTCTTCTGACTTCGAGTGGCATCTTTGGTGGTGACGTCACCTCCACTTGTGGTGACATGGAAGGAGGTTTACTGACCGGGAGACTTGGCGTCACTGGAACTAATCATTCAAATGTGTTACTGGGTGTTTCTTTAAAACTGACTGACTGACTGAGTTTGGTTTTACGCCGCTTTTAGCAATATTCCAGCAACAAATGGGCTTCACACATTTTACTCATGTGGGGATTCGAATCCGGGTCTTTGGCGTGACGAGCCAACGCTTTAACCACTAGGCTACCCCACCGCCCCGTTTCTTGAAAAAGCAAACAAGGACTGTGTTAGTGTTGAAGATACATACAATTTGACATATCTGCACAAGCCTTCAGTATCAATGCAAGATTCCCATTATGAGTAACTAAGTATATATTTAGTCTCTGCTGAGAGGCAATGATAAGCTGGCACTTCCCAGATACAACCAATACCCCAGAAAAGAATCTGTACTGATCGAACAAAGCCTTCTGTCAAGAAAACAGGTACATTATTGTTTAGGCCAGACCAATTTTATTTCTTGTTTTACAGATTTTCCTCAGAAAACCTAAAGGCAGGAGGGGAAAAAAAATATATAAATAAAATAAAATCACGAGTCAAAGTAATATTCCTTCCAAATACTCAAAGTATGTTACTTTTGGCAATTTATGAAGTGTATATGGGGCAAAAATCAATCTAAAAACAAAATTTCTTGTATGATTACATTTTTGGCCAAAGAAAACATTACGAAATTCATTTTTGAGTGGGGAATTTTTTCTTTTCTTTTCTTATTCTTGAAAAAATATGACTGGCGGATCCGTAAAACAAGAAATAAAACTGGTCTGGCATTAGGAAAGTTGACAAAATGGGAAGATTTTCCTGTGCTGACTTACTGGTATTCTTCACCTGTGGCTTGGCTGTGGCCATTGCCGTGGGTCGACTTGGCTGTTGAGGCATGTGTGTGTGAGTTACAGGCTTTGGGGCTGAAATACATAAAAGGTAAATACCACCGATTAAGTTTTCATCCAAGTGTTCAGATTGTATCAAAATGAGACACTTGATAAGAATACAGGATGAATGAACATATTACTACAGATATGATTTAATAGCCATTCCAGTCACATTCACAAAACATGAATTAATCGATAATATTTATTTAACTATGCCTAAAAGTCTGAATCACACAATTCTGTGATGGACATGAGAAAAGATCCATTACGTTGAGGTTCGATGACAACTGAGCCAGACAGTCAAGTTGCCTCTAAGGACCAGTATTGGTTATGGGAAAGTGATGTAAATCAATCATCCCATGTATACTACAAACACAAATGGGAACACCCTAACATTTGATAGACATATATAAACTTAAAAGCGGTGAGGTCATTTATATTCTAAGGTAAATGCAACTTTTTGTGTGCATAAAGTGCACTTTAACGACATGTTAGAACATGCAGTGAAGCAACCGATTCAATATCTGTTGAGTTTGAGTGAAAGAAAACTTTGTCAACAACAGCGAAAAACAAGGCTGCTGAAGCACACCAGCGCCATGTTTGGTTAAAAAACCCAAACACAACTGCCTCGTGCATGTGGAAGACAGACTTCCCATACAGCTTGTGGCAATGTTTCAAAAATGTTTTGATGAGATATTTCCATGCCATCCTCACCTCTTGCAGGAGACAGTGGCTTGTGCTGAATGACTGGTGTAGGAAGACTGGGCTGTGCAGTAGCAGCAACAGCAGCGGCAGCAGCAGCATGTGCTGCAGTCACAGCTGCAGCTTGAGGAGGAGGAAATGACGGGTGAAGGGAGCATTAAGTGGTGAGGGTGGTGGCGGTGATGACACAACAACTGGAGTGTTGCCTCCCAACATTATCTTCACTGGTGGGGAACGTCCAGGGCTTCCTGGGGGAAACTCGGGCCGTGGCGGGATTGGCTTCAACTTTCGAGGAGTCTTTTCTGAAATGGCAATGATTCATCTTAAGATTAAAAATATATCTGAGATGATCTTGAACATAGGGCTTCCCTTTCCCAGGCTTGAAAAAAACAGATTTACAATTTCAAAAATGTTGATAATGGTTTTTTTCAAATTTCCCAATAAAAGGAATTCCCAAAGAACAAAAAAGCCCTGTTCAAATTCCAAAACAAAATAGACATCTGCATCACATACAAAAAAAGACCACCCAAAAATAGACGCCAAATCAGTCAAGTCAAATCCCTGACGTTTTAACAGAAATTCATATTCAGCAGTGGACAATAACGATTAGCTTCAGTTGCACCAAATCCATGAAGAAATAGTTGCTGCCAATGAAATCATTACAGTCCTTCCTGGCTTTGCTTGTATCAGGTGAACAGGCTTATGCTAATATTGAACCCCAGATATTAAGGATACCAAAAAGATGCCTGAACTTACATTCACTAATTGTCATGGTAATCCTACTCATCCCATTTATGGTATTTTAGCTCATGTTGAATGAGGACAAAAACAGGAGTCATGACTGACTGAAAGCCAGGCCTGAGCACCAAAGGTGTGAGTTGGGGGTGAGCGCTTGGTCAGCTTTTCCATTTTGTTTCGCTTTCATACCGACTATGACATGCATTCGGGAAACACTTTGTAAAACTTCATTTTCAATAACACAATCGACACCCAAAGGATCACATGCTAAGCTTCTGAATGCTTTTACCAGTGTTCTCTCAAACATACCGTAAAAATACATTCAGAATTTTTTCTAAAAAATCGGGAGTTTTTTAAAAAGAGAAATCGGAGAGCAGATTTTGTATTTGAAAATCAGAGTAGCTGGCATCTCTGCTACATCCTGGGAGTAAATACATGCCTATGAATGGGTATTCAGGTTTTGGATTCAGTCTGAACATCTGAAGTACTGATATGTAGCAATGTGTCTGATCAGCTCTCACAAAACAAGATAAATAATCATATCCACCCTATGAAATATACTGATCAGTTCAAACAAGCAGTAAGTAAAACGGCACTTCTAACAAACATGGTCCAGTGTGAAACATTCCCTGTTCCAGGGTGACGGGCACCCCAGACTATAAAAAATTCCCAAAACAAACCAACCTAGACAATTTAAAAAAAGAAGAAGAAAAGATAAAAAAGAAGTATGGGTGGTTAATATGTAGTATGTGCTACCTGACCTGATTGGTAGTGTATGTGGGCTTGATGATAGAATTACTGGTCGTTGTTTTGTTAATTTCATACTTCGGAAGACCATCACTCACTCATCTTGTTCTTGCAGCCTATACTGATGAATGTTGAACGGCACATTTATTCTCTCATTACTGTATGCTTGTGAGTGTACATTTGTTTCGGCAACATTTCAACCTCCATGTGGTGGAAACCAACATGAATGACTTCAGACACTTACTGCATTTGTGTTGGGCATATCAAACCATGAGGCTTCCTTTTTGGGCCACTATCGATACTGCGTTATCATACCAAAATCTCAACTTGTAGGAAATCAGATTGAACATTTTCAGCTTTTAAGTATGGAAACAATAATACAAAGATACCACATTTACCTTAACATGTGGAAAAGAGCAATTTCCTTAAGATAACCAGTGACAATGAACTGATAGAGTTTGGTTTTACGCCGCTTTTAGCAATATTCCAGCAACATCACGGCAGGGGACACCAGAAATGGGCTTCACACATTGTGCCCATGTGGGGATTCGAAACCCGGGTCTTCGGCGTGACGAGCCAAACCTTTAACCATTAGGCTACCCCACCGCCCCAGTAGTGACAATGAAAATTGTCCCAACAGTAAATGTGCCAACAAATGTTGAACCTCTTCCACAAGACTGGACTAAATGCTGTTTTATTATAATAAAGAGCAAAAACAAGCTGACATTTTTCATTGACATCCCATCCTGATTCTGAATTTGTTCCAATGCCCAAATATTTACAAAGCTGTTGGTAGATAAGAACTTTTATTGTACCATGTGTGCAATATGTCTTGTCAGTTTTCTATGAACAGAAAATTAATGTTCGAAATCCAGTATCTTCTGTCTGTGGAAAGATTTTCACTAACTGACCACTCCAAAACAATATTTCTTCAACTTGGTTTCTATGAGGATCCATCAACCCTTGTTGCAACCTTGAAACATTTGGTAGATGATATTGGATTTTTTTTCTACTCATGAGAGCAAAAGTACAAGGGTGAAAACTGAATCAAGACCACAGGAAAAAGGAAATGCCTTAATGAAGTGGGTTTTTTGTGGACTGTGATGATAAATGTCATAGGGGTGGAAGGAGGCATCTGCTTTCTGGTCCATTTGCAACCTGACTTTCCATTGCAATCGATGTATGGGAAAATGGCTGATCATCAAACTGCAAACCTTTTGCAGTGTACTGGGTATTATACCATGTGCATAAGACAAGGGTTGAATATATTTCATCTTGCTTCATCTCCAGTAGTTCCAGTTAGATCACTTTTCAGCCACTTTGGCCATTTCAAACTGTACATCAACATAGGAAAGGATCACATTATAGACTTTCCAAGGAACTAATCATTCAGTTCTTAAGATGTACTGGAAAGGTACCAGAAATGAGCCAAAATGTTTCTCTCATTTTAACATGTGTGTCATGGTTTTGAAACAACCATTTTCAATATCCACACCAGGGCGATGGACCATGCTATTACATCAGGGGAAAAGAAAAGCTGGATACAGACTGGATATCCATGTAGGGAATCAAAGTCACAATGTCAATTTACACATGTACCAGTCATTATCCTCTTCCATCCTGTCCCTTGCAAGTTTCTTACTTCAGATGCACATTACCAACGCTTAAATACTTGGAAACCGAAGTCTTCAAAACCATGCCTGTCTTAGGAATAAGAATCTTGGAACAGTTACTTTTACAAATGCACAAGTGCAGAGCAAACTCAGTTGAAAAACCTGTGGTCGACCGTAATTTTATTGCTTCATATTCTTGATTTTGTACCATCTATGCAACTCGTCCAATTGGATTTTTCATTTGATTGTCCATCAAACATTTAAATATGCACGTTTGAGATAAACTGCTCAAATGGAATTCAGAACTCTTTTGAACAATGGACAAATATTCTTATTTTGAAGAGGTTAGAATAGGGAAGTTCAGATATTCTCGCCACCATCACTGTTGATAGGATCCAAAGTAAACAGTCAAAATGACATGAAATCAAGCAGTTTCAGTAACAGCAAAGCCATGTGCAAGAGACCCGTTTTGTTTGGTCAGAAATTTTAGGAGAAACATACCTTTTGATGTATGTTCAAAATTCATTTGCCACAATAAAAATTATGTCCTCTGAAAACAGGCCCATCGACTCACATGGCATGAAATGCACGTGCTGCGCACAGGCACAAGGAGTCATCTCAAAGATATTTTATGTTTTTTTCATGTGTATTGAATATGTCTATTGATTATCTTATCTAAGCTAACATCTCAGTTCCCCCAACCACCGTCTGACACCCATCCTGGTTTTGCTTTTGAGACGACCCCTCCTACCCGTTTCTTTTTATAGTGATAGTGAGACGCCATGGTAGCTACATCCTTAATAGTTTCAGTATTAAAGTTATTATTAACTACGTCTGCTATCGTTTATAACGAAGCCAAGTCTAATTTCAAAATGATCATTTAAAAAGTGTCCTTTGTAATACAATATCATTGCACACTAAATTGCATAAAGCCATGGTCTGTTCTGAGTAAGTCGCATTGGACTTAGAAAAACCCTGCATTGCTCATTTCTGCACTAATCTCTCCTCAGTAAAATCCTTTTACGTTTCCTATCTCTTTCCCACTGCAACTGTTGTTAGGCCGAACTTAGTTTAACAGATATTTCACACTTTCACATATTAACTACCTAAATTGTAGATTTAATGTGAAAAAAACCCAATTTTTTTCTATTTCTGACAGTGCTTTAGTATCCTTTCTTGCTTGGTAAACAATCCATGATACATTGGTTCAAAAACTAATTTAATTAAATGTAGAGAAATTTAACAGTGGGTGGATGAACACATTTTTACCGAATTTTCACAAATGACTAGACAAACAATGCATCTTTAATTGTGTGAATGTTGTGGGCTTGGAGTGTGGTGGCATTGTTAACATGGGTGCCAGTACATCTTTTGTACGTAGTACCAGCTGAAAAGAAACTTTGTTTCTGAAATAAGAGTATATGCCAACATTGTAAAATATGGACTTTGAACTGATCAGGAGGAAAAGAAAACTGACTGGATTTGAAACTAAATTAGGAGCTACTCCCCGTCCCAACTGAGTGCAGAATGCGAATCTAGCATGAGGCCAGCCGAGGAGCTGCGAAATAAAAATACAATGCAGATTTGATAGTTGTTTCGTTTTATTGATGATAAAATGATGATGACATGACACTATGAGATCTGACGTATGTACACAATGCGTTATCAGATTTCTGACTTGGATTAGAGAAATGTACAATACTTATGTATAATGCTTCACATACAAAATGATCTAAAGTCTTTTGTAGACCGTAGTACAGAAATGTAATGAAATGACCACGACACAAAACACAGTTCAAATTTCTTAACATTACAGCATGCTTTTGTATATATTAGATCCAGAAAATTTGCACAGTGGCTGATAAATTGGTGGTACTTGCACCAACACAAAAAGGAGATCAACTCCAGCTGTTTTGATTATACCTTCAATTTTGTGAAGTACATTTTCTTTGCGGAGCTACATGCGTCCGGCCAGATGGCTGGGAATGCATCTCGCTCAGATCATGTACAATTTGCCATGGAGTGCAAAGATGTGTAGCAGGGGAGGCCAGTTGACATGATCATTCTCCTCCAACATTTGTCACGGAGTTAAATGAGTCAAATGTTTCATTTCCCTTAGGTACATTTCACCTGCAAAATGTCCTTGTGCTCGATCCTTTGGTGTAAATGATGTGGAGATTAGCAAAGCACCTTTGTGAAGTAAGAAATATTATGCAACCATGAGGTCCGTGAAGACATATTAATAATGTAGTGAGACGGACTACCCTATTACCCACCCTGGTATGAATTGTACCCATCCCTTCCTACCTAGCATCAAGATCACCAGCCCATTCTGCGACTGGCCTCAACCTTCACACATTCTGCACTCGTTGGCTAACAATCTAACCTGTAACCTCATACCTGATAAGACCAGATACTCTTACATCCCTACAAACAATTACATCTTGTAGCATCCATTTCGGATTTCAACAACAGTGCCTTTCAGGGAATAAAAGGGCACCAGCTTTGAACACAACAATCATTAGTCCCATTCACAGGCAGGGTGCTATTTGCCTTGTAGCACTCATTAGAACGTGGCTAGCTGCTGGTAGACTGACCACAGGGTTACACATACAAACCCCTCCCTTGGAGCGCTACCCAGCTAGCCCATGTTGACTGGACCCACTTGTGACGCTAGCCAGTGCCTGGTGCTGTGAACACCTTGTCTGTAACAGCAACTGCAGTTTACAGTAGAAGTCGATAGAAGATCAGCTCACCAGGGAACTCAAGCTAACCTGATTCTGAGTCACTTGACTCTGACGAGCTAGATGAACTGCTATCGCTGCTTGTGTCGCTGCCAGAAGAACTGCTGCTGCTTGCACTTAGACGACTTTGACCACCTCCAGCCTCAACACTGCCTCGTTCAGCTGAAACATGCACATGAATGCATCTTATATCCAGTTGATTTTGCTGAAAACCTATGACTCTGAAGCTGCTGAATGTGCCCAAAATGTTAAGATTGATCTCATTTAAGATGAAGTTCTTCGGGAAATTTACATCTCATAAAATATTTCTTTGAACAGAAGGAAGTGAACCTCCAGTATATAGTATGCATGTTAAGACCCAGCCCTATCAGTGGTCTAGGAAGGATGTTTGGCAGGCTTCATGTAAGTAATCAGACCTCAAATTGAAACTCATTTCTGCTCTGCTTACGAAGTCCACCTCCGTCTAACCAGAAAAACTCTGGCTAAACTTTGGAAGACAACATCGCAAGGCATTCAAATGACACGCATGATGTCATCATATTACTTATTACAAAAAGCTCCATCAAGAACTTCATGACAACCTCAGGCATAAAATGTTGAAATAACAATGGCTGTACAATATAATTTCATGTTCTGTCCCCAGTATTAAAGTACAAGGGTAATGTTTCCTTAGCATATAGGTCAGTAATTATTTTGCTTACTGGCTGGTTTCTTGCCTCCGGCCAGCTGCTGTTGTACGCCTTGCAATCGGATTTCCAACTCCATCTGCTTTTCCCGCTGCAGATCCTCTTTTGTCTTACCCGAGGTCTTCTTGGCTGAAGAAACAAAACATCACTTGTAGCAGTATGTGTACTACAAGAGTTTCATTTAACCATCATGCCACTGACATTACTACAACTGTATGGTAATCAAAACCATAGAGTTGCCAGCAACTAAATTAGAACTGATTTTATTCTATGTGTATGTTCCCATGGCATGAAACAGCCTGATCAACACTGACTTGGCTGGGATTAACATGGGATTGATTTTACCTCCAATGATTATGAGATCAATCACTGTCTAGGACTATGTCCCTTGCCCTGGAGGTTTGTTGGGTTCATGTCAATATTACATCCAACTTATGTTTCTTTAGGCTGCATTAGACTTCCCAGGTATTACAGTTACAACTACTACTGTTAAGAGTCCATTTCTATTAACAGCAAACTCAAGTTAATGTGAATACACAGACTTAATTTAACTAGAAGGAAGGCACATAGTGATACTTACAATATGGCTTCCGAGGCTTTTTCTTTAAACATGACATTACATATGCTTCCAGTTCCCTTAGAGTTGAAGGTTTTAATGTTTCAAAGTCTATTTCTATCTCATCAGGATTGGAATCTCGCAAGGACGGCTCTCTTGACTGTATAATATGCACCACACGACCAAGCTTATCACCTGCAATTAAAAGTTTTGTGTTTTAAAGTAGAAAAGCTGGAATTTCTCACACCACAATATCTGAGATCACAAATTACTTTAGTCTTCCAAATAAGTTCAAAATTTCACCTCGTACACTTGCTTGAAGGATATTATAAACTGCCTTGTTACAAGTGCTTATCTTTATTAAAGCATCACACCATTCCAGACACAAGATATTCCTTTGGCAATGACAAACCATTTAACACTTAAATTTCACCCAAAAGATTTGGCTTATCTCTATGTTATCAATATAACAGGAAAATAATGAAAACAAAAACTCATCTAACAGAGCTATATATTTGACGACATTAGCTCAGTTTTACAAATTAAAATAAAAATCTGTCTTCCTATGCTTTAAAACTTGCAGATAATATACGCAGTTTAAAAGGCATGAACATATTTTGCGAAGAGGTCACTCCTCACAACTGATGAGTTCTTGCCAATGAATATTGTACCACAAGAGCTAGAACAATTTCAAACACTACATCATGTTTCCCGTTTGTGATAATCCAATTGTGAACACACATGAATCCTCCGTGAAATTCCTGTAGCACTTTTCCACATGAAATGCAGCCACACTCACTCAGCACACCTACAACTCAAGCTGCTGATCACTGTTGGTATCTTACCTGGCAGCTTGTTAATGTCTAAACTCAGCTGTCTCTTTTCATCGTAAGTCATTGGCTTAGCATTGTCTTCATCGTCACTATCGTATGAAGGCAGGATTGGTCCTGCGGATGGCACCACCACCGGCATTTTCCTCCTAGTTGAGGACCGACTGTTAGTCCTTGATCGTTTAGAACTTGGAGACTTCTGTTTGGATTTTTTCTTTGGTTTGGGAGGATCCAGCGAAATCCTGGGTGCACTCGGTACAGGAGGGGGAGTGGGGAGAACAGGAGGTTCAACAAGTTTGTCCTTTTCAACTTCTTTTTCCTTGCTTCGTTTCTTTTTCTTCTTCTTTTCTCTCTTCTCCTTTAACTTGTTCATATGTTCTTTTGTTAACTTGGACAACTGCTCTTGTATTGTTTGAAACTGGAATAAAATCACAAAAATACAGTATAAAATCTAGTGAGCAACAACACCAGTTTACACTGATCAAATGAAATCCATACCCCATAAATATGTACTGATTCTTGTACCAAGTTTACAAGATTGAACAAAATTTAAAGCCACTGTTTCAATATATCTGCAATTACCTACTCAAGCAGTTGCATATTTTAACCATTGGAACATACCTGTTCCTGCAACTCCTTCAGCTTTCGCTCTCTCTCCTCCTCGCTGTCATCATCAACATCACTATCATCACTATCACTGCTGGAAGAGAGATCACTGGTGCGAGACTCAGTTTTGGGAGCCACCATTGGCACAGAGGGTGGGGGCGTTGGTTCAGGCGGGAGTGGTTCATCAGGCATTTTGGCATACTTCATCTCAAATGCATCCTGCAGAGGAAGCATTTATAATATTTTAATACATCAAAGACTGCAACAATATTTATGTCTTAACAAATGATATTGTTATATTTGTTTCCATGACTGACTGACTGAGTTTAGTTTTACGCCGCTTTTAGCAATATTCCAGCAATATCACGGCCGGGGACACCAGAAATGGGCTTCACACATTGCGCCCATGTGGGGAATCGAACCCGGGTCTTCGGCGTGACGAGTCAACGCTTTAACCACTAGGCTACCCCACCGCCCTTTGTTTCCATGAAGTGAACTACTAAAGCAATATAGTGGAGACTTGACTTTGCTAAATTTACAGATAGCATAACATGTGATGGCTACAGGTTCAACAACAAACTGGTACTTGAAGCTGCTGAACCCAGTTCTGTAACAGGTTCTGGCCTGAAAAATTTTACTGAACGCATATATAAAAATATAAAACAGGCAATACCTGAAGTTTCCTTGCCATCTGCACCACATCACTGTCTCCTGAATTGTACCTATAACAGTTAGTGAAGATCAACCGCACATCTTCTGCCATCTCTGTTGGCGTACGGTATTCACGATTCTCTAGTTTCCTCTGCAAGAAACAATTTACAAGTCTCGTTTTGACAATGATAGGTCTAATGTTTCAATCACTATCAACTGTATGCAACACTACAGCAGTAATATTTTTTATCAATGCTATAGGATATTGGATCAGCATTATCAATGCTATAGGATATTGGATCAGCATTATCAATGCTATAGGATATTGGATCAGCATTATCAATGCTATAGGATATTGGATCAGCATTATCAATGCTATAGGATATTGGATCAGCATTATCAATGCTATAGGATATTGGATCAGCATTATCAATGCTATAGGATATTGGATCAGCACACTAACTCATACATTCAAGAACACAAAATCCTCACTGGACTATCGTTCAGAACACTGCATTATTCCAGTAGCTTGTCTGAACATAACAACTAATCAGTATCGTGAGTATCAATCCCATTCGTATTTACTTTCTTTCCGTGACCTACAAAAAGACTTCGTACCCCTATCATATTATCCATATGGTGGAACATAAGTTATGTCATATTTTCAATATGTGCACTAGATCACTTTTGCCTAGCAACCATTGTTTCTGTATTTCGTCTGTGGTGTCATTAGACAATTGAACATGACATCAAGAGGGCCATCACACTTGCTTTCTGTGTTTTACTGCACAAATGTACATGAATAAAATGGGTAATAAAACAATTATAACACTCTCAAGTGTGCCACGTGATTTATACGGAACTCATGCAAAATTATGCATTGCCCTAGCAATACAAAATTTCACACTAGTTTCATATATACTGTATGACACACTTGCTCATGTAATAATCTATGTATGCCATTATTGCCAAGAATCGTGGCAAACCAAATCACGAGTAGTAAAACGCCTTTTCGAAGCATGAAAATGGCGGCATCGTTGAACTTAGAAACTTTGCAAAGTACAATTTAAACATAAACTTCAAACTAAAGGATCAGCAACTTTCAACACTAAAACATATTTACAAAAGGAATGACTGTATGACTGTTTTGATAGAGGATATTCTAGGAGCAATGTCTGGAAATTCAGAGTTATATTTCCTTGGTAATTGTACTAGACCATTTCCATCTCCATGCCCGTTTGTGCTTAAGACAGGGCCGTGTCGTAAACATGGCCACGAGAGAGGTACGAGATGCCATCCGGCTTGCCAGAATGACATGAGTAGTTACGAATGTATCAATCCTAGCAGACAGGTTATGATGAAAACATACCTTCACACTGCCAAGGTCCATGGGCTTTTTAATGATATCATGGTAATCATGAAGTTCAAGTGAATCTGCATCTACTGGCTTGTAGAATGGCCAGGCATAAGTCTGTAAAAGAAAGTGTACATGCAAGATATATTCTTCACAATTAAAGACTAAATTGAACTCCATGCATAATTCTGTTCACAACACTTTCTCCTAATTAAGACTACAGTTCACTCAACTCAGTTGTACAGTATAGTAAAGTACAGTTGTGCCCTGAAATATAGTTCAAACTTGATGACATTGATGTTGTGCAATACCAGTCATGAATAACTTTTTAGAGGTATTACTACAAAACTTTCATTGCTTAGTCTTTGCATTATTGCAATGAATATTAGGACATGAATTCAAATTTAATAAAATTCGAGTAACTTACAGCATGCTTCTTGGCAAACAATTCCTTGATGAGATTAATGCAATACTTCATCTGCTCTGAGATCTTCCCTTTCTTATTTTTGGAACTATGCTGCGCCTACAAAGAAACTTCACAGATTAAATAGATGGTCTAATCTCACAATTAGTATTTCAATGCCATTGGACATGCTAAAGGAGAACACTTGCAATTACTTTCCAGAAATGACACTATTTTATTGGTATTTCAAACATAACAAAACATAGTAAATTCCCCAGTTTAGCATTTCCAAGACCATTTGGCATGACATAGGAATCATTGTGAAGTCATAAGAGAAATGCAGTGAAAAAACGTGCAGTAGAACGTTCGCACAAATATGTATTTACTGTGCTTGCCTACATTCTCCAAGTACTTTACTTGAACATTATAAATTACCATTTAAAGTTAAATCCCTTTTAAGTTTTTACAGTGTGGAATGGATGGTGCTGGGTGAGAAAATTACACAAGGATGAACCAACTGATTAAGCAAGCAAGGAAGAGAACCTCCAAAAAGAGAATGCTACTGCCTTTACTTTTGAAGTTGTAAACAAGTTGGTCTCAAAAAGCCTTAAAGGAAATTCAAGCAGCTAACTACTAAGTGTTATGTATTCAAGCCAGTGCTATTGTTCACTTGAGCACATATTTGAAATAACTGGTGTGATTTCAATGAAAACAGCCACAGTGGTTTTGAAATATCTGATTAACAGCATATAATGCATTTCATGAACAATGTCTGGCTTGAACACAAGTATAATATCTTAAAGCAAAAAGCCAGGAAAGGCCTCATATGACGCACTTCATCTAATACAACGACCTGGTCATCTGGCAAGTCCCTCTTGGGCTTCTTGATCTGGCGATTACTTTCTCGTCTTGTTGGAGGCAGTCTGCCTGGGATTTTAGGTGAATATATTGATGCAGGGTCGATGCCAGCTGAATTTGTTACTATGGCAGCTGGAGTAGTGGTGTCTGCTTTCCGCTTCACTCCTTTTTTAGTCTGTAACATGACAAAATGCTTAGTTTCATAACATTACAACGATTAATCAGTGCTTTTAATTAGCATCTCATATTTAAAGATCACAAAATATGCCCTTAAGAAACATTTACAAATGAACCTGCCCACAAATCTACAATTAAACACAAAACTGGGATCTTCCAGGCCCAAAATGTTATCTTCACAAATACCTTTCTTCCTTCTACATCACTTAACCATAAATATATCTCAGATAACTAACTTACTTTAGTAATCTGAGCTGGAGGTAGCACAGACGGCGGCATAACTGAGTTGTCTGTTATGTCAGAAATAGGAGTGGGAAGTTGTGGCTGAAGAGGTGGTGGCGAGGGCTTCACTGGCATAGATGGCTGCTGTATAATTGAAGGGGGTACTGCTAATGGGGGTGGTGACGTGTGAGTAAGCACTGGAGGAGGAGGTGGAGGTTGTTGTTGCCCAGATGACGCCACAGAAACCGGTGGAGCTGGTGGTGTCACTGGTGCTGGTATTGGTGCTGGTGCTGGTGTTGGTGTTGGCGTTGGCGTTGTATTGTTAGGTGGCATGACAGGTGGGGGCACAACAGTATTTTGAGTGGAAGGCTGAGAAGCAGCCACGGCCTGCGCTGCTGCTGCAGCAACTACAGAAGCACTTTTCGGTCCAAGTGTCCCAACACCACGAGGAGTCACTAGTCCTCTCCCAACACCTCCACCCCCACGACCACGGAATCCCTTAGGACCTGGAGTTTTCTTCTGAGGGATTGACAATTCAACCTCCTGAAAGAAATTGGTTTGCATACTATCAAAATGTTACAATATTTATTAAACCAAATCGGGTTAAAATACATACAATCTTTACACCACTTCCATTTGAATATTTTTTCTTTAATCTGTAAAGGTGAATTAACCTGACTTTCCATCATCTAGACTGGTATGGATTACATGCAGACATTCTAAATTGACAGTGTAGGACAAAGATGATAACATGGAACATGCAAATATCGACAACTAGTTTAAAAATAAACAGAAAAATATGAAAGCAGATGGAAATACAATACCTCTTGAGGCATCTGGGCCACCTTCTGCAGGAACAACTTCTCCAAGGTCTGTGCCATCAGAGTGATGTCCTGAAGAAACAATGCAATCATGGCATAACTTTTTGTGCATTAATAGTCAGCCCCTCCAGCAAATAGCTAAAACCAAGTAAAGGTTTTTAGCTTATTATGACTTGCATACGCAGCCCTATTTAGGGAGTTAATCTGAGGATGCAGAAATAAATACTTTGAGCTATAGAGGCGAAATTGTCTTTTTGACAAACCATGCAGGGTAAAAGGCAGCCCCTATATACTGTTCTCTAATTTTTTTGGCAAACATAACACGACATTGAGGATTCTTCCAGACCAACAAACAAAATCACTAGAATGATCATAAGGTAATAACAAGATAAGATAAATGCAGATACTTACATCCCCTGGCTTGTTGTATACATAGCAGTTAGTGAACATTGTGCTGAAATCCTGAATACATTCTTGTGCAGAGCAGTAATAATTTGTTTCAAGTCTCTTTTTTATTGTTCCCAGATCCATTGGTGTTCGGATTATCTTGTGGTAATCCTGAAACACAAACGTTGTAAACCTCTGTAAATGGTTACATGTCTACTCTAAGGAATTAGTCAGCTTACCCTGCGGGGTGAAATTTACGCATGAAACATATGTAGAAGTGAATTAAGGTTGTCACAAAAACAAATCTAGTATTACTTGCTGCACTTACTAATGAGCTAACGTGAAAGGTTCAGAATCCAAATGAAACCTTGTTGAGATACCTAAATACCAGAGGTACAGATAAGCTGCGTATTTGCGTAAATTACACAAATATTTATGTGAAAACTCAATTCCTATTAAGTCTATTGCGTACAAGTATGCTTGAATCTTTGTAAATACTCAATAGATGTGATCTTGCATGCGTACCGCAAAAATGTAAAATCTTAGCTTGCGTACCAGTGGATAGATAAAATAACTGAGGTATATTGAGAGGTTCTGTTTCAGGACATAAACTTGGCAACTTGCAGAATTACTTATCGTTTCTCATATTACAGATATAAATAACAAACACTAACATTTAAACTTTATCATATTTTTAGAATTAATGGAAAATGACAAAATGGCCAATTGAGTTTGAGTGAGGTGGGTACAATTTGTTTGGCTACTCAAAGGCAAATTAGGATACCCAACTGAGATGAACACAAGCAAGTACTTAACTCGATGACCCAAAAAGTTATCTGTAGCTCTGCAATATTCTCAATAGAATGCTGAACATACCGGTAAATTGAGTCTGTCTGCATCAACAGGTACATGGAATGGCCAAGCAAACTGATGTTTCCACACAGCCTTCATGACTGTTTTGAGTATGTATTGCAGCTGATTAGTTAGACGCCCTCGTTTCTGGGAGGTGGGGGCAGCAGGCCCCTCACCCCCATCATCCCCATCACCACCACTGTGGTTCACATTGTTGGGCTGTAAACAAAATATCTGATGTTTATAGAGAAATGACTGAAGTGACAGCAGCTAATAGCAGACCTAATCTACAAGGAGCTCAGGGAATATCCTGCACAAACTTGGCAATTCCAGTTTAGGGTAACCTTTCATGAGCCTTAATAATACAATCAATGGAATGTCACTGTTCTTGACTAGTTTTCTACCCCAACATAAGTTATTTTACATGAATAACTATACAAAATTAGCATTTGCAATGTATATGGCCATTGTGTATACACCATCCTTTGTGACATTCATATTAACCATGGTTTGTCTCAATATTTACACTCCACTGTTATTCTATGCAATATTTTTAATACTTATTAAAAACAAACGAAGGAGGGCGACATCTGCTGATGCTCACCACTGTGTTCTCATGAGTTGAGATGCCCTTCATGGTGCCACGACTTACTGAATTTGGTTCATCACCATCTGTCCTTGTGGGGCTCTCTGCATCCCCATTTGACCTGAAACACAAAACAAACATGAACCTTAATGTTTCACTCATTTATAAGTATTCCACAAAACATGACAATACATTCTATTTACTTACAGTACAACACATGATGAAAATACTGATTAAAAATAATCTGCTTTTATTAAAAGAAAATAAAGTTTGTATGATGGTGACTGCCAAACAAACTTAAAATTCTCACCATGCATATACATCGATTGCTTTTGACTTCATTTGCATTGAGAATGAGCAACCTCCTTTGTTTTGCTGCCAAATCTGGAAAAGGTAAAATGGTTTCAATTCAGTTAAAAACTACAGAAATCATGCTATAAGAGAATGGCAGTCACCCTCAAACAAAATGCCTGAAAATGACTAACCACAGTACCATACTGATAAGAGTAACATGCAATTTTGCTTCCTTTTAATACTTAAAATCTAACATGCCTGCTCTCGCTGCCTTTTCCAAACAAAGTACAATTTTGGAAAACTGGCATTTCAAAGAGTGTTTAAAGCATTTTCACACCTCCCATTTACAAATCAATTTCACATCAATATGGAAATGGACTGAAAAACTAATGTGGTATCTGTAAACTTGTAAGAATGGCTAAATGAGCAGGCATATAAAACTTTTCCTTTCAGAACAATTTTCACCCCATATATTCCAATCTCCAAAAAATACTGAAAAGTTCCTTTTTTACCCCAGACACAGGCCTTATGGGTTTTTTGTGCATATGTGTGTGCATGCGTGCATGCCTGTTAAGTCTGTGTTTTAGTGTAATAACATTCTCAAATTTCGAAGTCGAATGAGGACAATTTCCAGAAAACAGATGGAAAACTAATTGATCAGGTGAACTAATGGCCAGCCAATGACAAAATCCAAACCCTCACTTTGACTTGGAATGTTACTGTATGTCATAATGTTGACCATTTTGATTTGATTATTACTTAGTGCAAGACCAGTCTAAGTAAACTTAGGCTCAGTATTATTCGTTACACTGCTATACTGAGTCTAACAAAACCTTGTAGAAGGTCGCGTCAGTTAACCTTTTGGACGGACTAATCAGAACACCGCTTACCAGAACACGAAAATTAACATTCACACATACCGTTTCAACCTTAACATAAAATACTGAATGCTATTTTCTGCACAATAGCTTCCGAGTAATACACGCAATGAGTAAACAGTCGCTGAAAATAGCGTTTTTGTCAATATTCAAGGATGTCATCTTGCGAAAATATAAGCAAATAGTAACCATGTCATTAGAAACCCATGAGCGTATATACTGCAGGTCAAATGTGTTTTATGCGGATTTTCGTTTGTTGATAGATCAGTGTCAGCGACCAGGGAAGATAAAATTCAAAAACTGTTTTGCAAGTCCCGCCGAACCCTAACATGTAGTCGTCTGATTGGTTAAATCCGTTCAGCTGTCTCGCGTTTGACTGGATCGCTCAAAGGTTAGCTGACGTGACATTCTGCAAGTCTTCTTTGTTAGACTCAGTATAACGAATAATACTGAGCCTAAGTTTACTCAGATTGAGTGCAAGACATACCATGAAGTTATGGGTTCTCTGCAGAAACACCTAACTAGTTCCTGGTTCCCATATTTATCCATGGATGGATGCATTTCTAATATATATGAAGGATCCAATATTTATACCTTGGTTTCCAAAAGATAACTTGATTTTGTGACAAGAGTAACATTCAGTAACATTTCGACCTTTCGCCTGCTCAGGCATGTATTAAACTTGGTGTAAAGAATGCTGGATCTGTTGATATTTGTCTCAAACTAAGGGGTAGTGGTGAATAAGGTTTTAGATCATTTGAGGTTTCAAAGCATAAAAGAGCTGTCTGTAATCTGGTGCAACCGATCTCAATAATGTAGTAACAAGCAGAAGTACTTGCTGTGTCAAGAAGAGTTGATTTGACAGTGGAAAGTGATAGGACATTGTGATAGTATAAGCCCATTAGTTGATATTAGAAACCTTTTTAGATGTTTCATTTTATGTAACAGTCCATAATATTCCAGCTAAATGACAAAACCTTATCTGCATCAATGTACATATCTGGGAAACGATGACATGCACGTAACAAATCACCTAACCTCACTCACCCCAAACCCAATTATAAAGATTAAAATGTGAAGAACTAACTTCTTAGAGAAAATTGTTTAATCTGAAAATGATTTTGGAACTTCATAAAACCACATTAAAATTTCAACGTTAACTTTTCCCTACCATCACGTTATACCTTGAAAATATATTAACTTCAAGGAGATCTGGGTAGAGTACCCTTTGTAAAACTTCTTAATAGTAACGCACACACAGATGAAGACAAACATTTTGGCATTAAGTGGATTGGAATATAATATTTGCCAAATCAATGCTAACAAGTGTTGAAATCTTACTCTCATTCAGGTGCACTTCAATACTTTAGTCACAAGGCTCTGATACAAGTTCCTGCTTGCCAAACACAGGGCTATTCGAATACCATAGCTTCTAATAGTGTTTCATCCCCAAATAGGCTAGTCAAAGTTTCACCCCCAGAATATACATATCACAATACACATTTCAGCACCTACAGTCCCCCTCTCCAAAAAGTTGTGAAACAATTATAGAGTTGCAGATGCAGACCAAAGTACTAAAACCTCACGTCACGGTGTTCAGCTGTCAGATTCGATGCTTAAAAAGTCAAAGTCTAATTCAGTGCCCTCATCACAGTAATGTTTGGAATGTGTGTGAACTAGATGCAAAGCAGTATCAAGAGTTCAGATGGAACTTTCATGCGAATACACAAGATGCAAGGCATGAAGCAAACCTGTGTGGATGTTATTAGTGTTCTTATTGTAACAGATAACATGTGCATTGACTGGCATGGAAAGGCAGTAAAATATTTCTTGAATTCAAATGAAATTTCCGACTGGGTTGAAAAACCTGAGAAAGTAGAGTGTGCCAGGATTCATTTTCAGCTGTCTTGGACACTATTTATAAGACGAAACATATTTCCTGGTTTCATGCTTAGTACTCGTAGCTAATTAATGTTATGTTGCATTAGGCAACTGAAAGTAAAATACCATTTATCCCAAACATGAATAGTCCATGCACAGTTCACTCATGTAAAGTTTTAGGAAGTCTGCTACATAGATTGTACAAAGCTGTCAACAAGGACTCAAGTAATGACTTGTATCAAGACAATGTCAGCAAAGTGTGTTTGTGAGTCACTGCAAGAAAAAGGAAACTGCAAACCAACAAATATGCTTCTGGTTGACACAGTACACAACCGTTTAAGTTGATGACTAGCGATGCAGATTCAAATGCCCCCTTTTTTCACTTCACAGAAGAGCAGTTATAATACATAATTTGTAACATACGACCCATACCTTGAGAATGTCAAAATTAAAATCATAATATTCCTACACAAGTTTCAAAAGTCTTAAAAAACGTCTCACACGATCATCTATGAAACAAAGCAAGGCGGTTTTGCATTGTACAGTCCATGCACTTGACCTCTTTAAAAACAGGTCACATTGTCGCGCGACTAGACTTTATACCAAAGCAGGAAGTAGCTATATCAAACGGATTTTTCAGAAAATGTGTCTCGCGACACAACGAAAGTAACAGGAATGTGCCTACGTGTTCAATAATGAGTCATTTAGTCAAAACATGTGACTATTACCAACCAAAATGGCGGTACAAGCTTTATCCAGGAAAACAAGCTACGATGTAATGAGGTCTTTCACGAAGTGCGAACCTCTCTCACCTTCAGTAGATAAATTTATGCACAAACATTGCATGCAAAACGTTCTTAGATGGTCAACTATCCACATAATAAGTCCAGAAGAAGGTGAAAAGACCTAGACGGCAGTAACAATGACAAATAAGACGCATTTCTGATGCAATGCACACGATATTTTATTGATAGCTTACCGTGTCTGGGAAACATTAAATATTTGCCGGAACACGAACAATAATAACCGTACAAAACACAAGTTCGTTATCTGAAGTCACTTACACAAAATAAACAACCTTAATATAGGTTGGTATTGGGTTAGGTATCCAGTAATTTATGATATTTCACAGAGCCGATGTGAGGACCGACTGGCGAACAATGGCGGACTGCACAATAAGCCGATCCCGTTGCCTTTCTTCATAGATGCTACGATAATTAATATCCAAAATGTAAAAATGTTGTCATAGTACCCTGCGTTGATGTTTAGTGCATTCTGCTGGTACCCTTGCAGCGCCGGATGGCTCTTCGGGTCCATCGCTTGGGCCAGATTTTCCAGCACACCATGGGTATCAGTCAACAGCATCGCACTCCCAAGCGAGGACCAGAATGCTTTTATACGTTCGTTCAAAAAGCCGTGAATTTGATTGGTCAGCTACATCACATGATGGGTCACCTACAATATTTCATGCAAAATATAGTTGATTTGGATCATATTTATAAACATAGTAACTTAAACATGCTTCACATTAGTGTTCAAAACATGACAGTACACAAATTCGGCATTTATCGCCTGTTCGTCCCCATGAACACAACCGTGGACCTCGAGAGGTCTGAAACTTCCAGCCTGTTGGGCAAGTTGGTACTGACATGATTGGCTCAGACGATCACGTGATAGCATATATTATACACCGTCTAAAAGTATTGTTAGAGTTCCAAACTAGCTGCAGAGCCTAGACTTCGTATATTACAAAGAAGTGAGTGCTTACAGGGATTTTCCCCAAGATTTCAACTTCGTGCCTTGTCTTTGAGCGAAAAGCTCTTCCATATACAACCACGCGAGATCGCGGTATATCGCGTTTTGCTTGTACGCATGCGTGAAGAGTCCATGCGTGATAGCGGGAATACATTGTAAGAACAACACTTGTGTATGTTCTGGACGTGTAAACTAACGGTAAATTAGTCGAGTGCTTTAATGTATGAAAAACTATTCGATTGACAGAACACTGCTTTGATAGGCACTATATCCAACAACCTTGAAATCCACTTCGAACGACTGTTTATTTGCAGCCACTGGTGAAAGACAGATTATTTCTTTCCCTCAACCACTGAACTTCTGTCTCAATAATGAAGGATATTGATAATTAACTCGCAGTAACATTGCATATAGTTCTTTTATGTGCAGTCCACAAAATATTTCATGCACAGGAAATGATTTTATTCTCGTCCATAACATGAACCTTTCCGCTTGCTCAGTAATGCTGGCCAAACAACAATCTATTTATGTTCTTAATTTACCACACTTATGGTTGGAAGTCAGTTAGGTCGTGAGTTAAAATTAAATATGAGTCATGTCAGCGACAACTTGTGTGGGTAGGTCAAAAATCATTTTTTAATAATGTTTCTATTGGAAAGAAATACACGCATGGAAAGAATTATTTGGAAATTTAGTTTAATTTGGGGCGTTTTATTCAGTACTATGCATAAGGGGTTGGAGATGCCCGCTGTATCATGAGGAACACGACATTTAGTGTTACTCATAACATAGAAACTGATATCCACAAATTTCCTCCCTGTATGTGTTTCACTTCTGAATGTTAAACAAAGATTTTCTGAATGCATAGGTGCTTTACTGTTCAATGTAATGTAAGGTAATGATTGAGAGATGCAGTAATAACTTGGATGACTGTGTTAAACTGGTGGATAAGTGGAGTTTTTGAAATAATGGAGTATGTTAAGAATCCTCTAAAGGTTAAGTTGAAACACGAATGCTGTGAGATCTGGACAGAATACATCTTTGATGTGCAATATCTTTTTCAAGAGTTGAACATACCTTCTGGAGAGTAAATAGTATTACTTATTAGGGCTGTTTTGATTCACTTGTGCATTCTGTAATTCATACCATATCCTTTCATGAATTTAGTTTGTTCTTTGCAATCACTAGAATTTAATGTTTATGAAGTTTTGATGTGATTTTACTTTAATTTAGGTGTTACTTATCAAAACAAGATACTAAAAATGGTATATAATCCAATCCAGATAGGATGATAGCTAACACACGTTTAATTTGGTGGTCACTGATCATTTAACTGACAATTATAACACTGTCTGCTAGGGCTGCACGGTCTTACCTGTATACCAGTATATCACAATAAATTTTTCAAACAATACATCTTGCAATATTTTTTTTCGTAGAACCGGTATATTGGGTAGAGAACATACATGAAGTTTTTGTGATTATCTTTATGGTTTAAATTAAAATCTACACATACTTTCATTCACAACAGATGTTTTCCTTCGTTATTCAATGACAAAACTTCATAGTGTAATACTATAACTTGTATAAAAAAGAAAATAGAATCCATGAATATGCAACCTAATTTTCAGGTTGCTGTCATAGGCAGATCCTGAACATTTATTAAATGACCATTGAAACTCTCGTGAAAATGAAGTGTGCCCCCCCTTTCTCAAAAAGCTGTATCCTCCCCTGGCTGTTAATATCAGAACCATAACATATATGTTTAGGGACTTGTAAGGCAGAATATAGGATTGACATGCACAATTAGTGTCACTCACTGTCAAACACTTAAGGTCCCAATATATCGCAATACGGGTACCTGAATCGCAATATATTGCAATACAATTTATTTGCCAATACACAGCCTTACTGTCTACATGGTCAAGACATGTCAAATAATTATTTTGTCAGAGGTGCTTAAAATCGGTTAAAATCATTCTGGTTTCATCTGAAACAGTATGGATTTGATATGATTATTTGATAATTTATCTAATTGTTCTGTTCTGATAAAGACAATTGATACACAGATCATCCATGTAAAATTTCTTTGCCCAATCACAAAATTTTGATTCAATCAAGTAAAGCCTTTGTTTGTATTAAGCGTGTGAACTATATGCTGTTTTCAGTGATCACCTTTAATGCATGGAATCACCCACTTCAATGTTATCATTTTTTGTTATTTTTCAACCAGAGATTCTCTAAAATACTGCTCAAAATGGTGAAAATTATTCTGGTTTCATCCGAAACACAATATTGGATTCTATACTGCAATAATTAGTATAAATGATAAATACTTCAAGAGTCCAATGGAAGTGAAACAGTACGGATTTGAAATGACTGTAGTGAAAATTAATCTGATCTTTCTCATGGCCTCACCGGATAATGACAATTGATATACAGATCATCCGTGTAAGATTTCTTTGCTCAATCTGAAGCCCATTTCTGGTGTCCCCCTCAATGATGTTGCTGGAATATTGCTAAAAGCGGCGTAAAACCATACACAGTCAGTCAGTCTTTGCTCAATCACAAAACTTTGGTTCAATCAAATAAAGCCTTTTCTATATTAAGTATACATGTACTTGTATGTTGTTTTCTGTGATCACCCTAAGGTGCTTAATGACTTGCCTGCACGTTCTCACCTTTTCATTTGTTGTATTGACAGGTAATTTATTGTCAAAATGTCGGCTGATGAGAATGTAGGCCTGAAGACTGGGGATGGAGACACGAAGCCGTCACTAACCACACCAGCTACAACCACATCATCATCAAGTCTAAGTCAGGGCAGCACTGCAACAGTAACGTCAAAACCTTCATCAACTCCTCTTGTATGTTACCAGATGAAATTCTGATAACAACCATATTGCTGATCTTGTGAAATACTTTGAATCAGTTGCAACATTGCTGTGTTTGCGTTAATGTTCATTCGCTCACATGACCAAATTACATCCGTGAATAGTATCACTGGCAAATATACGCTTTTTAAATGGGATTGATAGTTTTGATTTTTATAAAGTTTTGCACTGTTCTAAGCACTCCTTAATGATGGACATTCTCTGTGGTACTGATTATAATCAGTAGGGACAGAAAGTTTTTCATCAATTTATGTCACTGATCTGTTAAATAGGCCTAATTTAAGTCAGGGCTCCAGATAATTTTTCAACATCAGGAGTACGTACTCCTTATTTTTTCAATATAGGAGTACTGGAAAACCTTAAGAATACATTTAGAGTACTGAATGGAATTTAATGGAGTATCAGTAATCTTGTGCTTCGTTTTATATATGCACCACAACATTGCTAGTCTTGTGTAAACAGGTCAATAAACAATAAAACAATACCTTTTCATATAAGTATGTCTGTATATGATTCTAAGACCGTACACCATTGCAGTGGTGCGTATCTGCTACGTTTTCTACTTTATTTCCTACTGTATCGTGCATATTTTTTATCCCCACATACACCAATACGGCCCTAATCTGGAGCCCTGTTAAATTATCCTTGATCAGCACTTGAAGCAGTCCCACATGAATAATATTTATGTGTTTTCTTCCAGAAACCCAATTACACTCTCAAATTTACACTAGCTGGGCACACAAAGGCTGTTTCATCAGTGAAGTTTAGTCCAAATGGTGAATGGCTGGCTAGCTCATGTAAGTGTCAATTCAATAGTGTTGAGTCATCCTGTTATATTCCAGGTCAGAAAAAGTCCTCAGCCCTCACTGCACGTTTTTAGATATTTGGATCAGGTGATTTTGTGACCTTAGTCTTCATCACTTGAACCCGTGAAGGTCTGGGCTAGAATATTGATCTTCAGTAACCCATGCTTGTTGTAAGAGGCGACTAACAGGATCGGGTGGTCAGGCTCGCTGACTTGGTTGACACATGTTATCGGTTCCAAATTGTGCAGATCAATGCTCATGCTGTTGATCACTGGATTTTCTGGTCCAGACCCAATTATTTACAGACCACCACCATATAGCTGGAATATTGCTGGGTGCGGCGTAAAACTCACTTCATCACTTGACTCAGATGAGATGTTATGTTAGATACTTATGTCATCAGTCACTTGTTTGGAAGAATAACAATATATGGATGAACAACTTCTATATTTACAGAATGTTTGATAAAGAAGTTGTTCATCCATATAGTGTTTTCCTTCCGTACTGCTCCTACCCGTGAAAATCCGTGTTAGAATGTGGTCTTCAGTAACACCTGCTTGTCGTAAGAGGCAAATAACGGGATTGGGTGGTCTGGCTCGCTGACTTGGTTGACACATGTCATCGTATCCCAATTACGTAGATCGATGCTCAAGCGGTTGATCACTGTCTGGCCATTATATACAGACCGCCACCATTTAGTTGGAATATTGCTGAGTGCGGCGTAAAACAACACACCAAAACCAATCCTTACTGCTCCAACTTCTACATGCCTCTGAAAGAAGTTGGTCACTTAGCCACCTTTCCCAGTTTGTATTTAGTACAGGTGGCCATGGTAATATGGCACTAAATGCTGTATTTGTTTTGTAACCATGGCAAAACAGCGCAAACTCACTCTTTCGAAACTGATGAGGGACATGGATGACCCAGTCATGACGTTTGTTGTCCCGATTTGATCACTTGGTTCACACATCATCATATCCCAATTGCATAGATCGATGCTTGTGTTGTTGATTGTGTGGTCCAGACACAATTATTTACAGACTGCCGTCATGTAGCTGGAATATTGCTGAGTGCGGCGTTAAACAAGAAACAAAAACTGATTATTCAGTCATACATCCAAAGGGGCTAACTGAGTTGTTTACTAGTGGTTTACTTACATTACTCGCATAAGGATTAACTTCCCCATTATTTGAAAGATTCTGAACTGTCACAAGTGGTTAATCTTGAAAATGTTCCACTTAATGCAAACAAGGAGAAGGCATTTGAAGTTCATCTGTCCATTTCTTTTTCAGCTGCGGACAAATTAATAAAGATTTGGGGTGCTTATGATGGCAAATTTGAGAAAACAATAAGCGGTCACAAGTTGGTGAGTTTTCTTTTTACTCTCTGAGTTTCTAAATTGCTTCATCTGTCTATGACAGCTTACAACTGAGAGTCTGATTATTTTGCTGTTAATGGTATGCATTTTAATAGTGAAGTAACTGATATTTCATTCCTATCGAGTTCAGTCAAAGTGTGTTTTAATCAGATTCCATCCTTGATTTACGGGATAGGGTGATTGACACATGTCATCATATAGCTGGAGTATTGCCTAGTGTGGCCTTAAACAACAAAGATACCGGCTTCAGCATGCTGCAATGTAACGTGACACATTTTGAAAATCATATCTCCTCATTAATGTAACACAGGATTACTTGGACTTTGTTTTACATTCTTAGGTTATGCCATCAGGATGGTTATTATACCCCCGCTACAATGTAACGGGGTATATAGCGTTCATTCTGTCCGTCCGTCCATCCCAAAACTTTGTCCGGAGCATCTCTCTTAAAGTTTACATGCCAGGTTCACCAAACTTCACACACATGTTAATCATTACCCATGGATGTGTCAGAATTTTTTAATTTTTTTTTGCTGTTTCCATGGAAACGCGACATTGTGCCAAATGTGTTCCTGAAACTTTGTCCAGAGCATATCTCAAAGTTTAGATGCTAGGTTCACCAAACTTCACACGCATGTTTATCACTACCCATTGATGTGCCTTTTGCTATTTTAATTTTTAATTTTTTTTTTTTTTTTTTTTTTTTTTTTTTTTTTTTTTTTTTTCATGGCTAAACTATTATCTAACATGTATATAAAGTTTAGTAGAGTCAAGGAGAAAGTCTTGTGAGCTGCTGATCCTTGTCACATTATATATATCATCAGTCATTTCCATGTCCCAAAGTGGGAAGCGGGGGTATATGAGCTGTGCTCACTTCTACACTTGTTGTTTCAGGGTATATCAGATGTGTCATGGTCCACAGACAGTCGACTTCTTGTCAGTGCCTCTGACGACAAGACTCTCAAAATCTGGGACTTTGCCACAGTGAGTTCATTGTGCTTGTAATAACATAAGAGAGAGATGTTTTTCCATATGAACATCAGGGTGAATATACCACTCAAATGAAGACTGAAAAAACATCAAAGTCTTTCACATTAAATGTGTTCAATAAGTATTTATATAATAGCATCAAAGATTACGTACAGAAATTTGAAAGAATCAGGTGTTCTTAACTTATTAGGGGCGGTGGATTAGCCTAGTGGTTAAAGCGTTGGCTCGTCACGCCGCCAAGGCCCGGGTTCGATTCCCCACATGGGCACAATGTGTGAAGCCCATTTCTGGTGTCCCCCGCCGTGATATTGCTGGAATATTGCTAAAAGCGGCGTAAAACTAAACTCAGTCAGTCAGTCAGTCTTAACTTATTTTGTAATTGATAAATCATAGGATGAATGATGGTGTTTTCGTGATTCTGTTGTTTTCCCTCCTTTGTTGATTTTGTCAAATTTGCCGTGGTAGACCTTCTTTCCTCATCGACAAAGGGGGTCGAGTGGTCAGACTCACTGATTTAGTTGAAACATTTTATCCTCACCTAAATTGCACAGATCAATTCTCATGATGTCAATCTCTTGGGCGCTGGGGTAGCTGGTTATCAGAAATGTGTATGGACACATGCAAGATGTTGTGGTACATTTCACAATAAATGAATTGGTTCTGCAATAAATTGCGATATGAAACTCATCACAATGACCCCAGAATTCAGTGGCCTTGATGGAGATAGGCTGGTTACAAAGTTCATCTGACATGACCTCCAGTGGGGATGTCCGCAGATCTTCTGATTGAGAGGTATGGTTTCTGAGTAAAAGGTCTGCTTTTAATGAGATTGTATTGTCCAGTGTGAAAAAGGACAATATTTTGAACACAATCTGTATTGTTATTTTTAAAGGGCAAGAGTTTGAAAACCTTGAAGGGACACAGTAACTATGTATTCTGCTGCAACTTCAACCCCCAGTCTAATCTGATTGTTTCAGGATCTGTAAGTACTACATGCTTTATTATCATTTTTCACTAACTTTCATAACTTGTAATCTCATATAACGTCATTACATGTTCACAATTACCTATTACATTTTCCGTCTCACATTTTGATGTAGTGAATTCAGTAGATACATGCTCCAAATCTTTCTGTTTCACTGTCATATGTATCATGGGACCCTCTATTATAGCGGGTAGTTAATCCTGTCGCCATCGGGATTATGAACGGCTACTGACATTTAGCATTTAATATATATTTTCAGTTGACTGATGTTTAATCTTCATTTCTGTCACAAATAATGTGACACATGGTCGCAACTCGTTTAATACCATTGCGGCAATTCCGATTGTCTCGTTTGACCCGGAAATTGAAGCAACTCTCAATTATCGCGGTGTTGCTATTTTCTCACTATTACAAGCGGTACAAGCAGATGACACTGTGAAAACGTTTACTAAGACAAGTAACGAATCTAAATAGTTTGATCATTAAAAAATATTTAGAAATTTCATTCACATTAGTAATATCATCATGTTTTTAACCCAAACATCTGAAACTTCTATTCATTTGGATACAAGGTAACAATAACGTTACAAAATATTGTTTTTCCGGCTTGAAACGTACCATACAAGTTGCTGCCGTGTGCAGAGTGAAGTTGCATAATACGTCACTTCCTGTTATATTTTTTAGCACGGAAAGTATGCAAATGACCTTATAGTTGTCGCAGGATTGCTCTCGAAGTAAGTTTTGATTCATGCTAGATGTAAGGGCAGTAGGGGTCATACTAGGTTCAAAATGTTCCAGAACTTACTGAAAAGATGAATGCTTTAATATTTCTCCGATTACACATAACATTCCAATGAAATAAATGACTTTTTCAAGAGCGATGAATATATTTTACGTAATTTGCATATGTAAACAGCCAATGCGGGGCATGGTGTTTCTGCTTTCCCGATGTTTTCGCGTGCCGCGATAATAGAGAGCCCGCAATAATAGAGAGTGCCAGTATACAAGTAATAACCTTGTGACACATATCTTCCTGGCTGGATGATGGTGCTCAATTTGGGGACATGATGTCAAGGGCTGTGTATTAGTGAATAAATTGTATTGCACTATATTGTGATACATATTTCGATATGTTGGGAGATAAAATGTTTAACAGTAATTAACACCGATTGTATATGTACTATCTATTTTCTGCACACTAAGGCTCTAACAACAAATCATACAATTCTGATGCTAAAATCGCAAAAGTTCTTTTGTTGTCATACAATTCATATTACGTAAAGTTTGCTGTTTGTCAATCATTTGCTAAGGTAAACTGAAAACAGGTGAATTAAATGTGTAGATTTTTACTTAAACCATTGACATATTGATGAAACTTTATCTAATTGTTTACCCAATGTACCAGTTCTCAGAAGAAATATTGCAATCTGTATTGTTTGAGATGTCTTTGCAGTATAGTGTCCATTTGGTACATGGTGGCCCAGTGGTGTCCATTTGGTACATGGTGGCCCAGTGGTGTCCATTTGGTACATGGTGGCCCAGTGGTGTCCATTTGGTACATGGTGGCCCAGTGGTGTCCATTTGGTACATGGTGGCCCAGTGGTGTCCATTTGGTACATGATGGCCCAGTGGTGTCCATTTGGTACATGGTGGCCCAGTGGTGTCCATTTGGTACATGGTGGCCCAGTGGTGTCAATTTGGTACATGATGGCCCAGTGGTGTCCATTTGGGACATGGTGGCCCAGAGGTGTCCATTTGGAACATGATGGCCCAGTGGTGTCCATTTGGTACATGATGGCCCAGTGGTGTCCATTTGGGACATGGTGGCCCAGAGGTGTCCATTTGGTACATGATGGCCCAGAGGTGCCCATTTGGTACATGATGGCCCAGTGGTGTCCATTTGGTACATGGTGACCCAGTGGTGTCCATTTGGTACATGATGGCCCAGTAGTGTCCATTTGATACATGGTGGCCCAGTGGTGTCCATTTGGTACATGGTGGCCCAGTGGTGTCCATTTGGTACATGGTGGCCCAGTAGTGTCAATTTGGTACATGGTGGCCCAGTGGTGTCAATTTGGTATATGGTGGCCCAGAGGTGCCCATTTATTACATGGTGGCCCAGTGGTGCCCATTTGGTACATGATGGCCCAGTGGTGTCCATTTGGTATATGGTGGCCCAGAGGTGCCCATTTATTACATGGTGGCCCAGAGGTGCCCATTTGGTACATGATGGCCCAGTGGTGTCCATTTGGTACATGGTGGCCCAGAGGTGTCCATTTGGTACATGGTGGCCCAGTGGTGTCCATTTGGTACATGATGGCCCAGTGGTGTCCATTTTGGTACATGGTGGCCCAGTGGTGTTAATTTGGTACATGATGGCCCAGTGGTGTCTATTTGGTACATGATGGCCCAGTGATGTGTCAATTTGGGACATGGTGGCCCAGTGGTGTCCATTTGGAACATGGTGACCCAGAGGTCTCCATTTGGTACATGATTGTACAGAGGTGTCCATTTGGGACGTGGTGACCCAGAGGTGCCCATTTGGTAGATGGTGACCCAGAAGTGCCCATTTGGTACATGGTGGCCCAGTGGTGTCCATTTGGGACATGGTGGCCCAGTATGTGTCCATTTGGTACATGGTGGCCCAGTGATGTCCATTTGGTACATGGTGGCCCAGTGGTGTCAATTTGGTACATGATGGCCCAGTGGTGTCCATTTGGGACATGGTGGCCCAGAGGTGTCCATTTGGAACATGATGGCCCAGTGGTGTCCATTTGGTACATGGTGGCCCAGTGGTGTCCATTTGGGACATGGTGGCCCAGAGGTGTCCATTTGGTACATGATGGCCCAGAGGTGTCCATTTGGTACATGATGGCCCAGTGGTGTCCATTTGATACATGGTGGCCCAGTGGTGTCCATTTGGTACATGGTGGCCCAGTAGTGTCCATTTGATACATGGTGGCCCAGTGGTGTCCATTTGGTACATGGTGGCCCAGTGGTGTCCATTTGGTACATGATGGCCCAGTAGTGTCCATTTGGTACATGATGGCCCAGTGGTGTCCATTTGGTACATGGTGGCCCAGTGGTGTCCATTTGGTACATGGTGGCCCAGTGGTGTCCATTTGGTACATGGTGGCCCAGTGGTGTCCATTTGGTACATGGTGGCCCAGTGGTGTCCATTTGGTACATGATGGCCCAGTGGTGTCCATTTGGTACATGATGGCCCAGTGGTGTCCATTTGGTACATGGTGGCCCAGTGGTGTCAATTTGGTACATGATGGCCCAGAGGTGTCCATTTGGTACATGGTGGCCCAGTGGTGTCCATTTGGTACATGGTGGCCCAGAGGTGTCAATTTGGTACATGGTGGCCCAGTGGTGTCAATTTGGTACATGATGGCCCAGAGGTGTCCATTTGGTACATGATGGCCCAGTGGTGTCCATTTGGTACATGATGGCCCAGAGGTGCCCATTTGGTACATGGTGGCCCAGAGGTGCCCATTTGGTACATGATGGCCCAGTGGTGTCCATTTGGTACATGGTGGCCCAGTGGTGTCATTTGGTACATTGGTGGCCCAGTGGTGTCAATTTGGTACATGATGGCCCAGTAGTGTCCATTTGGTACATGGTGGCACAGAGGTGTCCATTTGGTACATGGTGGCCCAGTGGTGTCCATTTGGTACATGATGGCCCAGTGGTGTCAATTTGGTACATGGTGGCCCAGAGGTGTCCATTTGGTACATGGTGGCCCAGTGGTGTCCATTTGGTACATGGTGGCCCAGTGGTGTCCATTTGGTACATGATGGCCCAGTGGTGTCAATTTGGTACATGGTGGCCCAGAGGTGTCCATTTGGTACATGATGGCCCAGTGGTGTCAATTTGGTACATGGTGGCCCAGTGGTGTCCATTTGGTACATGATGGTCCAGAGGTGCCCATTTATTGCCCATTTGGTACATGGTGGCCCAGAGGTGCCCATTTGGTACATGATGGCCCAGTGGTGTCCATTTGGAACATGATGGCCCAGAGGTCTCCATTTGGTACATGATGGCCCAGTGGTGTCCATTTGGGACATGGTGGCCCAGTGGTGTCCATTTGGAACATGGTGGCCCAGTGGTGTCAATTTGGTACATGGTGGCCCAGAGGTGCCCATTTGGTACATGATGGCCCAGTGGTGTCCATTTGGTAGATGGTGGCCCAGAGGTGCCCATTTATTACATGGTGGCCCAGTGGTCCATTTGGTAATGCATGGTGAACCAGAGGTGCCCATTTGGTACATGATGGCCCAGAGGTGTCCATTTGGTACATGATGGCCCAGTGGTGTCCATTTGGGACATGGTGGCCCAGTGGTGTCCATTTGGGACATGGTGGCCCAGTGGTGTCCATTTGGTACATGATGGCCCAGTGGTGTCCATTTGGGACATGGTGGCCCAGTGGTGTCCATTTGGGAACATGGTGACCAAGAGTTCTCCATTTGGTACATGATGGCCCAGTGGTGTCAATTTGGTACATGATTCCCAAGAGGTGCCCATTTGGTACATGGTGGCCCAGACATGCCCATTTGGTACATGATGGCCCAGTGGTGTCCATTTGGGACATGGTGGCCCATATGTGTCCATTTGGAACATGATGGCCCAGAGGTGTCCATTTGGTACATGGTGGCCCAGTGGTGCCCATTTGGTACATGATGGCCCAGTGGTGTCCATTTGAGACATGGTGGCCGTTTGAGACATGGTGGCCGAGTGGTGTCCATTTGGGACATGTGGCCCAGTGGTGTCCATTTGGTACATGATGGCACAGAGGTGTCCATTTGGGACATGGTAGCCCAGTGGTGTCCATTTGGTACATGGTGGCCCAGTGGTGTCAATTTGGTACATGATGGCCCAGAGGTGCCCATTTGGTACATGGTGGCCCATGGTGGCCCAGGTGTCCATTTGGTTGGGTACATGATGGCCCAGAGGTGTCCACATGGTGGCCCAGTGGTGTCCATTTGGTACATGGTGCCCAAATACATGGTGGCCAGTGGTGTGGTGCCCATTTCAATTTGGTACACATGGTGGCCCAGTGGTGTCCATTTGGGACATGGTGGCCCATGGTGTCACCCCAGAGGTGCCCATTTGGTACATGATGGCCCAGAGGTGTCCATTTGGGACATGATGGCCCAGTGGTGCCCATTTGGTACATGATGGCCCAGTGGTGTCCATGGTGGTGGCCCAGTGGTGTCCATTTGGGTACATGATGGCCCAGTGGTGTCCAGAGGTGGCCCATTTTTGGTACATGATGGCCCAGTGGTGTCCATTTGGGGTGGCCCAGTGGTGTCCACATGGTGGCCCAGTGGTGTCCATTTGGTACATGGTGGCCCAGTGGTGTCCATTTGGTACATGGTGGCCCAGAGGTGCCCATTTGGTACATGATGGCCCAGTGGTGTCCATTTGGAACATGGTGACCCAGAGGTCTCCATTTGGTACATGGTGACCCAGAGGTGGCCCAGTGGTGTCAATTTGGTACATGGTGGCCCAGTGGTGTCCATTTGGTACATGGTGGCCCAGTGGTGTCAATTTGGTACATGGTGGCCCAGTGGTGTCCATTTGGTACATGATGGCCCAGTGGTGTCCATTTGGTACATGGTGGCCCAGTGGTGTCCATTTGGGACATGGTGGCCCAGTGGTGTCCATTTGGTACATGGTGGCCCAGTGGTGTCCATTTGGTACATGATGGCCCAGTGGTGTCCATTTGGTACATGGTGGCCCAGTGGTGTCCATTTGGTACATGGTGGCCCAGTGGTGTCCATTTGGGTGCCCATTTGGGACATGGTGGCCCAGTGGTGTCCATTTGGGACATGGTGGCCCAGTGGTGTCCATTTGGTACATGATGGCCCAGAGGTGTCCATTTGGGACGTGGTGACCCAGAGGTGCCCATTTGGTAGATGGTGGCCCAGTGGTGCCAATTTGGTACATGATGGTTCAGTGGTGTCCATTTGGTACATGGTGGCCCAGTGGTGTCTATTTGAGTCATGGTGCCATTCAGATGGGGACACGATAGCTGTGGACTGTTGCATCTACTTGAGGTCATTATGGTTTCGTGATCTTTGCCGCTCAGGTAATGATACAATTAGTGCTGGAGCGATTAATCGTAGGATCGGTCCAATCACGCAACAAAACGTCACAATACGACCCAGGTATTACAGGTTAGCTATTTTCTAATTGGCTGAAAGAGGGAATTCCTTGAGTTGCATTTGCATACAAACACGTGACTTTCGTAAGGCGGGTTAAAATAGAGCCATTTTTGGTTTCATGAATTCTCTTGAACTTTCGATACAATGCATAATTATAATACTTATACTGGTGCCTACGCGTGGAAACTTGATTTGGAGCATATTTATGTCAGACCAATAGCGTGGATCACCTTGTTGTCATTCGGGATGCTTCTCATGGATTTTCTCGAATTTTCGCGCCATAAACAGGAATTGTAATGGCCGATCGAAAACATATTACGATCAGAAACGTGAGATGATAGGCTACTTGATGATCCAAAGACGCTACTTGATGATCCAAAAGTAAGTAACTTGCTAGCGTTAACAATTGACACGTGCTGACAACTCAGAAGATAGTTCGCTAACGTAGGTATTTGACTATGAAATGACCGTCCAAACGATTATTATCGATCGATTATCGATCTGACACTAGCGATTATCGGTCCGACAAAATGTAACGATAACCAGCTCTAGATACAATGACTGTTACCTTTGGCACATAGTGACTCGGATGTCTGTGGCCCTCAAGTTGGAACATGGTTTGCTCAGAGGTCAGTGGTGCTCAGTTTCCCCGGGGTTTCACATTGGTCAATCCTCTCACTGTCTCATTATACGTCATGTGGAACTCCAGGTAGAATGTTTCCTAGTACCTGATGCTGGTCAAAACAGCTGACTCATAAAGGAATAGATTACAGGTCACAATGACCTGTGATCTTAGCACTACGACAGTTGTAAGTCTATGTTAAAGTATGGGAGTTATGATCATCTTATCTTGAGGAACAGGGCACAGGATGCTTAAGTTGCCATGCCAAGACAGAATTTGACTTTCCTCTTATTATCATGTACTGACACAGTATGTGACAAAATGTTTAAATCTGTTTGCAAGAAATTGTCTTCAGACATCCTTTTAGGTGCTACTTAGGAGATAACCTAGTGTGTTTGAAAATCAGAGACATGCTTTACTGAATTGATGGCGACTAAATTTCAATTGGAACCGAACGCGTAGCGTGAGGTTTCAATTGATATATTTAGTCGCCATCAATTCAGTAAAGCATGTCTCTGATTTTCAAACACACTAGGGTTATCTCCATTCTACCATGAACCATTTAAAATCGAACTTCCTCGCTTCTCGGGAAGACACTGTGTGATCCGCATGGGACGAGAGGCTTAATTGAACTCGCCTGTGAAGGGAGCGGTAGGTGCCGCTCGTATTTTTTAACATTACAACATAACAATATTCTGTCCAAAGAAATCAAACTACTGTTTATTCAATGCAATTATGGAATACCCGAGATGTTGGGGTTTTTTCATCCCAACTCCACACCTACTAAAACCAGCCTATTGTTTTGTGTGCCGTGAAACTGTACCCCTGGCCACACTATAATGGAATCGCCTGACCTACTTATTTTCATCGGTAGACAGTTACGCAACAGTTTGAAATGGCGGACGAGCCAGTGTTTACATTTTGCAAAAGGTTGAAATTTGAAGTGACAGTGGGCAATACTTGACTGACTGTCGAATCTGAACCCTGCAGAATAAGGATAGATACTTTCCTGATCAACCTACGACCTGTAACTCATCAAAAACTGTTGATTTTATGACCGGCCGATCATGATTTCACGTGCACTGCCTCCATCCCGCATGCGACAAAAGGGTGACAGTGCTGCTGCTTAGTGTACATGCGACTAACTTGTGATTCCTTGGAACTTTGTTTTCATCGCTTGGGACTGGACTGTGTCCAAGCCGCTTTTCAAAGTAGATGAACATAACAGTGACAACCTTGCGGGGAAGGTGGCAGATAGCAGAATTATTTTGTGAACGATGCAACGGGATATGATGGAGTATGACTATGAGTGGCATAAATGTGGTGTTTCGCCAGACCGTTAGATCTATCTTGCAAATTTCCCATTCTAAACGGAATTAAATATAGGTAGGTAAATGTTTACTAATGTTTTGCTGCATATTTTGTATAGATAGGGATGTATATTTACAAGGCTTTCTGATTTATGTGTTAGATATTGTTTTGTTTATGTTTGGGGCTGTGTATTGTAACTGAGTTTGAATATTTTTATAATAGAAGGTAATATGATAGTGAGGTTCCCTCATAATTGTTGGGGGGGGGGAAATCATATAATTGTATTTTTCGAGTTTAAATAAATGTTTTATCAGCATTTCCATCACGCCTGTTGTGTTGATATTAGTCATGTTGGTGGTCAAGCTGAAGTAGTGCGGCAGTGTTCTATACGTTCGCAGTGAAGCGCAATGAAATCAAACACATTTTTAATCCAAAAATTTCCAATTGCCTATGTGGAATATTCGAAAGTCAGCGTCAAAATCCATGGAGTTGTTGTTATGATCCGCCATCATTGTGGTCAAACGGAAGTAGTTCTCACAATAAGATTTGTCAATGCGCGGTGAAGCGGCCTTACAATCAGATGAGCGTCAATCCACAATTGATGCCGTCTGATTTTTCTGAACAACCAATCAGAATCTAGTATTTTCTTGATTCATGGTAGAATTGGTAATATATGAGATTGGATATCACTACAGTATGGAGTATGTGACAGTACTGTTCATTTAAAGTAAATGTATATACTCTATATATCTTTGTTTCAGTTTGATGAGAGTGTCAGAATATGGGATGTGAAGACTGGCAAATGTTTAAAAACGTTACCTGCTCATTCAGATCCTGTCACTGCTGTGAGTAGTTCATTACTTCTCCACCAACAGAATAAAGAAAGCGATTTTGCAAGATATTAAGCCCATAAGGACATTTGGAAATATCTTGATTTTCATCTATATTTTACTGTCAATGAGAGTCCTCTATCATTGCCAAGTAACATGATCTTCAGGATGTATACATGTTCACCATTGCTTATGTTAGGTAACCATGGCTACTCAACTTTTATTTCATTTCAGGTTCATTTCAACAGAGATGGTTCTCTTATAGTGTCAAGTAGTTACGACGGGTTATGGTAAGAATTATTTCCCACTTTAATGTGTTAGTTTTGTACAGGGTCCTATGAGAAACATTCCAACATTGCACTGATAAATTCAGAAGTAAAACATCTGCTATATACTGAGGGTTGGTGGGGTAGCCCAGTTGTTAAAGCGAAATAAAATAACCATTTTAAAGAAGTGAATTCGTAAATTGTAACATTGACTATGGTTTGTTGACCTACCGCTGTTTACCAATCGGGCACGGGGCGGTGGGGTAGCCTAGTGGTAAAAGCATCCGCTCGTCACGGCAAAGACACAGGTTTGATTCCCCACTTGGGTACAATGTGTGAAGCCCATTTCTAGTGTCCCCTGATGTGATATTACTGGAATATTGCTAAAAGCGGCCTAAAACCTAAACTCAGTCAGTCAGGCTATACACTGAACATGCGTAGCTCATCCAACATCAACATAGATTTAACACATTTTAAACTGTTGATGACATAATCAGGTGAACTACAGCACTCATGCTCTAGTTTGGGTTAAATGACACAGTTTATCGTCAAACACAGTGTTAACAAACTGCACAAATTACACAGTAATTTGAACCAAATCTAAATCACATATGCATGTTGTTTTGGCTCCACAAATTTACTGTAAGCCAACCTGTTGATTATGTTCAAATGGTTTCACATATTTGGATTTTCTTATCCATATGTCTGTATGTTTGAATCCTAGTGTAACTAACTCCTTGTGTAACTTACTTGATTTGAGTGAGTGAGTATGGTTTTATGCTGCTTATGTCAATATTCCTACCCGTGAAGGTCTGGGTTAGAATATTGATCTTCAGTAACCCTTGCTTGTCGTAAAAGGTGACTAACGGGATCGGGTGGTCAGACTCGCTGACTGGGTTGACACATGTCATCGATTCCCAATTGTGCAGATCGATGCTCATGCTGTTTATCACTGGATTGTCTGATCCAGACTCGATTATATACAGACCGCTGCCATATAGCTGGAATATTGCTGAGTGCAGCATAAAACTAAACTCACTCACTCACTTACTTGATTTGTCAGCATATCGTTGCAAGTGAGCTCTCTAAATTCAGCCACCGCTGCTTCACTTTGCAGATTAATAGTGAAAGCCACAGTGGCTGAGCAGGTTAGGTGTCTGACTTTGTGTGCTGACGATTAGGGGCCTGACGTGTTACATTTGATCTTTTTCTAAATGGCATTGTGTATTCATAATTGACCCTGTCCTTGTTTTCCAGTCGTATTTGGGACACAGCATCTGGCCAGTGTTTGAAAACATTGATAGGTAAGATGTTCTTTTATTGCCTTTGGATGTGCATGTTTTGGAGAGTAAATCTCACTGACATAACCTTTCACTTCACACCAGCTGACTGATTTATAGTTATGTTTCTATTTGTTATGTTGTTACTGGTGCTGGTTATCGTTCACAATTTGCAGATCGACAATCAGAGCTGAGTACTCAATCAACAATCGATAGTAATCTTAAACCCCACCACAAAAGTCTGGGACATTCAGGGATAGAAATGCAATTTTTTTAAAGCAGGTTTCGAAATACCCCATATATTAGCGTGCCATGGCACGGTAAATATCAAAATGGCACGGATAAAAAATGTTCTCGGTGCCCTTATGGCACTCCTAATTTTTGTAGAGACATAACTCACCTTTAGTCATTTAATCCCCAAACAAAACACTTATGCAAATGACAAACAAGTAAAAACATTTATTGACTTTATCACCCAGGAAATCACTGGAATTATGATGGTTGATGTAAAGAAATCTGGTTGTTGTTTTTTCATTTAGAGTGTTTGGAGTACTAATAGTTTAGTTATTGAAGAGGAAATTGTGTATGTTAGATATATTGAAAAAAGTGAACCTCTCACACAATTCTTAGGTATTAAAGGTGTTGGGAAAGCAGAACAAATGAAACATAAGAAAGCCATCTTAAACAGAAGACATATCAGTGATAACAGAAAACTGGTTACATTTGTTGTTTTCTGACAATAGATTTCAAAAGATCATCATCCTTGCTACTGTCATTTATTCTAGAAACGTGGGCACACTTGATTTCTGAAAGGCACACCTAAAATATTTGCCTGGTGCCCTAAGGCCCACTTAGAAAAAAAAAGTATTTCTAGCCCTGTAAAGGGTGCCATAGGGCACAAGACAGGTAATTTAGGTATGCCTTTGTGAAAATAAGTGTGCCCGTCGCTTTTGAAACATTTGAAACATCACAACAGTTATAGTCCGTTTATCTCAAAAGCGGACTGATGAATTGCAACCTAACTCAAAACATAATAAACATATAATACTCAATGAAACGCTGATCATAATCAAAACATCAGACCAACTCTGTGATTTATTTGCAGAATTTATGTCCTAAAAATAAAAAAGTTGTTTTACAAAGTTGTTTGACACAGTTCACTAATTTTTCCTTATCCTGACTCATGCTCTTTTTGCTTGTCTCCTTCCTCTTGCGAACATAGTGGAACACTTGTATCTCCCTAATTGAAGTTCCCTTCAATGTAAAATCACTAATTAGTACACCACGAGTTACCTCCCTTCCACAAGCGCGGGAACGAGGGCGCCACCTCTACCCATGTGCCTCACTCTCTCCTTCTTCGCCCAGTGAGCTGGACGTGAGAGCGCCTGTGTCTCCCGACACACTATATCCTTTGATTATATTTAGTTAGTTACCCCGTCGCATAGAGATCTATAGAGGTTTAGCTAGTATCTTCAACAATTATATATTGATATTTAGTCGGTTTCTACTGTTTATGCACGGGACGCGGCTGTTGCAGGATTACGCTGATAAAAATTCTGTACTGTTGCACATTACGCTTTTATTCTGCTGCTGATCCGCATTTAATATGCCCTAGCTGTACCGCGCCATGTTTCATGTGATTCACGCAGCAGTTCGCGATACTAATTTATCCAATTCTACCTTTTAATAAATAATTACTTTGCGCTTGAGACGCAAGCAGCAGATAGGTCACGATGCAGAGTCTAGCATGACTGATACACCTGAACCCTCGCCAGTCTACTGCTGTTGGTCGACCCTCCCGCCTGGTTTTCCTCCGCTAGAATGGTGGAGAGGCGGGACGAGTCCGCTTCCAAGAAGCGCCCTGCTTCCCCAGACATCCCTTCGCCGCGACTGAGGGGTATTCAACGGTCTACTAGAACTTTCAGCCGAGATTGTTCTCATCGCAGATTTGGGCCTGTATGATGATCAGCCGATCATCATTCCTGATGTACATCAAAGAATGACTGATGTCGGCAACAGTGATGTCAGCGCAGATCAACATTCGATGATCTTCCTGAGGGTCCTCGCCGCTACTAACACTAACGCAGACTTCGCACCCCCCAGGGCAGCCGCCGCCGACTTCTGAGGGGAATTCAACGTAAGTCTACTAGGACTTTCAACCGAGATTGTTCCAGCCGCTGAACTTGGTTCTACGATGATCAGCCGCATCATCATCCCCGACGTGATGAGACAAGTAGCGACCGGTGACAGCTACAATGACATCAGCAGAGATCGCCATGCAGCCTGATGTCTCTACACTGATGTCAGACGACTTACCTGAGGGCCCCACCACTAACAGCGAGAGATGGCACCCCTACTACTTCGCCGCAGACCATCCCCAGACGAAGCTACTACGGCAAATCATGGTCGTGATGGAGGGTCACTACAGACTGGAGAAGCAGCCAGCTCCAGAGTACGAAGCCCTTCGCTGGCTCCAACTTAGACAACACTCTAGAGGCACCTCCAGTCAACGTGAGCAGCCAAGACGATGCAGCCTTCGCTGAAGGAAGTCGCAGACCACCTTGACGGCGGACCCAGATGTACAGCTCTTCGCTAAGGCCTTCGGCGCGGATAGATCATCACATTCCTCGGCTTCATCTTTAGATGCAGACTCAGCCACCAGACCTCACGGAAGCTCTTCAGCTCAAATCGCCGCCCCAGCAATCAACGCAGAGGAAGCTTCGCTGGCAAGGCGTGCTCAGCGCTGAAGGCATTCACATGAAGGCACCTCGAAGGACACCCCGAATATAGATCGCCATTTAACAGAGTCAAGGGACTACTCAAGAGCTTCGCTGGGCTGTCAATAGTCTCCCGATTCCTCAAGTACATCACCACATCGATCGCTTCACAGGTTACCACACAAGTTCGCACACAAGTCTACATCACCTTCCTAGAGTGGCAGTAATGACGCAGACATACCTGATGAAGGAAGACGACGCAGATGCTATCACCCTACTCTCCCATCGATTGCTTGCGCGTAGCACAGAATCTAGACATAGCATCCCATAAAGCCACAAAAGTTCAGACACCATAATTGTCTAACTTTCACGCCTAGAAGTTTTCCACGACAACATGGACCCCTTCTTCAAGGCTTAAGACATCGATGAAAACCACAAGTTGATCATCGATATCAACAATAAGAACTACAATCGTGAAATTGGTTCAGTTGAATCCATGACGACGATGTTCGCTGGCCTAAATAGATCTAGAACGATCATTGAGACACTTATCGCCAGATTTCGTAAATACCTACTTCTGAAAATGATAAGATGATCCACTCGGCCCTACTTATGCAGAACCAGCAAGTCCCAGGCACCCCGCAAAGGAGCTAGAGCCTCACCAGCTACAAGGGACGCCGCTGAGGAGCGCTCACCGACCCCACATCCTGTTAAACACAGAGGCCATTCGCTGGGCAAGCGCCTTATATATATATATATATATTCTTCTAATCGGACTTTGATTCTCCTCGATACCTTCGCTGGGTCGCTAAGGCTAAGTGGCTCCAAGTCTACTTCACCAGTAGATCTAGAAGGGGATACTTCAGAGCTTCGCGGAAGTCTCCGGCGCTCACCGAGGAAGTCTCCTCCAAGGTCTCCATATACTAGCCACTGGCCATATATAGCTACTCCTCAGTCCGCTTCAAGACATCGCATAAGTTGTCTATCAACTGTATGCCAGATGCCGCCTATAAGCCTACGCTAAGACAATTGCACAGGCTATTTACAACACAGAACGCCGCTGTATTAATTTGTCAACGACGCTTCATAGATCTTCACAGAAATCAACTATTCCGTGATAAATTGCTAGTATATGCAATCCCGGACGACGATATTGATTATCTACATGCGCGACCATTACGCATATCTGCAGACAATTCAATATCGAAATTGAACAGCAGCCTTGTTACAGCGAGTATAACTCATAATCGCCAACATTTCTGAGAAGAAATATGTACAACAAATTCAGCTTTAATTCTACAATTATGACGATACATTCATGTATACAGTCTACAAGCTGACAACTTACAAGTTATTGTACTTTTATATATAAAGAAGTCGGAATTATATTCAAAACTGAAGCACTTTCACGACAGCCAGGAAAATAACCTACCCAGCATTAATATTACAGAGCGAGGTATTTTGTACCGCTTTCGCTACCATTAATCCTCAAACACGGGTCACTCGGGTAACTTCGAAGTTACGATGAAGACCGACGATTGTTCTAATATCAACGACGGCACTATATTATACAAGGTTCCTTTTCCTGCTACACCGGGTGACATCACAGCGCTGGATACTCTACAGAATCAAAATGCCTTATTCTGATTGGACCCTCGATGAACAACGCCTACACACAGAGGTCGAAAGCATAGTTCACAGTTCAAGACATAGGCTGCAAGTGACAACTTTATATCAATGAACGAGCAAGCCTCCTTACAGCCCAGTTAACCTGAACCTTCATGATTAGGCTGCTTTCTTCAGGTTAGAGACCTCCCTCTGTCAAGTTTAGACAAGGGCACAGCAGTCAGGCGATTTTACATAAAGTTCATCGAGGACACAAACTCCTCGGTTGTGCACATACATCGCCAAGGACATCGCAACGCATTTACCTAGACGACGCGGATACAAGTGGATCGAAATCCACAGCTGCTTCAGACTACACCTGAATTTCATCATCAAGCTACTAACACAACTAGATGGTTAGTAAACCTACTAAGTTTCTGTTTGGAGAATAAACGGAAGTTTCACGCACCAACTTGGGGATATGAATATAGTGTTACAACACCTCACAAGTGAGGTTTATGAACATGCCTGGATGACATACTTGGACTCCATGATAATGATGATGCTATCACGCTTGGCCAGCAAGAGCACTGTAAATTTATCTCCACCAAACCAAACAGGAAGAAAAATACAACAGATTTTTTTTTCCTCTATCATCAACTTACGCAGAGTGTAGTCTCAATGCACTATATCTCCGCTTGGATCAGAACTGTCATACTACGCATACAAGACAGATGGACCTAATCCGACCCTCCATGAGCTTTAATACTCTTTGATATTAGAGCTTAACTTCTACAATTTCATCTACACAAATGTTATTTGAAATAATGGAGGGTTTATTACTGTAGATCCTGATATGGTGGTTGCCAACCATTATCTGAGAGATATCACCACCGAGGACATCTCAGGTATCCACCAATTTGATCCCATGGTCCTTGCACAACAGTTGACAGTTCTCTGAGAAGATAAGTCAATCTTACAGATTTTTACTTATCTTATAACAGTACTAAATAGCTTCATGCTATATATAATTTGCTTAAGCTCGCTTTTTATCATCACAGTGGTTACATGATAAATGCATTAGCTAACAAACTCTACAGAGTTTTTTGGCTATTATATAATGTGAGCTTAAGTCAAGTATATTTTAAGCATAGTACTATACCTCATATTGTAAAAATACATTAGCTAACAAACTCTACGGAGTTTTGCTATTATATAGGTAGCTTAAGCTCATTCATATCTTAAGCTCAGTACTATGTTTATATCATATAACTATATTAGCTAACAAATTCTAAAGAGCTTTTGCTATTTGGCTTAAGTTTCATCATATCTTAAGCAATATGGTTACATTATAACATGTATTAGCTAACAAACTCTATGGAGTTTTTGCTATTATATATGTAACTTAAGCTTATTCATATCTTAAGCTTAGTACCATGTTTATATCATATAGGTATATTAGCTATCAAAACTCTAAAAAGAGTTTTTGCTATTATATATTGGGCTTAAGTTTTCATCATATTTTAAGCTTTTATGGTTACATTATATCATGTATTAGCTAACAAACTCACGGAGTTTTTGCTATACATATGTAGCTTAAGGTTTCTTCATATCTTAAGCTCAATACTATGTTGATACCATATAAGTATATTAGCTATTAAAACTCTAAAAGGTTTTTTGCTATTATATATTTAGCTTAAGGTTTACTTCATATCTTAAGCTCAATACTAGGTCTAAATCAACATAATAAAATGTATTAGCTATCAAACTCTACGGAGTTTTACTATTATATATATATATAGCTTAAGTTTAATCATATCTTAAGCTCAGTACTATGTTTATAACATAAAAGTATATTAGTTAATAAACTCTAAGGAGTTTTTTGCTATATACATTTAGCTTAAGTCTAATCATATCTTAAGCTTAGTACTATGGTTACATTATAAATCTATTAGCTAATAAGCTCTACAGAGTTTTTATATTGTATATGTAGCTTAAGTTAATTATATCTTAAGCACAGTACTATACTCATATTGTAAAAATATATTAGCTAACAAACTTTACTAAGTTTGGCTATTATATATGTAGCTTAAGTTAATTATATCTTAAGCACAGTACTATACTCATATTGTAAAAATATATTAGCTAACAAACCATACTAAGTTTGGCTATTATATATGTAGCTTAAGTTAATTATATCTTAAGCACAGTATTATACTCATATTGTAAAAATATATTAGCTAACAAACTCTACTAAGTTTGGCTATTATATATGTAGCTTAAGATAATTATATCTTAAGCACAATACTATACTCATATTGTAAAATGTATTAGCTAACAAACTCTACAAAGTTTGCTTGTTATATATATAGCTGCTTTATTCATATCTTAAGCTCAGCACTGTCTATATCATATAAATATTTTAACTAACAAACCCTAAAGAGGTTTGTTATTATATAATTAGCTTAAAATTAATCATATTTTAAGCTTAGTGCTATGTTTATATCTTAAAGTATTTTAGCTAACAAACTCTAAGGAGTTTATACTAGCATATTAACAAGCTTAAGTCTATTAGTCTTAAGCATTGTATTAATATTATATATACTTATCATAATAAGTACATTGTAATAACCTTTATATGGCAGCTGATAAGTTAGCAGCAGGAATTCATCAGTTCAATGCCTTTATGAAGTTCCCATAGGGTTATTACAATCATCACAGTTCAAATCACTAATTATTAAAATCCAAAGTATTATATATTCCCACCTCCTCGCCTCTGTTGGATTCTACTACAAGAGAGCATGAGTCAGGATAAGGAAAAAATATGTAATTTTTGAGTAAAATTGATATTTTATACTTATCCTGACTCATGAGGTCAGCCCTCCCATCCTCCCCAAATAACACTTTGGATTTCCTGTAAATTCAAAATGTTGGGCTCAGTATATGAGGAGAGAGTGAGGCACATGGGTAGAGGTGGCGCCCTCGTTCCCGCGCTTGTGGAAGGGAGGTAACTCGTGGTGTACTAATTAGTGATTTTACATTGAAGGGAACTTCAATTAGGGAGATACAAGTGTTCCACTATGTTCGCAAGAGGAAGGAGACAAGCAAAAAGAGCATGAGTCAGGATAAGTATAAAATATCAATTTTACTCAAAAAATTACATTTTGTTACGAGGGAGGGGTACAGAGAAAGGGACAGCCAGGTGTTCGAGAAACACGTGCACAAGTGCCGTCTAAGTTATTGATTCATTAACCTGTGCTGTGCTGTCTCCATCCTTTCTTGCACACCTGGCTGTCCCTTTCTTTGCACCCCTCCTTTGTAACAAAATAGTGAACTGTGTCAAAATTTTAATGGTAGTTTGTTAAACAACTTTTTAATTTTTAGGACATAAATTCTGCAAATAATTCTGACTGAGGGCCAAACTGTATGAATATTGGAGCTAGCAACAGCATGTCGTAATTAGGAGGGAGTGAGTTCAGTTTTATGCCACACCCAGCAATATTCCAGCTATATGGTGGTGGTCTGTAAATAATCAAGTCTGGACCAGACAATCCAGTGATCAACAGCTTGAGCATCAATCTACGCAATTGGGGTATGATGGCATGTGTCAACAAAGTCAACAAGCCTGACCACCCGATCCCATTAGTCGCTTCTTGCGACAAGCATGGAGAACTGAAGATCAGTTCTAACCTGGATCTTCACGGGTCCATGTTGTCATAGATTTACATCAAAAACTAGATATTAGAATTGCAGACTTACGTGGTTGTGTAATTGACTGTTTGATTGATCATTGAAATAAATATGTGTCAAATAGAAACTAAGGTAAATTGATAAAGTATCACCCCAACTGTTACTGAAAATATTTATATGTTGCTGTTCAGCTGCACTGTTGGACAGTAAAATGTGGCAATGACAATCTCATAGGATGCAATATACTGTAAGTATAGTTTGTCATGCACATTTTGACTTAAATATACAGCAAGTGGTGGGGACAAGCATGTTCATTATATACGTATTGAAACAACCTCCAGGGCAAGGGACATAGTCCTAGACAGTGATTGATCTCATAATCATTGGAGGTAAAATCAATCCCATGTTAATCCCAGCCAAGTCAGTGTTGATCAGGCTGTTTCATGCCATGGGAACATGTACAAGTTGATATCACTGTAACTTTCGCTGACTTAGTTTACACATGTCATTGTATCCTAGTTGTGTGGATCGATGATCATTCTGTAGATCACTGGATTGTCTGGTCCAGACCCGACTGCTGTCATATAGCTGGAATATTATTGAGTGCAGCATTAAAAACAATAAATGTGGTCTATATAAGTGATTTAAGACATGAATCTTGATGACTAAACCTTTGAATTTACTTTGAAGCAAGAATAATATATTAATTCTGAAACCAAGTTGTGTGCATATCAAAATATTTAAGTAGGCTGGGGACAGCTTCACACTGGAAATACAGAACTGAAGTAATGTTTGTTTACTAGTATATTTCATCCATAAGGCAATCAGTATAACAGTTTTTCATTCATGTGAGAAAACTGCCACTTAGATTTGGTTGTATGACTATTGTGTTGGAGATGCTCCACACACAAGAAGCTGAACCTCCAGGGCAAGGGACATAGTCCTAGACAGTGATTGATCTCATAATCATTGGAGGTAAAATCAATCCCATGTTAATCCCAGCCAAGTCAGTGTTGATCAGGCTGTTTCATGCCATGGGAACATTCGGAAGTGTGAACAGTAACTTTACACAATCATAGCAGCGTTCCCTCACACAGTCGATGATATTTGAGACTCTTGTTTCAGAAATCATGTATGGTAATCTTCCTGTTCACAGATGATGATAATCCTCCAGTCTCTTTTGTGAAGTTTTCTCCAAATGGAAAATATATCCTTGCAGCTACACTTGACAAGTAAGTAGTTGGTGTTGCACTTACTCCCCTTTGGTGATAAGGATCTGTTACTCATAGTTTCTTACAACCGCTATGAAGTTCCAGTTTATAGCTGGCCTTCAGCACCCTATGCTAGCCTCTCCCCCCTATGCTAGCCTCTCCCCCCTATGCTAGCCTCTCCCCATGAAGATCAGGGTTAGAATTGGTCATCAACAGCCCATGCATTTTATCTCAAGGTTATATTCAGTTTCACCAACCCATGCTGCTTGTAATGGGATTATGTGGTGAGGGCTGTTGATAACTTTGTTGATGAACGTCATTGTATCTCAGATACATTGATCAGTGCTCATGATGTCAATCACTGGATTGTCTGGTCCAGACTCAATTGTTGACTGATTGTCGTCATAGCTGCAACATTACTGAGTTTGGTGATAAACAACAAACAAAATATGACTAAGAAATCATCAGGTGATAAAGGAGCAAGCATACACTCTGAAAAGTTGTGTTATTCACAATTAAGGTGAGGTGAAATGGGTTTAACGTCGTGCTTGAGAATATTTCACTCATATGACGACGTGCATGCGTGTGTATGTGTATGTGCAGCTGCTTGTACTAGCCCAGACTTAAGCTGGTTTTATAGTGCTAGCCCACTGAGTTACCATGCCGCAGTGAAGCATGAATACCCCACTCAGACACATTATACTGACTCCCGAGCCGACCAGTCCTTGTTGTACCCATTAATGCCGAGTGCCAGGCAGGGACCAACGAGTACCATATTTTAACGTCTTTTGGTATGACACGGTCGGGGATCGAACCCGCGACCTTCCGCTCTCCCGGGTTGACGGTCTAACCACTACACCACGGAGGTGGTCTCACAATTAAGAAGTTGACATCCATAAATCTTGCTTTTCATATGCATTCCACTTCTAAATGCCCTCAAAGATTTAAAATATTACTATGTAGTGATGTTTAATGTGATCTGTTTGTCTTTCAGCACATTAAAATTATGGGACTACAGTAAAGGGAAGGTAAGTAAACAGGGTGTTCAGGTGACAAGACACATGGGTAAAAAGATAAAAATACAGGAATTTGAAGTTCTGATTTCAAAATTGAAAATAGTACACATTTTTTACCGTAAAATGCCCCTCTCAGTTTAAAGAACACCTGTCAGTGAATTAATATGAATCTGTTACAGGTATCTTTTTCTTTGTTGCAGTGTCTAAAGACGTATGTTGGTCACAAGAATGAGAAGTACTGTATATTTGCCAACTTCTCAGTAACAGGAGGGAAGGTAGGTGGAACATTTGACATGTGGCATTTCATCAGCCCATGCTTATCATAAGAGAACATGTGAAGATCCGGGTTTGAATTGATCTTCAGTAACCCATGCTTGTCGTTAGAAGCGACTAACGCGATCGGGTGGTCAGGCTCGCTGACTTGGTTCACACATGTCGTCGTATCCCATCTGCATAGATCGATTCTCATGTTGTTGATCACTGGATTGTCTGATCCAGACTTGATTATTTACAGACCACTGCCATATAGCTGGATTACTGCTCAGTCACTCATCATTAGTCATTCATGGTTAACAGGATGGCTTGCTTACCTTTTTGCTTGGCCCTGAACATTCTTTGCAGTGGTTTGTTTGTCTAGTCTAAAAGAGATTAGTGAATTGTACACGAAAGAAGCTGAACCTCCAGGGCAAGGGACATAGTCCTAGACAGTGATTGATCTCATAATCATTGGAGGTAAAATCAATCCCACGTTAATCCCAGCCAAGTCATTGTTGATCAGGCTGTTTCATGCCGTGGGTACATTAGGCACTGCTACTGTCAATAGTTGCATTGTCAAACAATGTTGATGTCCATCTTACCTTTCTGGCTGAATTGAAGGTTGGAGGCAATTGTTGTCATGTTATGTATAGCGACAGCATTAGGGACCGTTCATAATTTATGGCTAGCGGGTGATGATGATTTTTAAGATTTTTATTTTATTTATTTTATTATTTCTTTCTTTTTTATTTATTTATTTATTTTTATTATTATTATGATTATTATTATTTTATTTTATTTTTATTTTTTTTGGAGGAGGGGGGCATTTTGTTCTGGGGAGCTAGGGGTCATCAATTTTGTACACACATACTGGGGGATGGGGGTGTCAGCAATTTTGTACATAAAAGTATGTTTAAAATTATGCTTAGAAATTATAGGAAGGTGAGGGGGGGGTCATAACTTATGAACAGTCCCTTATTGAGGACACTGTTGCTTTCTTTCTGTGAATATCAGCTGCCATGCATTGTTTTGTGATTGAACATATCATATAAGGACAAATTATGACCATTTGTGCTGTAAAAGTTTTCAATTGTCAGTGCATTGTCATATGCAGCTGCAGTCCTTTGTCAAGCAGTTTTAAAAAATGTGAGACCTTAGGCTACAGCAAATGATATTGCCCTGAAAATTAATTCTACCATTTTGGGAGCGGTTGGATAGCCTAGTGGTTAAAGCATTTGATCGTCAACCCGAAGACCTGGGTTCGATTCCCAACAATGTGTGAAGCCCATTTCTGGTGTCCCCTGCCGTGATATTGCTTGAATATTGCTAAAAGCGGCATAAAACTTAGCTCGCTCACTCACTCACTCTATCATTTTTGCTTATTGTAGGCAGTATGTCTGAATACTACATGAGTTAAATGTATATAATAATCATAGTATATGTAGTATAGCTAGAGCTATGGCTGTATGATAACCTGTGGTATATCTGTATATTGACCAGTGTAGTGTCTGTCGTAGCCTGCAGTATATCTGTATAAAAACAGTGCTATATCTGTGTGGTACCTTATATATCTGTATAATCACCGGTTGTACATCTACTCTCCAGTGGATCGTGTCAGGCTCAGAGGACAACATGGTGTACATCTGGAATTTGCAGACAAAGGAAATAGTCCAGAAGCTCCAGGGACACACAGGTAACCATGACGATGATGGCACCATCTACTCTTTGTGGATAATGTGGAGGGGCTACGCCTGGACATAATGTTCTGACTTGTGCAGTGAAGCTTGGGATATTTTCATATTTGATATACATTATTCTTGCTTAATGTCAGCAAGGTGGGCGTTTTTTCTCATATCCCATCTTGGTGGATAGTATAGAGTATATCTTGTTCCATCTCATTTAGATGGATGAGGTAAGGTGTTTCGTTGTATATCTCATATAGGTGGATGACATGGGTGTTCTTTGGTATATTCTTGGCGGATGAGATAAGGTTCTTGTCAGGCTTGGTGTAACTAAGAATGAGATGAATGTATTTGTGTGACTGATTAAGGTGTTTTGTTGCATCATGTATTAGGTATTCAAGTAAGGTTGAAGTGAGTAATATGATGACATCATGCGTGTCATTTGAATGCCTTGCGATGTTGTCTTCCAAAGTTTAGCCAGAGTTTTTCTGGTTAGAGGGAGGTGGACTTCGTAAGCAGAGCAGAAATGAGTTTCAATTTGAGGTCTGATTACTCCTAGTGCCATTCTTGCTTGGATGGTGTTGATGATTTAGAGTGAAGCATCTTGAAGAACAATCACGGCTGAATGCATGCACATGGTGAGGGTGTTTTTCTGGCTTGTTGGATACTGTAAGATATTTCTAGACTGAGTATGTAAGTATGAGGTAGGGAAATTTTGTGTTTTGCAGGTAAGATCAATAATTCTTGGCTTAGTGGAGAAGATTTGGGATATTTTGGGGTTTTTCAGTTTGAGGGTTCAGATAGGTTATTTCTTGTATCTCAGCTGGCTTGTTGATATAGTGCTTTTCTTGTTATATGCCATCTTGGTAGATCATATGGGGTGTTTCTTCTTATGTCCCATTTAGGTGGATAATATAAAGTATTTCTTGTTACATCTCATTTAGGTTGTTGAGATCAGGTGCTTCATTGTATATCTCAGCTAGGTAGGTGATAAAGTGTATTGTTTGGTGTATCTGCTAGATGGATGAGGTGCAGTATATCTTGGAATATTTTTGTTGGATGGATAATCTGGGCTGTTTCTAGGTATATCTCAGCTTGGCGGATGAGATAAGGTTCTTGTCGGCTTGGTTTATCTGAGAATGAGATGATTGCATTTGTGTGACTGATTAAGGTGTTTTGTTGCATCATGTATTAGGTATTCAAGTAAGGTTGAAGTGAGTAATATGATGACATCATGCGTGTCATTTGAATGCCTTGCGATGTTGTCTTCCAAAGTTTAGCCTGAGTTTTTCTGGTTAAAGGGAGGTGGACTTCGTAAGCAGAGCAGAAATGAGTTTCAATTTGAGGTCTGATTACTCCTAGTGCCATACTTGTTTGGATGGTGTTGACATTTTAGAGTGAAGCATCTTGAAGAACAATCACGGCTGATTGCATGCAAATGGTGAGGGTATTTCTAGCCTGAGTTAAGCCTGTAAGTATGAGTTAGAGAAATGTTCTGTTTTGCAGGTAAGATCGATAATTCTTGGCTTAGTGGAGAAGATTTGGGATACTTTGGAGTGTTTCTCAGTTTGAGGGTTCAGATAGGTTATTTCCTGCTGTATCTCAGCTGGGTTAATGATATAGGGTTTTTCTTTGTATAGGTCATCTAGGTGGATGATAAAGGGTACTTTTTCTTATATCCCATTTATGTGGATGAGTTAAGTTGTTTCATTGTATATCTCAGCTAGGTGGGTGCTATAGGGTATTTCTTGATATATCTTAGCTAGATGGATGATATAAGGTGTTTTTTGGTGTATCTGCTAGATGGATGAGGTAGAGTATATCTTGGAATATTTTTGTTGGATGGATAATCTGGGCTGTTCCTAGGTATATCTCAGCTTGGCGGATGAGATAAGGTTCTTGTCGGCTTGGTTTATCTGAGAATGAGATGAATGCATTTGTGTGACTGATTAAGGTGTTTAGTTGCATCATGTATTAGGTATTCGAGTAAGGTTGAAGTGAGTAATATGATGACATCATGCGTGTCATTTGAATGCCTTGTGATGTTGTCTTCCAAAGTTTAGCCAGAGTTTTTCTGGTTAAAGGGAGGTGGACTTCGTAAGCAGAGCAGAAATGAGTTTCAATTTGAGGTCTGATTACTCCTAGTGCCATTCTTGTTTGGATGGCGTTGATAATTTAGAGTGAAGCATCTTGAAGAACAATCACGGCTGAATGCATGCACATGGTGAGGGTGTTTTTCTGGCTTGTTGGATACTGTCAGATATTTCTAGACTGAGTATGTAAGTATGAGGTGGAAAAATTTGCAGGTAAGATCAATAATTCTTGGCTTAGTGGAGAAGATTTGGGATATTTTGGGGTGTTTTTCAGTTTGAGGGTTCAGATAGGTTATTTCTTGTATCTCAGCTGGCTTATTGATATAGTGCTTTTCTTGTTATATGCCATCTTGGTAGATCATATGGGGTGTTTCTTCTTATGTCCCATTTAGGTGGATAATATAAAGTATTTCTTGTTACATCTCATTTAGGTTGTTGAGATCAGGTGTTTCATTGTACATCTCAGCTAGGTAGGTGATATAGTGTATTTTTTGTTTATATGCTAGATGGATGAGGTGCAGTATATCTTGGAATGTTTTTGTTGGATGGATAATCTGGGCTGTTTCTAGGTATATCTCAGCTTGGCGGATGAGATAAGGTTCTTGTCGGCTTGGTTTATCTGAGAATAGATGAATGTATTTGTGTGACTGATTAAGGTGTTTTGTTGCATCATGTATTAGGTATTCAAGTAAGGTTGAAGTGAGTAATATGATGACATCATGCGTGTCATTTGAATGCCTTGCGATGTTGTCTTCCAAAGTTTAGCCAGAGTTTTTCTGGTTAAAGGGAGGTGGACTTCGTAAGCAGAGCAGAAATGAGTTTCAATTTGAGGTCTGATTACTCCTAGTGCCATTCTTGTTTGGATGGCGTTGATAATTTAGAGTGAAGCATCTTGAAGAACAATCACGGCGGAATGCATGCACATGGTGAGGGTGTTTTTCTGGCTTGTTGGATACTAGCAACAACATGCTTCAAAAGACAAAAGCAAATATGGCATCATGAAAATAGCCCTTTTAAAGAAGTGAATTCGTAAGTTTGTATGTAACATTGACTATGGTTTGTTGACTTACCGCTGTTTACCAGTCGGGCACGGAGCTATGGGGTAGCTTAGTGGTAAAAGCGCTTGCTCCTCATGCTAAAGACCAGGGCCTAGATTTTCGAAGCTCTCTTAGCGCTAAGATAGTCGTTAGTGCCATACATTAACATTAACTTACGACTACCTTAGCGATAAGAGAGCTTCGAAAATTTAGGCCCTGGGTGTGATTCCCCACATGGGTACAATGTGTCAAGCCCATTTCTGGTGTCCCCTGCCATGATATTGCTGGAATATTGCTTAAAGCAGCGAAAACTTAACTCACTCACTCACTCACTCAATCGGGCAAACTCTATAGTAGTTTATAAATGCGGCAGCTGATTGATGGTGACGAGGCAGTATTTATGCAGCTCATAAGGTAATTCAGTTGTTTGGTATTTGTTTGGTCAAAATAGTGAAACTACACTGTAAAAATATACACACTTATAAGTGTTCAAATTTTCTGTGAGACTGACATTGTTACTGTTTCTCTTTCCTTGTGGGGAAGGTGGGGTAGCCTAGTGGTTAGAGTGCGCTCTTCAGGCCAAAGACCCAGGTTCGATTGCCCACATGGGTATATGTGTGAAGCTCAATTCTGGTGTTCCCTGCCGTGATGTAGCTGGAATATTGCTAAAAGCGGCATAAATCCATACTCACTCAGTCACTCTTTCCTTGTAGCATTGGTAGGTGTTTTAGTATTGAAACCATGTTTCTGTTTTCAGATGTGGTGTTGTGTTGTGCCTGCCACCCAACGGAAAACATTATTGCATCAGCAGCTCTGGAAAATGACAAAACAATAAAGCTATGGCGGAGTGATGTGTAATAATGGGAGATCACTCTACAGACTTCAACATATAATATGGCAGCAAGACAATTGTATCACCATCATCAGACCTGCCTGCTCTGTGCCCCTTGTAGGTGGATTATCTCCCTTGCCACACACACTCCTCACAGATGCGAGTGTTGTACATCCAGAGACAGTGAGATCGTACTGCTGTTTAAATTTTTCCAGTCATCTTATCACCTGTGCAACTTCATTTGAGAATTGAGTGGCTTGGCTGACGGAACAGGGACCAGGTGGGCACACTGACTACATACTTACGGCAGTAGGACCCTGGTTGATGTAGAATGTTATAACCAAATTGCATAAGAATAACTATATCTGGTTGATATGGAATGTCCTAACTGGTTTTCCTGAGACAGGATTTGCTGCTTGGCGAGCTCAACTGACTGGAACATTTTGAATCTTCTTGTTAAGTAACAAAAGTGAAACCTTGTTATCAACCTTTGAAGTTTTTACGTGCCTGAATGCATCAAGTTGCAATTCTCATCACTACCTGGGGCTGTGGGGATGCCTGAATGTTAAAGCGTTCGCTCATCACACCGAAGACCCACGTGGGTACAATGTGTGAAGCCAATTTTTAGTGTTCCCTGCCGTAATATTGCTGGAATATTGCTAAAAGCGGTGTAAAACTAACCTCACTCACTCACTCATTTTAACTTCTGATGTATTTATATAGTGAACATGCCATTGTTTTCATTACACCAACTTATTGTGACAAAACCTAGCCCTCTTGCTGCTAATGAAGAGACAGAACCCAGTTCGTTGAGGCAAGCATTCTACCAGCATCCATTTCCCTGTGGCAAGTGAATCAGCAATATATGATGAAAATGGTTTGCAAGATAAAGAAAAACACTATGATAATTTTGTGTTCTTTACTATATGGTGGATTTTGCATATTAAGTCATATCAGCGCCATATCAGAGCTTACAGGTTTCATAAAAATGGTATTATGGCCATGGCACTAAGATAAAGCACCAGGTTCAGGTTCCCACAAAGGATGTCAGGCTCACTGACTTGGTGGACACGTCATCGAATCCCAATTATGTAAATTGATGTTCATGCTGTTGATCACTGGATTTCCTGGTCCAGAATCGTATATTCACAGACCGCCGCCATATAGCTGGAATATTGCCGAGCGTGGCGTATAACTAATCTCCCCCACTCACAAAGGGAAAGGTTAACCATCTTGGCTCTGTTGCCCTTGGGTAAAATTCCAGGTCTCAGTAATCTGTGCTTGTCATGAAAGGCCTATTGCATGAATCAGTGCTCATGATGTCAATCACTGAATTCCCTTTTCCACAAAGGTATTGGTCTAAATAAAGAGGCACGGGTAGCCCAGTTGTCTGAGGCACTCCAATCGTCTTGGGATTTGAATCCAAATTTTCAAAATTGTGCTTCTAGATTTGTCAGCACCGTTATCATGCTTGTGTGGGTCACCAAAGTTGTAAGCGTTCAAGACCAGCATCACTCTAGTTCCGTCTTGTTACTGCCATATAACTTGAATACTATTAAAAGGGAGGTTTGATTTACATTTACTTGTTCATGGTACCTCCCTGGATATTACAAGTTGCTCACATGGATACAGAGGGTGTTTCTGTCTTAAATCCACCTTCAGACAAGTCATTCAGCAAATTATGTGTATTCCAACTTTCCATAATTCTGGGTCTGTATGTGCTCCCTTGAGTGGCAATAAATGATCGTCACAAGGACTGCAGCACACAATGTAACTGCTAATGAACTCTGCACTATTGTATTTAACGTTACCTATGCACTATGTATCAGGAACCGTTCTTCTGAAGAAAGACATTTGCCAAATAAGTCTAGGGTGAATGAATTTAAGATGAATCCACAAGGTCTAACTCAGTCTTGTTTCTATGTATTCCCGAGTCAAATGAACAAATAAGAATGTCAAACCTTCTATAGGCCAGGAGCCCGTTTCACAAAGCTCTCGTAAGCCTAAGATCTCGTAACTTTCCTCGTATCATTCGTACCTCCTACACTGTAACATAGGAAGTACGAGATCTTAGGCTTACGAGAGCTTTGTGAAACGGGGCCCAGATGTATTTAGTTTCATGTTTCACATTTGTCTTCATCAAATATATGTAAGTGTGGAAAGTAGAGAAGTGTTTAGGGAGACAGGCTGATTTCCCTTAAAGTCTCTGTATAGAACTTTGGAGCTTGAAAACATTTTTTGAATTACGGATGTCATTTTATAAGAATATTTAGTACCGGTATTGAACACTAAATACACACAATTTCATGTTGAGTAGCCCTGTCAGCAACTCAAGAAAATCAATGAGGCTGGTTTGTACATTGATATTACGATGTCGAAGTACAAGTCTTAATTTGAATCATAAAGAGCCATTTTGCTGAGTGCGGCGTAAAACTAAACTCACTCACTCATAAAGAGCCCACAAGTATAAGTCATCCAGGAAATGGCCTGTAGCACATATTTATACTTATTTATATGTAGATGGCTATCCGTGAAGAGGTGTTGGACCAAGGACATTTTCAGCAATACAAGCCCATGTGGCCTGTAGGGTTTATATTTTAAAACTAGTTCCCTTCAACCTCTGCTGTCATAGAGGAGACTAAATGAGCTCTGTGACTTTTCACTGCACCCATTTCACTTCATCAGTCACTGGCTTGTGTGGTGTTATTTGCTGGCTATCAACATACAGCTGGAATATTGCTGTGTGCAACAAAGCGGTGGGATAGCCAAGTGGTTGAAGCGTTCGCTCGTCACACTGAAGACCCGGGTTTGATTCCCCACATGGGTACAATGTGTGAAGCCCATTTCTGGTGTCCCCTGCCGTGATATTGCTAAAAGCGGCGTGAGACTAAACTCACTAACTAACTCATTCTAGGTAAGTTATAGGAGTAATGATCTATTCAGCACAAAGATTGTTTTGTACAATAGCACTGGAGTGGGAGAGGTTAACTGTCTTGGCTCTTTTACCCCTGGGTTCAATTACTGGTCCCAGCAAATCTGTGCCTGCCACAAAGGCATGTCATTGTATACCTATTGCATGAATCGGTGCTCATGATATTAATCACTGAATTTTCGGGACACTATAAATTACTGTAACATATTAAATTAATATTATATTAATGGGAGAAAAATCCAATTTCAAATAAATATTGTGTCTACTTGTGATTTGTTAATAATACTGTTTTGCTTTGGAGATTTTCAACAGTTTTTGATGACAGTATTTTGAACAATTTGTTTGTATTGACACCAGCGAAAAATCAAATTGTAGGTAGGTATTATAAAACACCGGGTTTTGCGGGTTTTTTAACATTTGAAGTTGGTAAATTCTTAAATTATGACTTGAGCCTTGGTATGGTTGGCATTGACACAAGACATTCAGAAGCTCTGGTGAACCATGTGCAAGCCTATGCTCCCCGAAGGAGTTGTCCATGTGGAGAATCGTGCAGAATTTCTGGATATGTAGTCACTGTATGCAATCAGTATACTAATAACATTGTCATTATTCATTGGTCCTTCAGGTAGTGACTCTTTCATTGTGTTTATGGGACGGTGGGGTAGCCTAGTGGTTAAAGCGTCTGCTAGTCATGCCTAAGACCCAGGTTCGATTCCCCACATGGGTACAATATGTGAAGCCCATTTCTGGTGTCCTCTGCCGTGATGTTGCTGGAATATTGCTAAAAGCCACATAAAACCAAACCCACTCACTCACTCATTGTGTTTATATGTTGAATGAAACGTTGTTAATACCTTAGAGGTTTAAATACACTATGCTCCTCCATCTCACATGAATACACACATTTGATATGTAGTGTAGTCAAGAACCGGGTCTGTTTTTCTTGGCTGTCAGGGGTGGAAATAACCCATTGCCCGACGTCCGAGTCCAGTGTTTTTTTCTGTCGGGCAAGCAAATTTGTATATCACACTGTACCGGGGTCCAGTTGACTTTCCAATGTTAATTATGTTGTTTATTTAAAAAATCAGCAAGAAAACGGTCGGTATAGTGGAAAAATTGTCAGGACAAGTGACTTTACATGTGCCACTGTACCGGAGTACACTATCACTTTTAAAGTTATTTCCACCCCTGGCTGTGTATAAATGATTTTCCACCATCCATGACTGAAGGTTGGTTGAAGTCATTGACATCTTTAGCTCATCTTACTGAAAATGTTTTGACCAGCTTGTCCATCATTTGTCATCAATATGCAGACACATTAAATAGTCTATTTACTACAATTGTTTGGTATTTTGTATTAACGTGGGGCGGTGGGGTAGCCTAGTGGTTAAAGCATTCGCTCGTCATGCCGAAGACCTGGGTTCAATTCTCCACATGGGTACAATATGTGAAGTCCATTTCTGGTGTCCCCCTTGATATTGCTAAAAGCGACCTAAACCTAAACTCACTCACTGGATCCAGGTGATTGCCTGATGTGTTGGTTATTTGTAGCTACTCTGCAATACAGTCGTATGCATTCACATGATGGAGGAATGTGTGTTTTAAATGTGAAGTGTTGACGATTAGAAATGAATTATTTTGTGTAGATCCTGTTTTCCTACAGCAGCTTGTATATAGCCAGATTTGTATAGCTGTCCTCGTCTTTGTCGTTGTAAACCATTGTGTAAATAAACATGCTTCAGACAATTATAGTTCTCGTTTTACTTCCTTGTAAGGGAAAGGAAGGTGGTGGGGTAGCCTAATGGTTAAAGTGTTCGCTCGTCAAGCTGAAGACCCAGGTTTGATTCCCCACATGGGCATAATGTGTGAAGCCCATTTCTGGTGTCCCCTGCCGTGATATTGCTGAAATATTGCTGAAAGCGGCGTAAAACCATACTCACTCACTCCTTTTGAGTGAGGGGGTGGCTGTGGCGTACCCAGGTTCCATTCCACAAATTTTAGCAGCATTGAGTGAGTAAGTTTAGTTTTACGCCTCTATCAGCAGCAATATTCCAGCTATATGGCGCCGGTCTGTAAATAATCGAGTCTGGACCAGACAACCCAGTGATCAACATCATGAGCATTGATCTGCGCAATTGGGAACCGATGACGTGTCAACCAAGTCAGTGAGCCTGACCACCCGATCCCGTTAGTCGCCTCTTACGACAAGCATGGGCTACTGAAGGTTCATTCTAACCCTGACCTTCACAGGTAGCAGCATTGAGCATCTTTGACATGGATATCAGGTGCTCTACAAATGTGTTGTTACTAATTATTTGATGGATGGAGCTCATTTCTGATGTCCCAGCCATGCTATTGCTGGAATATTGCTGCAGGTGGTGTAAAATGCTCACCACTTGGAATTCCCCCGTGGATTCTTCATAGACTGGAGCTCATTTCTGGTATCCCAGCCATGATATTCCCGGAATATTGCTGGAGGTGGTGTGAAATGCATTAGATATGGGGCGGTGGGGTAGCCTGGTCAGGCTGAAGACCCAGGTTCAATTCCCCACATAAGTACAATGTGTGAAGCCTATTTCTGGTGTTCCCCACTGTGATATTGCTGGAATATTGCTAAAACCATACTCACTCACTCACTCACTTGATTATATATATTGCCTGGGTGTAGGAATTGACCTTATGGACCTAATCTGACTTCATGATTTGGTTGATTGCATGTCTTCCCAATTAGCTCTTGTGGTCAATCACTGGATTGTCTGGTCCAGTTATTTAGAGGCCACTCTCACATAACTGTATCATTGCTGAGTGAGGTGATGGAGAGATAAGGCTTGATCAGTGTATAAGAAACATAGAGGCGGTGGGGTAGCCTAGTGGTTAAAGTGTTTGCTCATCACGGCAAACACCCAAGTTCGATTCCCCACATGGGAACAATGTATGAAGCCCATTTCTGGTGTTCCCCGCTGTGATATTGCTGGAATATTGCTAAAAGCAGCGTACAACCAAACTCAAGTGTAAGAAACACAGCATCTTTGCTTTTGGAACCTGATGTGATAAGATAATCACGTTCTCAGAGAGATGTCATTACTGGAACCCAGGTAGTCCAGTGAGTGGAGTGTCTGCCCAGAGAGTAGAAAGTCATTGGTTTGATCCCTAGCTGAGATGTAATAAGATGATTCTTTGTGTTACCCTTAAAGCATAAAGAACTGGTCAGCTGTGTGTACTGTGTCTAAGTGGGGTTATTTCCCCTCCCCTGTCCTCCCCTTTACTGGTTTTACCAGATCTCCACATGTCCACCCCTGTCCATGTTTGTCCAAGCAAATTTCATCCAATTATGATAAATCCCATGAAGATTTGGGTTAGAATTTGTCTTCAGCAACCCATGCTTGTCGTAAGAGGCAACTAAAGGGATCGGGTGGTCAGGTTTGATGACTTGGTAGACACATGTCATTATATCCCAAGTGCGATGATTGATGCTCATGATGTTGATCACTGGATCGTCTGGTCCAGATTCGATTATTTACAGACTGCAGCCATCTAGCTGGAATATTACTGAATGCAGCAACAAACCAACCAACCACAGGGGGTTCTAAAAAAAAGCTATACCTTAGTTTTAGCTCAACAGAAAGAAGATGGCAGATTTGCAAAATGGAGCATCATTCGTCCAAGCTTTTCATAGCATATACAGAAGGTCTTCAGGGACTTGTAATAAGAAAACTGGCTCCAAGGTACTTTTGGTGTAGTGACAATGTATACCTTGATACTAGATTTTGAGTGCGAAGACCCCAGCAGTGTCGGGTTGGTGGGGTAGCCTAGTGGTTAAAGCGTTCGCTCGTCACGCCGAAGACCCGGGTTCGATTCCCTACGAGGGTACAATGTGTGAAGCCCATTCTGGTGTCCCCCTGCCTTGATATTGCTGGAATATTGCTAAAAGCGGCGTAAAACTGAACTCACTCTCACTCACCCAACAGTGTCAGTATACACCTTAGTGCTTGTTTTTGTGTTACAAGCCCCCGTTTTCATCATCCAACTCCATAATGCAAATTTACACCTGTTCACATTGTTGCTCATTGAAGTGTGACATTTTGTGAACACACTGTTTTGGTCATTTTGGTCTACAGATATAATAGCAGCTCACCTAGATATGTAGTCAACATTTTAAAATTTCAATATGTACACTTGATAAAAAGTCAGCAATAATATCTTAATACAATCTGCAGAAATACACAGGACTAAAATCAAACACAATATATGTCCTCATATGGAGAAACATCCACACCAAAATTTAGCGTCCTCAATCTCTTCATATCAAGAGAGGAAGTAAAAAAAAAGCAAATAAAAACTAACAAAAAACACAAACCTGGTTACAATTCAGAATCAACCATCAAGTTGACCATTCATATTAATTTAATCTCTCAACCTTTTCCAATATCCAACATGCTGTTAGTCACAATATGGCTGAGGTATTGCTGATGTGACGTTAAATATTAACTCACTCACTCCAAACATGCTGCCTTTGATAAGGTTGTGCAAGTTGCCAGGTAACACAGGTAATTGCTGATCCGTTCCACAGAAGATTGCATATTCCTGAAATAGCTTCATATATGTGCACCTGTATGGGAAAAATTGCACAAATGTCAACCTTGTCCTAACTATTGCGGTTACTCTTGCTGTTGTCTTGTGGTGTAAGGATTGTATTGTCACACCTGGAACCAAGGTTTGATTCCCCACATGGATATAATGTGATATGCTCGATTCTGTCTTCCCAGCCCTAATATTGCTGGTATAGTGCTAAAAATGATGTAAAATCATACTCACTCACCCTGGCTATAAGTATACAATATGGGGCTGGGACGGGTCCAAATTTTTCACCCAGGTACACCATCCCCTATTACCCTACCCTACCCGGATACCCGTTATGTTAATTCCTGACATCGAATTTGCAAGAAATGACAATATTTTCTTCAGCTTGGAGGCTACAATTTTGAGTTTTTCAATACCTTAACCATGTATTATATTCAAAAGAAGTGACTGTAAATTATGTCTAAATCTTCAAAGACAATACAACCTTTTAATCATGAAAGAATAACATATTACATTGTTGAATCATAGTCACAGGATCATAATGGTTCCGGGTATTGAGACGGGAACCCGGGTCCAACTCATTGCCCACCCGTCCCGGGTATCGGGCTATCCCGTCCCACCCCTAATACAATAAGTTATTTTTTCTGAATATTCATTCATATAACCATTCTCTGTCAACAAGGACTATATAATTATCATGTGTTTGTTTCACAATATTGTGATGTTTATACAGCACAGACCTAGAGGTAACTGTGGCTTGTTGAATAGGTATGATAGTTGGCCAGATTGCTTGGCTTATTCTGTATCTCCAGGGATGAAGTCACGGAGAGCAGAACAGAAAGCATCGAGTCCCTTGGACAAGGTGGCCTGGTTGCAGAAGCTGATGGACAGTCTCACGTAATTCTTGTAACCACCACTGGGAGAGGTACTGAAACACAAAGGATTTATTTAACACCACACTAAAAGAAAATGCTTCCCTATAACAGAACAAGAAGTAGTATACAAATGTAAAGCAGCAATGAGAAGGTTACATTGGTTAAACTACAAGGAACAGGTTACATTGGTTAAACTACAAGGAACAGGTTACATTGGTTAAACTACAAGGATCAGGTTACATTGGTTAAACTACAAGGGACAGGTTACATTGGTTAAACTACAAGGAACAGGTAACATTGGTTAAACTACAAGGAACAGGTTACATTGGTTAAACTACAAGGGACAGGTTACATTGGTTAAACTACAAGGATCAGGTTACATTGGTTAAACTACAAGGAACAGGTTACATTGGTTAAACTACAAGGAACAGGTTACATTGGTTAAACTACAAGAATCACGTTACATTGGTGAAACTACAAGGAACAGGATACATTGGTTAAACTACAAGCATCAGGTTACATTGGTTAAACTACAAGGAACAGGTTACATTGATTAAACTACAAGGAACAGGTTACATTGGTTAAACTACAAGGAACAGGTTACATTGGTTAAACTACAAGGATCAGGTTACATTGGTTAAACTACAAGGATCAGGTTACATTGGTTAAACTACAAGGATCAGGTTACATTGGTTAAACTAAAAGGGACAGGTTACATTGGTTAAACTACAAGGACAGGTTACATAGGTTAAACTACAATGGACAGGTTACATAGGTTAAACTGCAAGGATCAGATTACATTGGTTAAACTACAAGGAACAGGTTACATTGGTTAGACTACAAGGGACAGGTTACATTGGTTAAACTACAAGGATCAGGTTACATTGGTTAAACTACAAGGTTCAGGTTACATTGGTTAAACTACAAGGATCAGGTTACATTGGTTAAACTACAAGGATCAGGTTACATTGGTTAAACTACAAGGATCAGGTTACATTGGTTAAACTACAAGGATCAGGTTACATTGGTTAAACTACAAGGATCAGGTTACATTGGTTAAACTACAAGGATCAGGTTAAACTACAAGGATCAGGTTACATTGGTTAAACTACAAGGAACAGGTTACATTGGTTAAACTACAAGGATTTACATTGGTTAAACAGGTTACATTGGTTAAACTACAAGGAACAGGTTACATTGGTTAAACTACAAGGATCAGGTTACATTGGTTAAACTACAAGGATCAGGTTACATTGGTTAAACTACAAGGATCAGTTTACATTGGTTAGACTACAAGGATCAGGTTACATTGGTTAAACTACAAGGACTACACAGGTTACATTGGTTAAAGGGCTACAAGGGAATGGGTTACATTGGTTAAACTACAAAGGACAGGTTACATTGGTTAAACTACAAGGAACAGGTTACATTGGTTAAACTACAAGGAATGGGTTACATTGGTTAAACTACAAGGAATGGGTTACATTGGTTAAACTACAAGGAACAGGTTACATTGGTTAAACAACAAGGATCAGGTTACATTGGTTAAACTACAAGGGTCACGTTACATTGGTTAAACTACAAGGATAAGGTTACATTGGTTAAACTACAAGGAACAGGATACATTGGTTAAACTACAAGGATCAGGTTACATTGGTTAGATCTACAAGGGACAGGTTACATTGGTTAAACTACAAGGATCAGGTTACATTGGTTAAACTACAAGGGTCACGTTACATTGGTTAGACTACAAGGATCAGGTTACATTGGTTAAACTACAAGGAACAGGATACATTGGTTAAACTACAAGGAACAGGTTACATTGGTTAAACTACAAGGAACAGGTTACATTGGTTAGACTACAAGGGACAGGTTACATTGATTAGACTACAAGGAACATGTTACATTGGTTAAACTACAAGGATCAGGTTACATTGGTTAAACTACAATGATCAGTTTACATTGGTTAGACTACAAGGAACAGGTTACATTGGTTAAAATACAAGGATCAGTTTACATTGGTTAGACTACAAGGATCAGTTCACATTGGTTAGATTACAAGGATCAGGTTACATTGATTAAACTACAAGGATCAGTTTACATTGGTTAGACTACAAGGAACAGGTTACATTGGTTAAAATACAAGGGACAGGTTACATTGGTTAAACTACAAGGATCAGGTTACATTGGTTAAACTACAAGGATCAGTTTACATTGGTTAAACTACAAGGATCAGGTTACATTGGTTAAACTGCAAGGATCAGTTTACATTGGTTAGACTACAAGGAACAGGTTACATTGGTTAAAATACAAGGGACAGGTTACATTGGTTAAACTACAAGGAATGGGTTACATTGGTTAAACTACAAGGATCAGGTTACATTGGTTAGACTACAAGGATCAGGTTACATTGGTTAAAATACAAGGGACAGGTTACATTGGTTAAACTACAAGGATCAGGTTACATTGGTTAAACTACAAGGGTCACGTTACATTGGTTAAACTACAAGGGTCACGTTACATTGGTTAAACTACAAGGATCAGGTTACATTGGTTAAACTACAAGGAACAGGATACATTGGTTAAACTACAAGGAACAGGTTACATTGGTTAAACTACAAGGAACAGGTTACATTGGTTAAACTACAAGGGACAGGTTACATTGGTTAGACTACAAGGGACAGGTTACATTGGTTAGACTACAAGGATCAGGTTACATTGGTTAAACTACAAGGAACAGGTTACATTGGTTAAACTACAAGGATCAGTTTACATTGGTTAAACTACAAGGATCAGGTTACATTGGTTAAACTACAAGGAACAGGATACATTGGTTAAACTACAAGGAACAGGTTACATTGGTTAAACTACAAGGAACAGGTTACATTGGTTAAACTACAAGGGACAGGTTACATTGGTTAGACTACAAGGGACAGGTTACATTGGTTAGACTACAAGGATCAGGTTACATTGGTTAAACTACAAGGAACAGGTTACATTGGTTAAACTACAAGGATCAGTTTACATTGGTTAAACTACAAGGATCAGGTTACATTGGTTAAACTACAAGGAATGGGTTACAAGGGTGTCACATTTTGTCAAGTTCAGTTCACAATGCATCAATACATTGATGAATGCTGACAGCCCTAATGAAGACGTACGAATAATTAGATCAAACCAAACTTCTAACACAGTATTACTGACACCTGTTTATACCACCATGTATTTTATTTATGTCAAATATTGACTTTAATCACAAGTCCTGGTAAGCATTGTAGACCCAATGCTGGTCTTAATAAGTGAGACCGCCTCTGTGGTGTAGTGGTTAGAGCGTCCGCCCGGAGAGCGGAAGGTCGCGGGTTCGATCCCCGACCACGTCAAACCAAAAGACGTTAAAATATGGTACTTGTTGGTCCCTGCCTGGCGCTCGGCATTAATGGGTACAACAAGGACTGGTCGGTTCGAGTCAGTATAATGTGTCTGAGTGGGGTATTCATGCTTCAATGCGGCATGGTATCTCAGTGGGCTAGCACTATAAAACCAGCTTCAGTCTGGGCTAGTACAAGCAGCCGCACATACACAAACAGACGCATGCACGTCATCATATGAGCGAAATATTCTCAAGCACGAGGTTAATCCCAATTTCACCTCACCTCACTTAATAAGTGATCAAATGGATCAGATCAGACTTAGGGACATGGTTGAGTGCATGTCAGTTAATGAAGGTTCTGTCTTAAGGACAGATAAATAATATTCTTGTTTCTTGTGAGCTGTTTCTGTACTGACTGCATAGGGAGTGACATACTTTCTTATATATATTTTTGGAGGTTAATAATGTGCAATTTATACTTGTGGGTACCACATGACCTCTTTCTCCATACATCTAGCATCTCAATGTGGAAAAGTGAGTGAGTGAGTTTAGTTTTACGCCGCTTTTAGCAATATTCCAGCAATATCACGGCAGAGGACACCAGAAATGGGCTTCACACATTGTACCCATGTGGAGAATCGAACCCGGGCCTTCAGCGTGAGAGGTGGGGTAGCCTAGTGATTAAAGCGTTCGCTCGTCACGCTGAAGACCTGGGTTCGATTCCCCACATGGGTACAATGTGTGAAGCCCATTTCTGGTGTCCCCCGCCGTGATATTGCTAGAAAATTGCTAAAAGTGGTGAAAACTATACTCACTCACTTACTTCAGCATGACCAGTGAACACTTTAACCACTAGGCTACCCCATCGCCCCAATGTGGAAGAAGTCTGGTGCAAAACAAAGATCAATTGAAATAAGTTGAGTCTAAACCGTGAAAATAAATGACAATAAATATAGTTGTGGAAAATCATGCAGAAATATATTTTTACATTCCAAAAGAACTGAACATCCCTTACAATAAACAAAGTAAAACATACGCACCAAAATCCTGGAAGAAAACTGATCTTGTACTTTTTTGCGGCCATCCTCAGCAGGTGCAGTGCATCAACAGCTTCCGGTAATTTCACCCACACAAAGAAGCCTCCCTACCACACAGTATAACAGGTCAGGGACCAGTCATTTCAGTCATCATGAAGGAAACTGTCATCTATGTACTCACTATATATATGGCGATGGTCTATATAAAGAATCAAATCTTGACCAGACAATCCAGTGATCAACAACATGAGCATCAATCAAAGCAATTGGGATACAATGATGTGTCAACCAAGTCAGCAAGCCTGACCACCCAATCAAGTTAGTCGCCTCTTAAGACAAGCATGGGTTGCTGAAGACCAATTCTAACCCTGATCTTCATGGGTATAGTGTCTAATAGAGTCCCTCCCTTGTTCTGTACATTATTTTAGCAATTATCTACCAAATGAACACCGCTTGTCCATTTTCACCATTAACTGAGGCCAGACCGATTTCATTTCTTGTTTTACGGATTTTTGTCACCAGTCAAAGTAATATTCCTTCTAAATACTCAAAGTATGTTACTTTTGGCAATTTATGAAGTGAATATGGGGCAAAAAACAATCTGAAAACAAAATTTCTTGTATGATTACATTTTTGGCCAATGAAAACATTATGATGTTATTTTTTGAGTGGGGAAAATTAATTATTATTTTTTTTCTTATTCTTGAAAGAATATGACAGGCGGATCCGTAAAACAAGAAATAAAATTGGTCTGGCCTAAAGAACCAAATCAAGACTATATATTTTTTGCAGATCCTCTTCAAATATAGGCTATATATTGTATTTTTTACATTTTCATAAAAAAATTGTATTTCTGTTACAGATCGGAGTTTTTGACCTGGGAAGCCTGAATCTACATAGAAATCCAATAATGCCTCTAGGACCAGAGAGTTTACAGATGGTATTAGTGAGTTTAGTTTTAAGCCGCTTTTAGCAATATTCCAGCAATATCACGGTGCGGGACACCAGAAGTGGACTTCACACATTGTACCCATGTGGAAAATCGATCCCGGGTCTTCAGAATGATGAGTGAACGCTTTAACCATTAGGCTACCTATCGCCCCTACAGATGGTATTAACACAGGGAATATAACATACAACCAAGCTGAAGTCAGGTGAACACACTGACTACTTGACCATACTAATTTCTGAATGGAATTGTTGAAACATCACAAAATGTTCCTTGATGTATTTGTGTGTAAATAAAAGTAAATACCACGATCAATATCAGAAACTGAGTTAAACATTAACGTGTATGGACCGCTAGAATGTCACTAACCTGTGGTTGTGTAAACGTGGCACCAGGTGGCAGGCCTTTCCGGAGAGTCTCACACATAAACGTCATCCTGTTCTACAATGGTGGAAAGTAGTTATCATGACTCATACAATTTTAAATAAATGCTCATTCATGACTTCTTTTCCTGAAAAAGGCTGAAATAAAATACTACAAAAAACTAAAGTTGGAGAAGACCAACAACTAAGAGGTACCCGTATTGTGTTCAAAGACCTATGAACTATAGTTCTAGGTGTTCTTTAACCCCTTTGAGTAGGGTATTTTATCATTATTTCATTCAAAATGTAGGATACTGCACTGAAAATAACTGATCCACCTTGCAGGTCTGAGTGTATGAGTGTAAACCTTGTAGATCTCTCTGATTGTCTACTTTGTAGATCTGTCTGAATGTCTGAGGGTCTAAATCTCTAAGTAGCTACTCGGACCTTGTAAATCTTTCTGAGTGTCTGACTCTCTGAGTATCTACCTTGTGAATCTGTCTGAGTGTCTGACTCTCTGAGTATGTACCTTGTAAATCTGTCTGAGTGTCTGAGTGTCTACTTGTAGAATCTATCTGGTCTGAGTATCTTTCTGAGTGTCTGACGCTCTGAGTATCTACCTTGTAAATCTTTCTGAGTGTCTGACTCTCTGAGATCTGTCTGGGCGTCTTAGGGGCTGACTCTGGGTATCTATCTTGTAAATCTGTCTGATCGTCTACTTTGTAGAACTGTCTGAATGTCTGAGGATCTAATTCTCTAAGTATCTACTCTCCGAGTATTAACCTTGTAAATCTGTCTGAGTGTTTCACTCTCTGGGTATCTACCTTGTAAATCTATATGAGTGTCTGACTCTCTGATATCTGTCTGAGTATCTGACTGAGTGTCTACCTCTCTGAGTATCTACCTTGTAGATCTACCTGAGTGTCTAACTCTCTGATATCTGTCTGAGTATCTACCTTGTAAATCTATATCAGTGTCAGACTCAGACTGTCTGAGAGTGTCTGTCTGAGTATCTGACTGTGAGTGTCTACCTTGTAGATCTGCCTGAGTGTCTGACTCTCTGAGATCTGTCTGAGTGTCTGACTCTCTGAGATCTGTCTGATAGATATACCTTGTAGATATGCCTGAGTGTCTGACTCTCTGAGATCTGTCTGCGTATCTGAATGAGTGTCTACCTTGTAGATCTGTCTGAGTATCTTAATGAGTGTCTACCTTGTAGATCTGTCTGAGTATCTTAATGAGTGTCTACCTTGTAGATCTGTCTGACTGTCTGCACATGTTTCTGCTGTAAGCCCAGTTTCAAGGCGGCTGCTGCTAACTTGGAGGCGTAGTGGTTCAGACTGCCTGCACTCCACGACACATTACTGCAACAAAATACTGAAACTTATTGGAAAGCCCTGCTTCTACACTGAAACTTATTGGAAAGCCCCTCTTCTACACTGAAACTTATTGGAAAGCCCCTCTTCTACACCGAAACTTATTGGAAAGCCCCTCTTCTACACCGAAACTTATTGGAAAGCCCTTCTTCTACACCAAAACGTATTGGAAAGCCCCTCTTCTACACTAAAACTTATTGGAAAGCCCCTCTTCTACACCGAAACTTATTGGAAAGCCCCTCTTCTACACTAAAACTTATTGGAAAGCCCCTCTTCTACACCGAAACTTATTGGAAAGCCCTTCTTCTACACCAAAACTTATTGGAAAGCCCCTCTTCTACACCGAAACTTATTGGAAAGCCCCTCTTCTACACCAAAACTTATTGGAAAGCCCCTCTTCTACACCAAAACTTATTGGAAAGCCCCTCTTCTACACCGAAACTTATTGGAAAGCCCCTCTTCTACACTAAAACTTATTGGAAAGCCCCTCTTCTACACTGAAACTTATTGGATATGAACAGACTCAGAGACAGTATTAAGACACTGCAAGCAAAACCTTATATGGCTGGAATATATAAAAAGTACAACGTGAATCACGCCCTGCCTCCTTTCCAACAACTTGTTTGGCGGTGATGTAGCTTAGTGGTTAAGGCATTTGCTTACCACGCCTAAGACCTGGGTTCGATTCCCCACATGAACACTATGTGTGAAGCCCATTTCTGGTATAACCTGCAGTGATATTGCTGGAATACGGCATAAAGCTAAACAACTTGCACAAAGTACTGTGACTTTGTGTCCCAGTCCACCCAGCTGTGAATGGGTACCTCGTAAGGATGAGAAAGCCGCCATAACTCGGTGCGCCTAGGGGCTGCAAGAGTTGCATGATCCCCAGGGAGTTAAGATTGATAATACGATGTGCCGTTAAGATTGACATCCAGTGATCGAGGGGAAAAAAATATCAGCACCTTGAGCATGTACTTAAACTAGTTGCCTGGATAGGTATAATAATAATAACTTGTATTGAACCTTTTGCAGAGACAGTTGTGGTTTCTAGAGCACGGCTTTCCCCAGCCCACTCCCCCCATGACACCATTTTATATATTACATGTACATTTTTATCACTGTGCATTGGGAAGTGTTTACCTTTTCTTCAACACACAAAGGACCCTCTCTGGAGCCTCCAGCCACCCAAGGCGGAGCCCAGGAGCCAGAATCTTGGAAAATGTGCAGTTGGAGACAACATTGCCCATGTAGTCAGGGTGTGATCTACAGCAGAAACATGGCCATTCATCATCTGTCTGTAAAACGTCAGAGTTTACTTAATATTGTTTGATCGACAGTTTGATCATTATTGTTTGATCACCATAATTGTGTTATCAATGATCAATATTTGATCACCCTGTTTTAATCATGAGTTTGATCACCATGTTTTGATTGACACATTGATCATTTGTTTGATCACCAGAATTTAATTATGTTTTGATCGTCAGGTTTTGATTGCCATAGTATGATCTTCAGCAATTCATCATAGCTTGAGCATCAACATTTGGTAACCAGAATTTTAAAATGTTTAAAAATGTACCACAAGGACTGAGAAAATATCACACTTTACTTGCCTTTGGATATCATGGTCAGTCCAGCTATAGAGATATGATGGATATTGTCCTCTGAGAAATCAGAATTTGCATTGATAATCACATTTCTCAACTGCTATTTTGTTCCAGTTTCTGATACATACTTGTTATCATAAGCCAGGAGACGTTTGGGAATGTTTTCCCCGTAGTATACTAAATTGTATATGTCCTCAGCAACAACCAGTATATCATGCTGTCTGGCATGACGCACCAAGTCACAACACCTCTCTGAAACAGAGCAGAGCAAGTCACACACCAGCTCACCACACATCTGAAACAGAGCAGAGCAAGTCACACACCATCTCACCCCACCTCTCTGAAACAGAAAAGAGCTTGTCACACACCATCTCACCACACCTCTCTGAAACAGAGCATAGCAAGTCACACACCATCTCACCACACCTCTCTGAAACAGAGCATAGCAAGTCACACACCATCTCACCACACCTCTCTGAAACAGAGCAGAGCAAGTCACACACCATCTCACCACACCTCTCTGAAACAGAGCAGAGCAAGTCACACACCATCTCACCACACCTCTCTGAAACAGAACAGAGCTAGTCACACACCATCTCACCACACCTCTCTGAAACAGAACAGAGCAAGTCACACACCATCTCACCACACCTCTCTGAAACAGTGCAGAGCAAGTCACACACCATCTCACCACACATCTGAAACAGTGCAGAGCAAGTCACACACCATCTCACCACACCTCTCTGAAACAGTGCAGAGCAAGTCACACACCAGCTCACCACACATCTGAAACGGAGCAGAGCAAGTCACACACCATCTCACCACACCTCTCTGAAACAGAGCATAGCAAGTCACACACCATCTCACCACACCTCTCTGAAACAGAGCAGAGCAAGTCACACACCATCTCACCACACCTCTCTGAAACAGAGCAGAGCAAGTCACACACCATCTCACCACACCTCTCTGAAACAGAACAGAGCTAGTCACACACCATCTCACCACACCTCTCTGAAACAGAACAGAGCAAGTCACACACCATCTCACCACACCTCTCTGAAACAGTGCAGAGCAAGTCACACACCATCTCACCACACCTCTCTGAAACAGAGCATAGCAAGTCACACACCATCTCACCACACCTCTCTGAAACAGAGCATAGCAAGTCACATTGCATAAAATACATCCTGTTGGACATAACATATACTCCACCCTGTAGGATGTAATTCACACTGTTTCTATATAACCCACCACAAAGGATATACTTCACTGGCTCACATCGTTGGATATAACCCACCACAAAGGATATATCACAAAAGAGTGTAGGATATAAGTCACACTATTGGATATAACCTCCCACAAAAGATATACTCCACCCTGTAGGATTTAACTCACTCTGTTTGACATAACCTGCCACAAAGGATATACTCCAGACTGTAGGATATAAGTCCCCCCATTGGATACAACCTACCACGAACGATATACTTAACACTGCAGGATATAACCCATCCTGTTTGATATAACCCACCATAAAGGATATACTCCACCCTGTAGGATATAACTCACACTGTTGGATGTATCCAACATCAAAGGATATATTCCACCCGGTAGGATATAACCAACCACAAAGGATATACTCCACCCTGTAGGATATAACCTAGACTGTTGGATATTATCAACCACAAAGGATATATCACAAAGGAGTGTAGCATATAATTCACCCTATTGGATATAACCTACCACAAAGGATATACTCTACCCTGTAGGATATAACTCCCCCTGTTGGATATAACCCACCTTTTGAGTAGCACTGTCCTGCTGGGTTGTTGAAGACTGGGATGACATAGATCATTGCCCAAAATGGCTGCTCCGGCGTAACAGTAAAGGACTTTGGACGATGTTCAGACAATAGCTTGTCAAGAACATTGGTATCGATTCCATCTGCATCCGTTGGCACTGTGCCAAGACAGAAACCTCATACACCAACTTAACTATAAGATCAGAAATAACTACTCACCATGTTTATAATTCTATTACAGTGCAGATGAAAACTGTCAAGAATCAGAAACTTTAACATTTCTACAATTTCCAACATGAACTGACTTTGAGTTTAGCATTAGTTAATTTCAATAAGATAAATCCAGTTAATGAATTCATGAAACCATGTCAAAGATAATGGCACAAATGTATGTAGTACATACTCACTACTTCGCCTACGTAACGTTTCAACTACCCTGACCTGGCTGTGCCTTTGGAGTTGACTCAGTAGAATCAAGTTTATACTTCTGTGAAAACATAACCAGAAGAGCTATTTTTTCTGATGACCTTGACCTTTGACTTTTGACCTTCTTATTTGATAGACCAAATGCATTCCCTCAGGTTACATTGAAATATCATTGTAGATGCGTCTAGAATTTTGTTTTGTTTTGTTTGATACACAAATCACTACATGTTCCAAGACTCACCAGGAACTACCTTCATCTCGAGGTCATACCGCAGCATTGTGTGTGCAGCATAGTACGTCGGATCCTCTACAAATGCCACTTTGTGTTTATGGAACAACAGTGATGCCAAGAAATGGAGGCCCTGGGTTGCCCCTGCTGTCACCATCAGCTCCGAGCTAACAACACAATACACAATACATCTAGTAATGGTATGACCAACAATACATGATCAGGTAGGTTACCTTGACAACACAATACATCTAGTAATGGTATGACCAACAATACACGATCAGGTAGGTTACCTTGACAACACACTACACAATACATCTAGTAGTGGTATGACCAACAATACACGATCAGGTAGGTAACCTTGACAACACACTACACAATACATCTAGTAGTGGTATGACCAACAATACACGATCAGGTAGGTTACCTTGACAACACAATACACAATACATCTAGTAGTGGTATGACCAACAATACACGATCAGATAGGTTACCTTGACAACAAAATACACAATACATCTAGTAGTGGTATGACCAACAATACACAATCAGGTAGGTTACACGCCGTGGTCAACTGAATGATAATGTGTTGCAGAATGTATAAATAATGGTGGCCAGATTAAAGATACCTTATATCTCACAGACTTCAAGACAGTTATAGTATATCACTTAGGAGTTCTGGGCCCGATTTCTCGAAACAAACTTAATATAAAAGCCCAAAACAACTTAAGTAATCTAGCCACCAAACTCAAATTGTCTACTAAGTTTGAGTTTAATATCAATTCAGTTCATTCTGGGAAATGCACTTTCCTGTGTTTTCTCAAATTTGAGTAAAACATCTAACTTAAGTCGAAACTTAAGTTTGTTTCGAGAAATCGAGGCCTGGAGTTAACACTCAGGGATAACAAATGTTTGGGCACCAAGGAATCCCCCATTTCATTCAGGTCCCAAAGGATCACTGGCTCTTGGTGCGGGACATAACTTTGCAGACAGTAGAGTTGGATAGCCTTAACTTTTGATAGTATCTTTGAAGACCTGAGATGGGAGTTAGTTGTCATCAGCTATTGGCACTATTTTTGTTATCATTGGGCAGTAGAGTGAGGTGACTTTACCTGGTAACAATATCTTTGTACTCATTGGAGAGGAACTTGGCGAGTTGATCTCGGTACTCCTGGTCACCTTGTTCATCTGCATATCGGAATGCCTGTGTCGGGTCAGTCTCTGTTTCCTGTATTCCGCAAGAATGAGGTTGTTCTTTCAACAACTTTAAAATGACCTTCAAAGTCACTTAATCCACTCACTCAAAAACCCTACCGCCCTGTCCACCACTTACTCACTACATACACTCTGTCACTCATTAAATACCCACCCACCCACTCATTCACTCACTCAATGCCCACCCACTCACTCATTCAAGGTCCATTCACGCACTCAACAATCCCCATTCATACGTTCTTTACCAATACTCACTCACTCACTACCCTCCCACCTACTCATTTAATATCCACCCTCTCACTCATTCATGATCCACCCACTCACTCATTCAATACCCACCCACTCACTTATTCAATACCCACACTCTCACTCATTCAATACCCACACAATCACTCATTCAAGGTCCACTCACTCACTCAACAATCCCCATTCATACGTTCTTTACCAATACTCACTCACTCACTACCCTCCAACTTATTCATTTAATATCCACCCTCTCACTTATTCATGATCCACCCACTCACTCATTCAATACCCACACACTCACTCATTCAATATCCAAACACTCACTCATTCAATATCGATCCGCTCACTCATTCATGATCCACCCAATCATTCATTCAAGATCCACTTACTCACTCAATACCCATACACTCACTCATTCACTTTCAACCCACTCACTCATTCAAGATCTACTCACTCACTCAATAACAATCCACCCATTCAGATCATGTGGACACCTGACGCTATAGTCAGATCAAGTGGACACCTGACACTATAATCAGACCAAGTGGACACCTGACACTATTGTCAGATAAAGTGAACACCTGACACACTATAGTCCGATGAAGTGGACACCTGACACACTATAGTGACATCAAGTGATCACATGACACACTATAGTCAGATCAAGTGGACACACGATCCCACACTATAGTCACAATCAAGTGAACACACGACACACTATAGTCAGATCAAGTGATCCCATGACACACTATAGTCACATGAAGTGAACACATGACACTAAAGTCAGATCTAGTGATCCCATGACACACTATAGTCAGATCAAGTGAACACCTGACACACTATAGTCAGATCAAGTGATCACACACTATGACAAGTGATCACATGACACATATAGTCAGATCAAGTGATCACCTGACACACTATAGTCAGATCAAGTGATCACACCTGACACTATAGTCAGATCAGGACAGTGATCACATGACACATGAAGTGATCACATGACACTCTATAGTCAGATCAAGTGATCACATGACACACGATAGTCAACCACGAGGACACCTGACACACTATACTCAGATCAAGTGGATCCCTGACACACTATAGTGACATCAAGTGATCACATGACACACTATAGTCAGATCAAGTGGACACCTGACACACTATAGTGACATCAAGTGATCACATGACACACTATAGTCAGATCAAGTGGACACCTGACACACTATAGTGACATCAAGTGATCGCATGACTCACTATAGTCAGATCAAGTGGACACCTGACACTATAGTGAGATGAAATGAACACCTGACACACTAAAGTCACATCAAGTGAATACCTGACACACCATAGTAACATCACGTGGACACCTGACACACTATAGTCAGACCAAGTGGACACCTGACACACCATAGTCAGATCACGTGGACACCTGACACACTATAGTCACATGAAGTGATCACATGACACTATAGTCAGATCAAGTGGACACCTGACACACTATAGTCACATGAAGTGATCACATGACACACTATAGTCACACCAACTGATCACAGGACACACTATAGTGACACCAAGTGATCACATGTTACACTATTGTCACACCAAGTGATCACATGTTACACTGTAGTAACACCAAGTGATCACATGACACACTATAGTGACACCAAGTGATCACATGTTACACAATAGTCACAGCAAGTGATCACATGTAACACTATAGTGACACCAAGTGATCACATGACACACTATAGTCAGATGACACACTATAGTGACATCAAGTGATCACACACTATAGTGACATAAGAGTGATCACATGACACACTATAGTCACACCAAGTGATCACATGTTACACTATAGTCACATCAAGTGATCACATGACGCACTATAGTCACTATAGTGATCACTGGATACCTGACACAAGTGATCACATGACACTATAGTCAGATCACACACTATAGTCACACATGAAGTGATCACATGACACACTATAGTCACACCAAGTGATCACATGACACACTATAGTCACACCAAGTGATCACATGTTACACTATAGTCACATCAAGTGATCACATGACACACTATAGTCACACCAAGTGATCACATGTTACACTATAGTCACACCAAGTGATCACATGTTACACTATAGTCACACCAAGTGATCACATGTTACACTATAGTCACACCAAGTGATCACATGTTACACTATAGTCACACCAAGTGATCACATGTTACACTATAGTCACACCAAGTGATCACATGTTACACTATAGTCACACCAAGTGATCACATGACACACTATAGTCACACCAAGTGATCACATGTTACACTATAGTCACACCAAGTGATCACATGTTACACTATAGTCACACCAAGTGATCACATGTTACACTATAGTCACACCAAGTGATCACATGACACACTATAGTCACACCAAGTGATCACATGACACACTATAGTCACACCAAGTGATCACATGTTACACTATATCACATCAGTCACATCAATAGTGATCACATGACACACCGAAGTGATAGTCACACCAAGTGATCACATCACATGACACACTATAGTCACACAAGTGATCACATGTTACATCGTAGTAAGTGATCACATGACACACTATAGTCACACCAAGTGATCACATGTTACACTATAGTCACACCAAGTGATCACATGTTACACTATAGTCACACCAAGTGATCACATGACACACTATAGTCACACCAAGTGATCACATGTTACATTGTAGTGACACCAAGTGATCACATATTACACTATAGTCTCACCAAGTGATCACATGACACACTATAGTCACTATAGTGGAATGAACAGTTTTTTAGTTTGCCAAATGCTGACTTGTGCTGTGTGTTTTTGACAATGATGAGGTGAGGCGAAATGGGGTTTTACATTTGTGTGCGCGTTCGTGCATTCGTGTGTGAGATAGTCCGGACAGATAATAGATAATAGTGCGCCTGCAAAGATAGTAAAACACTCTCCTCGTTCTGCACCCACAATACCAAACTCAACAGCGTGGACAAATTATTGAAATAAGCTCACACGGAGACTAACGATAGCAAGCTGAATTAACAGTTAGTATTTATTGTTAGAAAAAACACTCACCAACACCGAGGCGGTGGCCTTCGTGAATATTTCTTTGCAGTTTTGGAGCGTGTCGGGCCCGGGGCCTCCAACCATTAGCGGCAGAAGGTCGCCGGAGTCCTCGTACATCTTAACTTCTGCTATTGGATCCATTGTGTCGGCAATGAACTTACGACACTGCACTTGTCAAATTATAGACAATCAAGGGAGGCAACTTGGTCATAGATTTTCTCTAAGTTCTCTCATCCAATCCCTCGCCCCAAATGCGCCAAGATCATGCATATACTTGTATATATCAGTGCAAGAGTATCCAGTCCAGGAATATAATCCACATAGCACTTTGATTGTCACGTGATGTTTCTTTCTTTCTGAACCATCTGTTGATTTGAGTTGTAGTCTTGCTATATGCAGGTACAGGTTTTGCGTTATGAATTTGAATGGAATCAGTCAGTCGACACTTTCCGGGCTGGGGGAGATGTGTTAAACTGTTCCGATCTAGGTCAAACTGAAGCTGTAAAAATAAGGCTTGTTACATCGTCTTGATTTTTTCCAGCAATACACCTGGTATGTGGGTGATCTAGTGAGTATGGTTTACGTCGCTTTTAGCAACAAACGAGCAATATTTGTCACATCAGCGTGATGAGAGGACGCATTAACAATTAGGCTACCCGACCGCGCCACAACTGATATGTAGTCATGGGGCGGATCCAGAGGCGGGGTGCGCATCCCCCTTTCTCCCCCGAAACAATGTCCCTGAGGATCATTTCCCCTTTAGACTTCATGATTTAGTGCACTACGGTTATACCGATCTCAAATTAGTGGTCCCTTTGAGTTCGTTAGAACCGTAGTTTAGTCCAGGTAAAAACGTCGCCAAACTTTATAAACTGGAAGTGGTTTGTCATATAAAGGTTTCTTATATATTCGACAACGTCTAGACTGCCTATCAAACAGGGGTTAAGTCGAATAAGACTGGCTGATGGGATTCCCCCCTCCCTCCTTTTGTCTTGAAAGTTAATTAAATGGCCATTGAAACTCTCGTGAAAATGAAGTGTGCACCCTCCTTTCTTCCTGATTTACGCACGCACGCACGCACGTTATACCGACACACAAACACACACACACACACACTTTCTCAAAAGCTGTATCCGTCCCTGACCACAATATGGTACAAAATGTGGTTTACTGATGTAGCCTAACGCGCAGTTGTGTGTATTCAAAAAGCCATGTCTCAGTGCGGTCCCAGATGGATGGTCTTTCTTGGGAAAAAGTGGAAACACAAACTTTGTTACCATTGAAACTATTGTACATTTAAATGAAGAAACACATGTATACACACGCACGCACGCGCACACATACACACATACGCACATATCCCCGCCACGCTATACGCTTAAATTACTACGTGTTACACTACATAAAAACAAAACAAAACAAAATAGAAAACACCAAAAAGCAATCGACGTTAAGAGCGTTAGATATACTTTATATGTTAATATGTTAATACATGACCGCATGCTATTAATTATATCAAACTAAAGTTATCCATTCCAGAACAATAACAGCTAATGAAATGTGCCAGTGTACCAGGAGTATGGTTTCAGGTCGTGGAAGCAGTTCATGAACACGCAATTCATACCAGTACGACTTACCCTTCCAGCTTGGTCATTCACAATATGTGTTGGTCAACCAACTGTACGTGGGCAACATGGCAACTGGCATAGTCTACGTTCATGGAATATCATTATGCATAGAACGCATAAAAATGAAGAATATTTATGTACATAATCTCATAACGCGTGACCTAGTCACCTAACACATGCACATATATACTGTTACAGGAGTTTTATTGTAGAGTTTACGTACTACCATACATCATATTTCTTCTTGGACTGCTTGAATATTACTGACACAACGTAAATAATATTTTCAGTGTTAATAATAATAATAATAATGTGTCCATTTATAGCGCCAAACTCCACACTAGGTATGCTCATATCAATCAAGGCACAGCACATTATTACCCCGGATAACACAAGCTGCCTGTTAGGCGCTAGAAGGTTATAGTCATATGACTTTTTTCCACCGGGTACCCATTTTCCTGCTGGGTGAACAGAGGCAATTTTGAACAAACTCACTTGCCTAAGGTGAGACCACATGTGTCACATGTGCTTCGTTGTGGGGCAGGACTCAAGTCCTAGAAACTCTCAGGAGTCAAGCTGCCAAACACGGTCACCCATCCAAGGACTCTCCGAGCTCGACGCTGCTTAACTTCACCGATTTGTGACCTGAGCATTGAGCACAGGACCACGCGCCACCACATGTTATTGCATCATCATCATGATCATGATAATAATAAATGGCTATTTCATGTGCGCCATAGTCCATCCAGAGCATGCTCAAAGCGCTACATATAAAAGAGTCACTAGAGCTTATGGGGAAAATATAACAGTTCGTCGAAAAGGCCATCATACTATTTGGCAGTTATAGGTTGTAGAATGTTTGAAGAGGTATCACCATATAATAGCCATGTCTTGTAAAATGTGTTTCACGTCCAAACTGCAAAGCCATCCCTCTGTTATGTTCATTATGTTGATTTCCAATTTGTTTCACAGTCGCTGATCCATATTACTTCCTTCCGCCCATCACTTTATGTATTGACTGCAAAAGCCCTAAAGAAACAAGCCAAACTTTTCCTGAATTTCACATCGCAGGATGACTCATTATTCATCTATAGACATGTGTTTCTATAAAAAAAATATATACTAACAGAGATTAAGTTTTCATCTGGGCTATGCCGTTGTACTGGTCCACCGAGTATATAAACAGTTATTTTGCTACTTGTTCCGTATTCTTTATTCCAAATTAGCCAAAATGGTTACCATGCTAATCCACATGGTGCTCTGATTGCTATGTCCTTGGTCAAAGAATCCTGGCATATCTAAAGGATGAATCTCCGTACAGTGATGACGGCCACATCATTGAGACGGAACTCAGTTTGGAATAGGGCGGGAATCTGTAATGATTATACTGGTGTGTTTAGCATTGGAACGCTAACTCTGCAAAGCAAATAAGCGATGTCTCACATCACATTGTCAAAGCAAACTCACTTCTTGGATAATCTACAAACGATATGAACATTGTTTTATTGTCGGCAAAATCGACATATCCACGTAATCATGCCAGTCTGTAAATAATCGAGTCTTGGGCGAGTTATCCAGCAGTGGATAGATAGCATGAGCATCATCCACTTCCCCCCACCCACCCTCAGCACTTACGCGCTTTTCACTTTGAACACAAGGCTCACGTATCTACGACCCAGGCAGGTGTGGTTATGTGTGAGAGGTCAGGGGCGGATCAAGGATTTTGGAGAAGAGGGGCACACATCATGAAGTCCACAGGTCAGGGGGAAATGCTCTTCAGGGTGCGCACCCCCCTCTGGGTCCGGCCCTGGAGGTGCTTACGTAAAGGTACTTTATTGGGGTATATATTTCAACACATATAAACCTCCCGGACAATGACATTTGGCTGTAAATAGACTCGAGGTTTCAAAATATCGGTAAAGGTTCGAAGTTCAAGGTAGTGTCTGAGACCTAGTGCACATAGGTGTCGAATTGCAAAGTCTTTATGTAAACGTCGTAACGATAAACAGTGTCCGTCAGCAATAAATCTTGAGAATCCATTCTTCTCCAAATCTTCGGAACACGTCGATGTCATTTTCACAAATGATGTTCTACATGTCTGAAATACAACAAAGTAAACACTTCATTTTCTAAAACAAAAATAATAAAAATAAAAATGACTGCATTATTAAGGGGTGAAAAATACAGCCTTCGCCCCAATCTCTTCTCTTCCATTGGACATACTGACTTCGATATGTCAGGGGATGTTCGTTAGATCCTCCTTTACAACAGAGTGAGGATTTTATGTCTTTTTTTTTAAAAAAAATGTTGTCCTGCATTTCAAGGGGAGGTAGGGTAGCCTGGTGGTTAAAGCGTTCACTCATTATGCTGAAGAGCCGTCTTCGATTCCCCACATGCATGGGTACAAGTAGACTAAGACTTAGTCTCTGAATATATATAATTTTGATAGTAACAAACAAGCCCATTTATATTGAAAAGGAGCCCTAGGGAGACCAGAGATTCAGCCTAAACCTGAGGAAATCTAGACTTGCTTTATTTAGGGCTTTAGCACTGCAGAGAGGGCTTGGCAGTAGGGAAATTAATGTGGTTCAGGGACTGTGAGACTAGGGTACAATGAGTAAAGCCCATTTCTGATGTCCCTCGCCCTGATATTGCTGGAATATTGCTAACCGCTTCGTAAAACCATACCCACTCAAATTATCCTGGTTTTGTACATTGCATACCCTCATTCTCCTCAATCTCACATCCGATTCTCCCTATGTGAACACTCTCTAAACCCATCCATCCGTGAAGATGCTTGTTAGAATTGGTCTTCAGCAACCCATTCTTGTCGTAAGAGACCCGCTGCATTGGTTGCCACGTCATTGTACCCCAATTATAAAGATCGATGCATCGATGCACATGCTACTGATCACTGGGTTGTCTGGATCACTTGCAGACCGCCGCCATATAGGTGGAATATTGCTGAGCGTCTCTCTCTCTCTCTCTCTCTCTCTCTCTCTCTCTCTCTCTCTCTCTCTCTCTCTCTCTCTCTCTCTCTCTCTCTCTCTCTCTCTCTCTCTCTCTCTCATATCAATATACATATTATAAGTTGTTCGCTGCTCACGAGTGGAGCATGAGTTGATGTGCCCTCTGTGATGGTTTATGTCCACAATAACAGGGTCAGCTGACTGACCTATAGTCAAACACAGGTTAATAGATTCTGGTTGTACCTGGGAATATGTTGAGGTACATGTTCGATTTCAGCAACTTGATACTGTGTGACCACAAACTGTTCAGGGGGGTTTTGGGTACAGCGCACAACTCACAAATATTTAGACCAACCCTTAGTCTCTGAATATATATAATCTTGATGGAAACAAATAATCCGTTTTGAATTGAAAAGGAGCTCAAAACGTGAGGAAATCTAGACTTGCTTCATTTAAGGCTTTAGAGGTCAGGACCCTGTTTCACAAAGCTCTCGTAAGCCTAAGATCTCGTAACTATTTTCGTAGTATTCGTACCTCCTATACCGTAACATAGGGACTACGAATGCTACGAGAATAGTTACGAGATCTTAGGCTTACGAGAGCTTTGTGAAACGCGGTCCTGGTCGGAAGGGGGAATAATACGGTTTAGGGACTCTGAGACAGACTAACAAATAATATGCACTTACACAACGTCTGTCACGGATGTTATATTTTGGGGTGACCCCATTCAGAAACGTTTGTTTCCCGGCTTTTGGTTCTGATCCACACAGAAGCACATGTGGTGTCTCCTAGCCCAGTACTGGTTGTGTACTCCCTATAGGGAGAAAACCTAGGCCACACTGATCCACTGGGCGAGGTAACAATGTAGATGTATCGTTGTCCGCCAAGGGAAGCCACATTTGAAAAATACCAGCTGCCGCTAAAGCCACAATAAGTAAGGGAATCAATAACGTTTGGTTTTTTTCAAATACGCCACCAAACCCCAAATCCAATTGGGGGACAAGTTTACAAGAACAGAGGGCGGCAACTATTTTCTTTATAAGATTGATGCCTACAGACAAGAATCTGGAATATTTGTGTGCTGTTGAGTGTTGACAGCCAACATCGTGGGAGGATCTCTCCAGACTATCTACACGCCCAACCAGCAGACTGTTTTCACTACCCCACAAGGACAATATATAAGTCAGGTACCGTTTCACTGCAACCCTCTCGCACAACCTCTACCCCCCAGCCCTTGCCTTGACTCAACCTCGGCAGCCATCTTGGCCAGGTTAGAGTCCATGGATGACAAACTTTCTAAGTTGGACTCAATAGTGAAAGATGTGAATGACATTAAGACAAACATTGCTAACTTGAAACTAAAAGTGAAAGATATTGACGATGTTAAAGAAAGGGTCAATGCTTTGGAAGAAAGCGCAAGGTTTCTCAGTGACAGTTATGATGATCTAAAACTGAACAAAGTGGAAATGGAAAAACAAATCGCTGATATTAGGGCCCAGTCAGCTAGCAGCCCAAATAACAATCTAAGCCTCCGTGAAGCCCTCGTAGACCAACGTTGCCGATCTATGAGAGACAATCTCATATTCACCAACATCCCTGAGTACGTAGCTACAACAACTCAACCTTTCGAAGACTGTGAACAAGTACTGAGAAACTTTATCAAAGATGAATTAAAGCATGAGGATGGTGACAAGATTCAATTTCAACGTGTTCACAGAATAGGACCTAAACGCAGTCCACGATATCATGGGGAGTCTATCAGACCTCGATCCATCGTTGCAAAATTTCTTATCACAAAAGAGAGAGATAGTGTTAAGAAATGTGGGAAAATGTTGAAAGGAAAACCATTCCATATTGTGGAACAATTCCCGGAAGAAATCAGTGACTATAGAAAGAATGTTCTGATGCCTCTGTTGAGGGAGGCTAGGAAAAGCGGGAAGAAGGCAGTGATTGTAGTAGACAAGCTGTATGTTCAGAATACCCTCCAGTCCGCTGTCCCTCCCCCCTACAGAGTACCCCAGGGACCCAGCCATCCCATACAGAAACCCACGTAGGGGGACGTCGGTGGGCAGGAGCTTGAGTCAGTCAGTACTACATGGCCTGCATCCCCCTCTGTATATTATCCAACAGAACAATATGACACTAACTCATGTGAACTCCAAACCTCCAAAATGACCAGCAAATACCCCAGTTTTCATTCAAGACAGAAGTACAAAATACTGAGACCACATATGATCAATACCTAGTCAGTATTGCCACATATGATCAATACCTAGTCAGTATTGCCACATATGATCAATACCTAGTCAGTATTGCCACATATGATCAATACCTAGTCAGTATTGCCACATATGATCAATACCTAGTCAGTATTGCCAAAGCAAATACATCAATGACTCTCATTTGCAATGGCTCTCATGTGTACCCTGAACACAGTGATGTTAATATTGCAGACCAAAATAATGTGGTTTGTCTTGATGCTATTGACATCATTGACGATAAAATTGTTGAAGCCAATGAAATTATAAATAGTGATGCTGTTGATATTCGTGAAGACAAAATGAAACATATCAACGAAAGTGTAAATAATGATGTTTCTGAAATTGATGGCAAAATGAAACATATCAACAGAAGTGTAAATAATGATGTTTCTGAATCTAACGACAAAATGAAACATAACAACAAAAGTGTAAATAATGATGTTTCTGAAATTGATGGCAAAATGAAACATATCAACAGAAGTGTAAATAACGATGTTTCTGAAATTAATGACAAAATGAAACATATCAACAAAAGTGTAAATAATGATGTTTCTGAAATTGATGACAAAATGAAACATATCAACAGAAGTGTAAATAACGATATTTCTGAAATTAATGATAAAGTGAAACATAGCAACAGAAGTGTAAATAATGTTGCTTCTGTAATTGATGACAAATTGAAACATAGCAACAAGTGTAAATATATATTTCTGAATGAAACATACCGATGATATTTCTGAAATTGATGACAAAATGAAACATATCAACAGAAGTGTAAATAATAATGTTTCTGAAACTAATGACAAAATGAAACATATCAACAGAAATGTAAATAACGATATTTCTGAAACAAACGATAAAGTGAAACATATCAACAGAAGTGTAAACAGTGATGTTTCTGAATTTAATGACAAAACGAAACATATCAACAGAAGTGTAAACAATGATGTTTCTGAAATTGACGACAAAACTAAACATCTCAACACAAGTATAAATATTGTTGCTTCTGAAAATAAAGATAAAATGAAACATATCAACAGAAATGTAAATATTGATGTTTCCGAAACTGATAACAAAATTCTACCATGACTTCAGTAAACACTGGATTGTGATTGGTTAATTAAAGTCATTCTGAGGTATATAATCACGTTATACAGGTCTCTGATTTTCCGTGCGCAATCATACATGGTTTACGGTAATGCACTATTTTGTCTGCCCACCAACATGGCGGACACCAAACAACCTACCGATGCATCGATAAATTACGGCGATTTTGCTGTCGGAAATTACACATATGTCTTTAAAGATGGAGTTAGCGATGAGGGGCTCGAATCACTACTTGCGTAAATCACAGCAATAGGTGTTTAAACATACAAAAGTACTTCGAAAGCATGGAAACAAATATTCAGTCGAACAAGATCAAAACATCGTCTTCTTTCCGAATAAAAATTCAGCAAAAACAAATATGTTTACGTTGATTCTATGTTATGTCAGAATAGATCCAGCAATAGACTGCTACATAATTTCCGTGTTAAATTTATTATCAGCTTTCGTCAACGATATCGCCACTGATCTTGATCCGGTAACGGAGGATGCATTAACATCGAACGCCGAAGAAATTTTAATGCCTTCTGTCCACATAAATAAACAGTTGGGTTATCAATTCAAACAAAATGATATTTTGAAATTTGTACTGTTTCAAATTTAGCGGTAGTAAAACACAATTACAGAATCTGCAAACCGTTCTGTTTAGCCCAACATATTTTTTTTCTAAAAGTATAATATCGTTGAAAAAGTTATTTAGCTTAGTCATGATCCCTCTTATCCATTACACTGCTTGATCTAAAGTAGTCCATTAAAGTATAATTAATTACCTTATCGTGTTTATGCCAGAGGTATACCCTCATGTCCTGATCCATCCTTTCGGAAATATCACCACAAATCTGGCTCTTTGTCAACAGATTCGCGAACATGCCAGCGAATCCGATTCAATTTGAATTCACTACACTTTGAAGCCACTTGGTCACAAAACACTTTCCAAAATGTAGAAAATAATATCCGTAGAATCGAATTTGAGCACAAAGTACACACATGAGTGTGTAAGAGTCACCACAGCTGTCGCACGCAGACGTAGTAGGTGCGTGGAATCGTCAAGTTGACAGGGCGCAAAATTCAACAGTATCTAAATTCGGTACAACACGGACTTCTCGTTACAGCAAAAGCGCCTCTACTCTTAAATTTTGTACCAGTACCAGTAATTAGATATCAAAGATTATTACCCATACGGGTGAGGAGATCCCGTGTAATATCTTTTTGATATTTGCACAATGTGCAATTTAGTGATTCTCGACGTTGATTGGTTGATCGTATATTTGTACATTTTCATTGGATGCCGGAACTACTTTCACACACTACGTTCATTCATAAAGTTTCATCGATTCATTGATAAATTGACATTATGTATGTAATGTAATCACACATTCCGAGATCTAAAAACAACAACATTAAGGTTAAAGAATATGAATATTCTTTTTATTAGACGTTATTATTTTGGAATAAAACTTAGTTATAAATAGTAGTCTTTTTAAATTATATAATCTTTAAAAACCCACCAAAACAATCGTTTGCATTGTTTGTAAACAAACATGGCCGCCGTTAGGCTAACCCCGATCAAGGTCACTTACCTAGTTAAAGTTGACGGTGACCAAATAGGACGAGTGATAAGAATTTTGCAGCCCTTGAATTCCCAAAACCTGTTTGTTTTTGAAACTGAATTCGGGGAAATAGAAACAGCAAGATACCGACTAAAGATGTTATCTGAAAGTGTAACAAGTAAGTCGGAAACGGCGTCCATGCCATCGAACCAGAAAACAGCTCCTTTCTTACCGGAATCAGTGCTAAATGTTCTTCTTCAAGATGAATTTTTATATCCATGCATTCCTAATCAATCCGAGAGGTTGGTCGCAGTAGCCGATACAGAGATTGACACATTTCATAGACTCGGATTCCGACTAGAGTTATCCTTCTTGGAACTGCTGTACTCTACTAAGACGAGAGTGTAACACGCCTTCCACAGAACAAAATGTTTAATCTTCAAACTTGTTGAGTTTCTTGACAGAAAACTTTTTCTAGATGTATTCGTGGGATGGTTGTCTTTTAGATTTCCCAACTTTTAACCGTTGACTTTCCCAAAAAATGACAGGTTTTTGCCAGAGTGTGTTTCAACGCTACACCGTCACTAGAAAACACGTCAGTCGTGAATGAACGATGTTCCGTCGCACTGACTTGATCGAATAAATGTTTAGCTCTTATTAAGTTCAATGATATATTTAAAAGATCATTTTTATCATATTAACAAATGTTAATTAATTATTCCAGGCATAATAATTTTGTTGTATTTTAAAGCGATTTTATGATGTACTATTTCCATAGCGTAGTTATGTTATTACCGCTGGAGAAGTTAGGTTTAATACGCGCATGAATACGAATCAGCTGTTTAAAGGGGAAGTGTACACGAATAAATCACATTTATTCTTCCGTGAATCAAAGTGAACTGTTTTAATGAGTTAATACCAATGTTTGAAAATATACACTCATTTTTCTTACAATGTAAGTATAACTCTCAAAATACATGCTGAAATGTTATGCCAATATGAAGCCTTTGTTTGCCGAGCTAAACAGGCCAGAGTTACCGCCCTTTGATTATGACGTAATTGGTGCCACTTGATTTTAAACTGGTCTACTGTCTAGTCCCAAATCAAAAGATAATAATACTGAAATTAATCACGTGAAAAAAGTTTGTGAAAATTCGAAAGAAGTATAAGAACAGAAAATGTAAGCAGCAGGACAGATTGATCGTGTGTGTTTTCATTCATAACCTCGCCAAGGCTCGGCACTGTGAACATTATTTCAACTCGGGCATATTTCCCGTAATCTCTAACTATCTCAGTCATACAATCAGGTTAACCTTGCGCAAACTGTCAGAGGCACTCTCCTACCCAGAGTTCCATTCGGCCGGCCAGCCAGCATAGTACCTCTGCCACAGGCCAGAAAAATGTGACGATTCGTCACATCTGACACAGTCCATTTAATGAAATGTAGATATTTCTGAAACTCTTTTATTTTTGTCGAGTCTACACATCTAATTAAACATCTTTGATAGAGAGGTGTAGTTTCACTGAGAAAATATCCTAAAACATGTAACACTATTTCGATTTGCGTAGCGATCATTTGTTTACATAGGTTGTACGGCTTCACGTGCTGTCATCGAAGCCAACAGAGAGCAAACGATGCAACCAGATTGATATCTAAATATGTACTGTCATAAACCCGAAAAGCTTGCCTAAGACCAGTCTCTTCTTATTATGAATATTTATTGTTTACAAACAAGAGAAAAGTCCGGTCACGTGATATGCAAATTAGCCTGTGGCAGTGATGTTATGCTAAGTCATCACTGCGCCGGAGCGTGTGTCAGAGGCTCTCCTGTCGCATCCTTCCAAATTTGCACGTGAATGTAAACAATGACTTCCGAGAAAAGGTCAAGGCCATGAGGTTGCTGCCATTATTCTGGTGGGGAAAGGTCTTCGGTGGAATTTTCAAATGTGAACCAAGCTTTTTAAACTTATTTGGTATATGTTTTCCAACTGATCAGTTAATGATTGGTGATTGATGCATTTAAAAAACAAAACGTGATTTGTTAGTACTGAATCTGGAGTTTGTTAGTCATTGACGGTTTGCCACCAATCACCCCGTTTCGGGCGATGCCACTTGAGATTGGAATGCGAGGCCGCTTCACGTATTGACTCGTAACCAAAGAAAGAGCTCCACCTGAAATTGTTCATAAAATTGTCATGGTAGAATGGAGATAAACCTACTGTGTTGGACAATCAGAGGTATATAACGAAATTATAATAGCTCTAAATTGTTCATTTCAAACCTCTGGCTACGCGTTCGGTTTTAAATGAAATTTAGAGCTACATGTATTATAATTTCGTTATATACCTCTGATTTTCCCACACAGTAGGTTTATCTCTTAATTAAATACATCAACAGAAGTGTAAATAATGATGCTTCTGGAATCGAAGATGTTGATACAAATACTGTAGATGCTCATATTGACATAGCTGATGAAGATGATAATATTGTAGATGTTGATAAACATGTCGTAGATAATGTCGATGTTGACATTTATGATACTAACGCTGATGATTATGGTGGTGATGGTGGTGGTGGTGGTGGTGGTGGTGATGATGATGATGATGATGATGATGATGATGATGATGATGATGACTGCATTTTAAACTATTCCGCTCTTAAGTTTTTAAGTGTTAATGTATGTGGACTAAGAAAAAGATTAGAGTATTCGGAATTTGTTAACCTTATAGAAAGTAAACATATTATTGGACTGCAAGAAACTAAAACAAATGAATTAGATGACATACATCTTGATGGGTATACACTATCGCTCAGGAATAGAGTAAAAACTAACAGAAAATCAGGAGGAATTGGAATAGCTGTTAAGAACGAGTACAAAGATTTTATTACATTAGTAGAGAAGGATAATGATTATGTAATGTGGATAAAAATGTCAAAAACTTTATTTGATATTGAGTAAGATCACTATTTAGGAATAGTGTATATCCCCCCCGACGGATCCAGATAGGTTACGAATGACACTTTCCTCGACCTAGAACATTCAATTATGCATAAGCTTACGAAAAGTGAATATGTTACTCTAATGGGTGACTTCAACTCTAGAACAAATACCTTATGTGATTATTCTGTATACGATGACTTTCTTACTGAAGATTTGATTTAGATGAAACTGGAGATATATGCCCTGAGAAATATTTACATGATTTAAACCTTCCTCTAGAAAGATCATCTCAAGATGTCGGTAAAGTAAACAATTTTGGTTATGCACTTATAGATATTTGTAAGAATTTGAATTTATTCATTGTAAATGAAAGGGTGGGAAATGATAAACATATTGGGAAGTTAACTTGTAATGACAAAAGTTTAATCGATTATGTTCTTACTTCCCCCAAAAGTTTAAAACTTTTTACCGATTTTGATGTTTTAGACTTTTCTCCCCTCTCGTCAGATGTTCACTGCCCATTATCGTTTACACTGAAAAGCAAGTCTATTCCCTATGTAGTAAAGGAACCTAAACTTATTCATCATGTAGATAATAGTAAAACGGCTAAACCTAAACGTCGATAAAAAAGCAACTTTTCGCCAAAAGTTGACATGAATAAAGTAAATAAACTTACAAATCTTGTCCGTACAGCGGTATCCAACCATGAAGATTTATCGATTATCAACACGCTCTCCGATCGCTTCGCGCACGTGCTTGTTAATGCTGCACGTGAAACATTTGGGACACGGCAACATATGAAATACACACCCCGCTATCGTAAGAACAAGCCGTGGTTCAATACAAAATGTAGAAAGTTCAGAAAAAGATTCCATAAAGCAAAACGAAAAGTTAAGGAAAATAAATCACAGTCTAATCTTCAAAACCTACGCACCGAATCGAGAGCTTACAAGAAATGCCTAGATGAACATATTAGAAAACATAGGATATCTCTTGAAAATATTTTTAGAGAAAAAATGAAAAAGTCACCGAAAGAATACTGGGAATGTCTCAAAGATAGAAACCCGAAAGATAACATCGCGATGCCTGATACCAAAACATTTTTTTAATACTATAGAGATCTAAATGCAGAAAATTACAGCGAACATGTATTGAATTTCAAAGAAAGTAACCATCCCGATTTGGAATATGACTGTAGTATTCTTAATAAAGACATTAGCATTGAAGAAATTATGTCTACCGCCAAAACACTCAAACGAAATTAAAGAAGCGGGCTTGGACAATATTGAAAATGATTACATAATCGATACTATTGACATCTTTGCCCCCTTCTATGTTCAATTTTTCAACCTCGTTTTTACAACAGGTAAAATTCCCGATTCTTGGCTGATTGGAGTTATAAAACCGATATACAAAAACAAGGGTGAGCAACTTGACCCAAGTTCATACAGACCTATAACTGTTTTAAGCTGTGTTGGACAATTCTTTACCTCTATACTAAACTCGCGTTTAACATCTTTCCTTGAACAAAACAATATCATTACTCCCGCTCAAGCAGGTTTTAGAAAACATTTTACAACATCCGATAACATATTTATTTTGCGGACAATTAATAGCATACTGACATCACAAAGGCAAAAGCTCTACAGTGCCTTCATCGACTTCACAAAAGCATTTGATACTGTCTGTCGAATCGGTCTATGGACGAAGATGCAAAAGTCCGGTATACATGGAAGATTTCTTGAGCTCGTAAAAAGTATGTATCGTAACATTAAGTCAACAGTAAGTACACAAAACAGTACATCCGATTATTTCCCATGTCAAAAAGGGGTACGGCAAGGAGAGAACTTATCGCCACTTTTATTTTCAATTTTTTTAATGATTTAGAGAATAATCTGTATGAAAATGGTTGCGAAGGAGTTAACTTGGAATTATCTAATGAAAATGAAATACAAATCTGGCTGCAAATTTTATTGTTACTTTACGCTGATGACACTGTTTTATTTGCCCTTACTCCTAAAGCCCTACAAAAGTCTCTTGATTCCTTCTATGAATATTGCACTAATTGGCAACTCAATGTAAATGTATCAAAAACAAAAATTTTAGTATTCGGTTCAGGCCCAGCGGCTAAATCAAAAATGATATTTAAATTTGGGGAGAAAAATCTTAGTTTAGTGGACAGTTATGTATATCTTGGTATAAAACTACACAGAAACAAAAGAATGGTAACTAGCATAAAACTATAACCGAAAACGCTACAAAGGCTATGTATAGCCTGCTGAAAAAAGCAAGAAATTTGAATTTACCCTTAGATTGTTTATTATCGGCATTTGATGTGATGATAACACCTATTTTAACCTATGGATCAGAATTGTGGGGATTTGAAAAACTTGACCTAATAGAGAATATACATCTAAAATTTCTGAAACTTGCATCTGGACTAAGGAAATCTACGCCGAATTTTATGGTTTACGGCGAACTTGGCAGAACTCCAATATCTATAAAAACAGCGTATACCAACGTATGTATATCCTTTTATCCCATGCACAAACTAACATATACTGATACACTTAAACTATCCTTTATCATTTATGTTTATATAATTACAGTTTAAATAAATACAATAAAAAGCATTTAAGTCGGATCCTTGGATTCACTTTATCAAGGATTTTACTAGATAGAATTGGATTATCATATGTATTTGTAAATCCTCGGTATATACCACGTCTTCTCTAGTTTTGAAAGCTGGACAAGTTTTAACAGACCAGTTTATTCAACACTGGAGGGAAAGTATCAAATCTAGCCCGAAAGGAATGTATTATCAACATTACAATCAATTACTTGCTTTTGAAAACTACCTACTTTTACCGAAATATGTTTCTGTTCCTATTTTAAAATTTAGAACCTTAAATGTAAACCTGCCAATTGAGACTGGAAGATGGCAAAGTATACCGAGGGATGAAAGATATTGTACACTTTGTAATTTAAGTGTAATCGGTGATGAATTACACTAATTCTTAAATGTCGAGCACTTAATTCATATCGTGAACAATATATACCCACCACAAAATATCTTAACAATACATCTAAATTAGTCCTTGTTCTTTCGCCGACTACTACTAGATATAAAAATTTTTTGTCAAATTTTATCATACAGTTGCAAAAAATGCTAACCAATCTTTAATAAGCGTTTGTGTTTATCCACCTATTAATATATGCACTTATTTATATATAGGGAACTGTACATATGTATAAGGAATTATTTATTGTATTCAGTTGTCTATCTAAGACGCATGCATATGAATTGTACATAAATTGTTGTTAAAATATGCTCTTGTACCACCGAAGGTGGTTTTTTGAGTAATAAAATTGTCGACACAATATTTGTGATGGAACATTCTACTCTTGCCCCAAGCTGTTTGATCAAGGTTACACCATTCACGCTGAGGTCAATGGACACGTTTCCTTTAGTGTACGGATTACTAATGAACAGACAGACAGACAGACAGCTTTTTATTCAGTAATATTGGCCTACTGGCCCATGTTGCAATTGTTATTACAACATTTTTGTTGTCATGTGATAAGCAATAGAAAACATAAATTCAAACAATATTTCAAACTCTCAAAATACAGACTTTAGCAAAATGAATATTGCTTTAACGATATATCAATTGTTTGAATTCAATAAATTTATCATTTGTGGTTTACATACATATTTGTCATTGAGTAATGGTAAATATTTTGTTCTCAAATCATTGAATTCTGGACATTGGAGTAAGATATGACATTCATACTGAACTTGTCTTCCGTTACAGTGGTTACATAAAGTGTGCTGTGTTTCAGCAGAGACCATATATTATATGGTCTCTGGTTTCAGCGTCCTTGTTTCGTCTGGTTACATTCACATACAGATGATGTAGAGAAGGAGGGATTAGTGACCGCCTACAGAGAAGAGAAGAGAAGACCGCCTGCAGAGGAGAGACTGCAGAGAAGCAGGTGGTGAGAAGAGCTTGACCAAGGTGGATGACGTATGGCTTGATGTCATTGCTGATGCGCCCGCAGATCCCAAACGCACAGCCTTCCTGGACTATGTAACATCCAACTGGGTGGAAGGAGCATCATTCAATACAGCTGTGTGGAATCACTATGGAAATACTGGCAGTCGTACAAACAATCATCTCGAGGGGTGGCAGAACAAGATCAACTGTGCAGGAAGTGCCACCCCAACATCTAGGAGATCGTCTCCTTGTTTCAACGTGAGCAGTCTCAAACAGAAGTATATCCATCCTCAGATTGTCAGCTCACTGGACTTCCCCAACCAGAAAGAACTATAAGAATATGGATTGACGCATCAGATCTCTGAAAAACCAGCTTATCGACGAGGAACTCTCGATGAACGTACGTACGTATTACGACGCATCAGGCATACGCATACATACACACGCACGCTACATACATACATACATACATACATACATACATACATACATACGACGAGGAACTACTCATACATACATACATACATACACACCGTACATACATACATACACACCGTACATACATACATAGAAACATTTATATAGCGCTAAAATCTAAAGCGCTGTGAGTCCAACATCTATACAGTGGGGTTCAGTAGGCTTGGGTAAACAGATGTGTTTTAGTCTGGTTTTGAAGAGTAAGAGTTCTTGTGTAGCCCGTATGTTGAATGGGAGTTTGTTCCATAAGAATGGTGCTGCGGATGCAAAAGACCGTTCGCCGTAGGACTTGGTCCTGGAGCTTGCTACCACAAGGAGATGGCTGTCAGCTGACCGCAGACTGCGCCGAGGTTGGTATGCCTGGATAAGACTTGATATGTAGTCAGTAGCAAGATTGTGGAGAGATTTGAAAGTGAGGAGCAGAATCTTGTAGATGGTTCGGTAGCGAACAGGTAGCCAATGAAGTCTCTTCAAGACAGGGGTGATGTGCTCGAACTTGCGAGTGAGACTGACCACACCAGCCGCTGCATTCTGGACCTGCTGTAGTTTCTTGACAAGATGAGCTGGGACACCAGAGGAGTGAGTTGCAGTAAACTAGGCGATGTGTGATGTAGACCACAGGGGCTTGTAACGCTAAAAACTGCCATCAAAGTATGTACTGTCACTAACGGGGTCTTATCACTATATAAAAGGACCACTTTGATGGCAGTTTTAGCGTTACATAAAAGCCCCCTGTGATGTAGGCCTCAACTAATGCTGCTGCTGTTATTTCATCTAGATATCTTCGGATCTTTCCAATATTCCTGATATGGTAATAGGACCGCCTGCACATTGCTTTGACATGGGGCTCAAGGGTCATGGGGGATTCCAAAGATCACTCCAAGATTACGTGCTCCCTTCCGTGGCCGGGCTGACAACTAGGGCTGGGACGGGTAGGAAAAAATGGAATCGAGTACCCGCATGTACTTACCCGAATCGGAATCGAGTACCCGTAAATGTAAGGAATAAAGCGCTTCTGTCAACTTCCTGAATATCCAATCACGAGTTGACAGAAATTTTTATAGAAAAACTTGAAATGATGTCAATAAGACATTGAAACTGAACATGGGCTATTTATTTTACTTCTGTTTAACCAGGGAGACTATATTTGTTGTAGATTATCCCTGGTTTAACCAATGTAGAGAGTAACACCATTGCCACTGTTACTGTTACTTGACTCCTCACTGCTCATGCTCAGATATATTACAGTCGTTAATAATAACCTCCATTAATCGGACAATGCCAATGATGCAAATGGGTGTTACGTCAATAATGAAAAAGACAAGTTACTGTCTGCCCTTGCCATAAAAATACAGAGTTCTCTCCTTTTCTCAGTCTTGTCCTCAGTCTCCTCACTCTTTGAGGAAATGATAATTCATCCAGCTTTTGATATGTTCAATGCACCTCTGAGCAGAACAGAAGGCGTCCTCATCAGGTACTAAAGTTAGACATATTTACTTCAGTGGATTTATAAATTACAGCAATGGTAGAACGGAGTTGATAAAGTTTATGGCTTCAAATAAATGAAATGCCTGTTTAGAAAATTGACATTACATTATTACATGAAGTTATTAAATATCAAGGTACAGTCGGACCCAAATCAGATCAGTCCAAACTATCAGAAATCCGAAAATGCTCGCACACTCTAGATACTTAAAAGACTCAGACTAGAACCATCAGATATATTCTAAATAACGACATCCACCGTTCTTTTCATCTGCTTGTTGAGTTTGAAGAAATTAATTAACACGCCCACGCCTATGAATATATGCGTGTAAACGTTGTCTCAAAGTTTATGTCCGCCGTCCTTACAGACAGTAGCCCAGTCTCATGTCACTCTCAGCTGTGTCTCACAGTAGCTAATGAGACCAAGGTTGCTGCTAGTGTGGGACTGTCGGATTGAAGCCATAGATCAGCGCCATTTTAAAGTGGTGTTAAACCCAACTCACTCACTCTCTGAAAACTTCTTACCTTTGTGTACAAACGACAAGAAGAACGTTTTCGATGTATGACAACAGACACCTGCTAAATATAGACATTTTGAAATGTAAGATATTGTCAGACATCTTTAGAATGATATTGATAACAAATACGCGCTTGTTTGTCTCATAATTTTGTTGAGTGTCTTCGAAATGCATCCATCACTCAAGAGTACTCTCCCTTGCAGCAAGATGTCTGCGCCCTTGAGCAAGAGTCGTGCTCTGGCATGTCGATTCTTTTCATTCCATACTATGTTAAAGAACAATGGTAGGGCATAGATCTATTTCATTGCATGCATTGAAAAGCACAATTACTGTCTGAATGGAACATTGAGCCAAACTAGCTCATTTGTGTTGACTTGAATTTGTGTTAATGTTAGATCTCCGGTTTTCGTCCACGTTCAATGTGTGACGGTGTGGACTTTGCTGCCGGGATACGTTGGTGTAAGGTTCGAATTCAGGGTTTTCAACTACAATGAACAATGGTGCACACGGGACAGGGCGTTGGGATAGCATGATGATGATATCAATACCCCACTAGCGTCAATGTGTATATCCTATTACTGGTGTCATAGGCGGATCCAGAAAGGGGGTGCAGGGGTGCGCACCCTCCCTTTTGTGCTGAAAGTTTGTTAAATGACCATTGAAACTCGGGTAGAAATGAAGTGTGCACCCCTCCCTTTCTCAATAGTGTGCATCCCCCACCCACCCCCCTTTCTCAAAAAGCTGTATCCGCCCCTGGGTGTCCCCACCATGAAAGCAGCGTAAATCCTTCCCCATTCAATCTCTAAGGGTCTGGCTTTTACCTGTATGGTATTACTCGCCCATCCTTTTGGAGCTAGCACAAATGAACGTAACAAGCCTCTGGGCTACTGTATGTAAGAACAGCAGGGTATGATTGGCCCCACGATGGCTGTTAAAACTAAAAGGATCCGATATAGATTAGATTCTATTTCTGTATTTCTGAATATCAGTAGATCTATAATAGTGTGAAAAAACATGTGATGTAATTTTTTTTTACATCAGACCTTGTTTTTCACTGCATTGTGTTGGTATCAGCTATCTTGTATCAGATGCAGAGTGAGTAAAATAAAGCATTATATTCAGACTTTATAAACAGTTGTGTGTTCTTCAGTAAATAGCGAATGCTTAATAATTTCTTTCTTATTTCATATATCCTCTAAACAAAAATGACCCTTATTTATCAGGCATCTGACTAGTTTGGGTATTATATACACTTGCCATCCATCCTTCTTTGAATAATCCTACATCATGCAAGATAAAATGTTACATAAAATGGTGGGTCAGCAAATTATCATGCAATCTTTAGACCATGCTCTTCTCCATCCTGAAAAACCAGTGAATATTGGGTTAGAATTGGCCTTCAGCAACCCATGCTTGCTGTAACTAATGCCATTGGGTGGTCAGGCTCTCTGTTGATCACTGGATTGTCTGGTTCAGATTTGATCATTTACAGACCACTGCTATATAGCTGGAATATTGCTAAATGAGTTGGGAAGTGACAAACAAAAATACCAACCAAAATCATCCTAAAATGATAGGGCAGGGCAGGTTTTCCTGGGTATGTGAGTACTGGTTGTGTTCATTTTTATGAAGTCTATGGGAAGCTTCAGTGAGAGTTGATCACAGTTACTTTATCTGAAGAGGCTATTACATGGACAGAGGTACAGACAGGCTGCGTATCTGCGTAAATTACGCAATATTTATGTGAACGTTCAATTCCTATTAAGTCTATTGCGTACAAGTACGCTTGCTTTTTTGTAAATACTCAATAAATGTGATCTTACATGTGTACACACAAAAATGTCAAATCTTAGCTGGTGTACCAGTGGATAGATAAAATAGTGAGTGAGTGAGTTAATATTTAACGTCACATCGGCAATGTTTCAGCCATATCGTGACGAAAACAATTTAATTTATATCAACATTAAAATCAATAAAGTTAGAATATAAAATATCTGTCATCGAAGGACAGTAAAACTACTAGAGTATCACAGCTCTTAATTTAAAAGTAGCACGCTATCATAAACAGATATCACTATAAACAACAATACAATATAAACACGGGCTGGAGATCACAGCAACAGGATAGATAAAATAACTGAGGTATATTGAGAGGGTCAGGACATTTCAGGACATGAACTTGGCAACTTGCAGTCTTTCTTATCGTTTCTCACACTACAGGTCAAATATAAAGAACAAACACTAACATTTAAACTTTATTATATTTTTACAATCAATGGAAAATGGCAAAATACCCAAATGAGTTTGAGTGAGGTGGGTACAGTGTAAGTGGCTACTCAAAGGAAAATTAGGATACCCAACTGAGATGAACACAAGCGAGTACATAACTCAATGACCCAAAAAAGTTATTTGTAGCTCTGCATGGATCATGGTAAGGCTTGGTGACTGATGGCCTCAAACTAGCCCCATGTGCAAAAATAATCTTGACATTTTGGCCGACAATTTTACACATAAATGGTTTAGAAACAGGCGGTATTTTCACAATGTTTAGTTATTTGTGATCTAACATGGAGCTGTGTCTTTGTGACCAGTGGATATTGGTTAGTGAATGGGGTGTAGTACATATCTCAAATGTTTTAGTTAGGGTGGTGTAAGATCACATGATGTGACTCCTTTATTTGTTTGGATAGGAAGAGTCACAGTGTCCTGCCCAGTTGCCATGAAAGCAAGGGGACATATTACCTCTCAGAAAGGTTATTCAAGTGGTACGTCTCCAACATTACAGAAAGGTATGTGTCAATAACCCTCATGACAACAGTTTGGATGAAGGTAGTAACAACATCAACAAACATATTACCAGTGTATGAAATAAGGCCTGTCTGACCACCCGAGACGGGCTAGATTTCTGACGGACGGTCTAAATTTACAGCTAGCCAGCCCAATGGTCTGGTAAATTATTTAGTAAATTTGAGTAAATTCACCATATCTTGGTGTTTGGTCTGGTTAAATCCATTTTGGGCTGGTAACAATTTAAAGTTACCAGCCCTGATGTCTGGCTGGGTTTTTGGCTTATTTCATACACTGATATTACACACATGTCTGTAACCTGTGAAGATCTGGATTAGAATTTATCTTCAGTAACCCATACTTGTCGTAAGAGGTGACTAACGGGATCGGGTGGTCAGGCTGGCTGACTTGGTTGACACTTGTCATTGTATCCTAATTTCGTAGATTGATGCTCATGATGTTGATCACTGGATTGTTTGGTCCAGACTCTATTGTTTACAGACTGCTGCCATATAGCTGGAATATTGCTGAGTGCAGCGCAAAACTAAACTCACTCACTCACTCACTCACGTCTGTTCTGAAACAACAGACTGTAAGATCCTTGGTCTGAAATGTATCAAGGAGTTAATGTTCATAGTCCTTCCTTTGAACTACAATTTACACACACTTGTCAGCTAACAATAACACCAAGCTCAGGGAAAAAGAAAGTAAACACCAGATTATTGGATTTGACTGAAAAATTACAGGGTTGAAAAGTACCAATGCCCGACGCCTGGGTTGAGTGGAAATTCACCGGTTGGTCAAGTAAATATCCACATTAAACTTTACCGTGGTACAGTAGTGCCAAACTACTGAAATGTTTTGATATATGTATTTTGATGATGAAATAAAATGCAATTCCTACCAAATGATAAAGATTATTTGCAAAAGAAACCAAATTGTTAATTGTGGTCAAGTGAAATCAACATTTGGTCAAGTGGATTTTGAAAGTTTCCTGGAACTGTGTCCAGTGGAGTTTTGAAAAAATAAATGTCAACCCCTGAATTACAAATGTTATAATAGGCTGAACACAGTCACAAAACACTACAAACACTTAAGGTGAACATAATACAGTACCAAATACATCATTACTGACTAAACGGTTTTTGTTGTTTTTTAAAAATTTAAAATAAACAGTGGGTATGAACTTTGTTTTTCGTGGCAGTTTCGTATGAAGTGACACCAATTTGACTGAAATAGGGCTGAAATCTCCCTCCCTCCCACTCACTCATTCACTGTTGTTAAACAACAATTGTTTGAGTGTTAATGAGTAGTGTCATGTGTTGACCACTGCTGTTGCTGCTTCACTGCACTGCACTGACCAGACCCATGAAGATCGAGCAGACCTTCAGTGAAGTTCAATGTTTCCGGATTAGAAATTGATCTTAGTCAGTAAAACTAAACTCACTCACTCATTGATGGTGAGCATTGTTTCATTGATTTGATTCATTGCCAGCGAACAATCATCATCTAGCTGGAATATTGCTTAGTGTGCAACTTGCTACTTTAAAGTGATGACTAATATATCTGAACATAAACTTCCTGGACTCACTCAGTCATGATGGTGAGTTTTCAAGAATTAAACACGTTTACAGACCCTGACACTTCAGCTCAATTAATCGAAAACCACTAGTTTGTGGTGATGAAGTTATTTCACAAGGTTACCTGGAACTAAGGTGCCATGACTTAAAGTTGGTGACTTCTTAACTGTCATCAATATGTTTAAACAAACTGACAATGTTTGATGTGGAGCTAGGTAAGAAGCCCTGTGGAAATTGACCTCCTATGACATAGCTCATTGTTGTCTCTTTATGTGGGGCGGGGTAGCCTGGTGGTTTAGGTAAAAGTAGTTCGTCCAGCCCTGGTTCGATTCCCCACATGGGCACAATGTGTTAAGTCCATTTCTAGTGTCCCCCGCCGTGATATTGCTGGAATATTGCTAAAAGCGGCGTAAAACTAAACTCACTCACTCACTCTTTATGTGTGTTATTGTTTCAACATGTGTGGTGAATCTGACAAGACAATAGCTTCTGATAGATATGTCATTTTGTTAATGCTTGCCAGGGGCTCTCACATCTGACACTTAAATTTCATGATTTGCAGTATCTTATTACTTCCTTCAATGTCCATGCATGAACCGAAATTGGGTCATTCAGTTAAATAGAGCAGGTAATTCACATGGATTTGGAATCAGATGAAAATCAAACTAATTGATTATTATTTGATTGATTATTCTAGTTTGTTTTATTAATCGTTTTATTTCACAGCTGCAGCTGCTGAGGCATCTCCATTATCTGAGGATGTTGCTGAGGATGTTGTGGATGTTGATGTGGCAGCCAAGAGTTTACAACACCATGACTATTTTGGTGTCCGGGAGCTGGTCACAGTGAGAGATATGTTCAAGGCTAGGGTACATTTCGGTCACAAGGAAGGACTGAGAGATCCGTACATGGCACCCTACCTGTTTGGCAACCGCCTTGGTATTGACATCTTTGACCTTGACCAGACCTTGACCTTGTTCCAAGACGCCCTCAACTTCACAGCCCACATCGCCTACCGTGGTGGCATCATCCTGTTCCTGTCTCGCCACAGACAGACAATGCCATGGGTGGAGCGTACTGCGCTGGAAGCGAATGAGTACTCTCACTGTAGGTTCTGGAAGGGAGGAACATTCACAAATGCCACCGTCCAGTTCGGGACTGTCACACGGCTGCCAGATCTCTGTATCTTCCTCCACACACAGAACAATGCATTTTTGCCTCATGCTGCAATTACGGACAGTGCTAAGCTTCTGATCCCGACTGTAGGGATAGTTGACTCGAACTGTGATCCCCGCCTCATCACGTATCCCGTCCCGGGTAACGATGATACTCCAGTGACGGTGGAGTACTACTGTAATTTGTTCAAAAAGGCGATACTGGCTGGCAAGAGGAAACAGAGGCTGGACGGCTTGGAGCAGGACTAGATTAGTTACAGGATTGTTTGGGAAGGACCAAATTGGACACAAATCAAGCATATAAAAATGGCCAACAAAAGTTGTCCGAGTTCCCAGAGGGAAATGTTTCATATTTCATTTGTAGCAAGACTAAATTACCTTGTACATAAAACCATGGTATAATTATTACTGCAAGTGATTCAAGTTATATAGAAATCTGTGTGCAGTCTCTTTAGTTTGTTACCATTGCATCATTGGCAGTATTCTGTATAAATAGCACATAGACGTGTGTATGATTGTGCCATAATACAAATTCATTGTTGGTGCTCGGATTAAACTTGTGAATCAAGAGATCTTTGTCAGTGTTCTTTTGGAAACCTAGGAACTGGTTACAGAAAATTGTCAGCTATGTGTTAACCAGTCACTGTTGCTTTTTTCTCAGAATGTTTTTCAAGAATAATTCAGAGGAATAGCTGAAATCTTATTTCACTAGTCCTCCTAGCTTGTGACTTGTCCAGCCCGAATGAAACAAAATATATACTGCTGTCAGTTTTGTTCAGTTCAATCTGTATCAAAATTGAAGCATTGAGAGTTGGTTGAGAATGTTAATGATCCAGTCCTAAACTATCCTGTGCATTTGTTCCGCACATTCATTTTGTGCAATTTCATCATTGATGCTGGAGGGGCGGTAGCATAGTGGTAAAAGCATTCACTTGTCACGCCGAAGACCCAGGTTTGATTCCCCACATGGGTACAATGTGTGAAGCCCATTTCTGGTGTCCCCCGCTGTGATATTGCTGGAATATTGCTAAAAGCGGCGTAAAACCATACTCATTCACTCACTCATTGAAGCTGGAACATATGAGATGCCAATATGTCATAGCTGTGTTTTAAGGCACAAACAAGGTTTTCTGATATTTCTGCTAAGTATTCACAACAAAAACACCATATGATTATAACATTTATCTATTATATTTTCATATCGGAGTGGTACTGTATTAAAAAATATGTTACATTAAAATATGTGTATCACAAATTTACATGAAACATCACTTACATAGATTAGTTTTAAAAGAAAGCCAGATGCAATCAATTTGGAGACAAAAGACTGTCTCACCCAAACTCCTGACAATTGGAGCAAGTGAAGGCATTGAATCTTAATGTTGTTTGGAATTCCCAGGACACTTGCACTTAACGTTTCTATTAATCTAATTGAGGTTGCTATTAATAACAGTGAGTTGGTGCAGTCAGCTAAACAGCTTTCACAATTTTTCAAAAGTAATCTTTATAATACTGATTGAAATTAGTAAAAAAATAATAAAAATATAACACAAAGACATATTCAGATACAGAGAACACCTTTTACAACTAGATCATGTGATAACAGAATTACCTTGCATACTCCAGGATGAATTTGCTATGACCAGGTGCTCACGCTAATGCCTCCATGTTGAAAAAAATACTTAGAATTCATTGTATACATGTATAATGTTGCCAGCCCTCAAAGGCTCATACACAGCTGTGTCTTGGGAAACAAGTGGGTATTGTACTTAACAAATATAAATATATGTCGTATATTGCAGGTCTTACACCCATAGCCAATCAGCTTCATCTCTCAACATCAGCAACGAAACATGACACAAACAGGAAGTCACAACTCGTGAGAGATGCGACTGTGAGTGATGCTTTACTATGAATTCCTGGAACTCGACTTTTCAATTCAGTTTTATGTTTGAACAACATACTCTAACAGCGAAAGGCACCATCCTCTTTCGATTATTTGTTCCACTGAAGAGGATGGATCAAATATATTTTGATTTATTCAGACATAACAAATGGTGTTCTAGAATTTGGTACAAATTACCCATTATGTGTGGCTTATGTTGCAGGACTAGAAAAACAAACGGTTCCTGTTTCCAGGCACTGTCTTTTCCAGTATAACATCAACATCAGATTATTAGACTAAACATGTTAGGTTAAACTGTTTCACACTACAATGACAACTGAGGCTAAGTCCTCCAACATTGTGTCTGAGATCTATATGGTTGCAGGTTTTGAAGCTTGTTACACTCAGCTCTGTGACTGAGGGTGGTACAGCAGTATTTGGTGATTGGTTACTCTTAATTCAGCAGTAGAATTAGGAGCAAAATAGCAATATTATCAGGAAACAACATGGCAAAAGTACAACATACATTGCCACAACACAACAATAGACACAGGCCGGTCAGGTAAAAGTCTCAAACTGTAGTTACATTGTGGATCTGTAATGGAAGAACTACCTGGGAAGACTACAAGGGTAGATACTACACACAGGGTAGATACTACATGATGGTATCCTACACACACGGTAGATACTACATGATGGATTCCATGGCGATACTCTATATCAGTATCCATCGTGATACTACATAATGGTATCCATGGCGAAACTCTATATTAGTATCCATCGTGATACTACATGATGGTATCCATCGTGATACTCTATGATGGTATCCTACACACACGGTAGATACTACATGATGGATTCCATGGCGATACTCTATATTAGTATCCATCGTGATACTACATAATGGTATCCATGGCGAAACTCTATATTAGTATCCATCGTGATACTCATGATGGTATCCATAGCGATACTCTATGATGGTATCCTTGGTGCTACTACATGATGGTATCCATCGTGATACTACATAATGGTATCCACAGCAATACTCTATATTAGTATCCATTGTGATACTACATGATGGTATCCATAGCGATACTCTATGATGGTATCCTTGGTGCTACTACATGATGGTATCCATCGTGATACTACATGATGGTATCCATCGTGATACTACATGATGGTATCCACAGCAATACTCTATGATGGTATCCATGGCAAAACTCTATGATAGTATCCATGGTGATACCATACAATGGTACCACATCTAATGAACATAACAGTGTTAGTGCTAAGTTCAGGTTCTGCAGACTTCGGAAGGATGTCTAAAGGTGCATTATAATTATAGCAGCACCATGTATAACTTACAAATAGCTACTGGCTACACCACACATAAGGGCTGTAAATACTGGCACAGTCATGGAATGCTTATTTAACTCAATGGACACCACTCAGAGTTTTACTTCAGAGCAGGTAGTCACAGGTCAGGTTCTGCTGAGCTAGAAAGTACAGTGATACCATGTAATCCTGAACCTCATAGATCAGACACTATAGTCTGTTTGCACTGAAAACGTACCGATAATGTCAATTTAAACAAAAAAGTAAATCGAATAAGATGAAATTAAGATTGCGAATCCTCATGATTTTACCTTGCCAACTGACCATTTAAATCTAAATGTGTTTGCCACCCTTACCAAGGGGAGGAGGTCTCACTGTAATTATAACTAATGGCACACTTTTTCATATCAGTTACAGATTACAGTATTGAATTTCATGAACCTTTTATGAAAATCTCCCACTGTAGATGCCATGAAGATACTTGATTATACTAAGAATCATGGAAGAAATACTTGCTACTCAAACCCAACCCGTTGGATTCTTAACAGTGTTTTCTGAACAGATAATTTTTTAAATTCAAAATTCATATTATCAAAACAAAACACAAATAACAAACTCCAAACCTAAACTACATTATGTTTTACAAAAGTTTTCAAAAGCTTGCAACAGATGATTAAAGTATCACAAACTCCAGAAGTGTACCTCAAAAAGAGGAAATTAGGTTATAGGTAAATATGTTCTCCCACTACTGGCAAGAGTGTTTCCACTCACATATATCAGTAACCATGGTGACTTTGATATGCTGGTCCACATCATGCTCCATTTTCAATATAGATTAAATTAACGAACTTTTAAATAATTACACCTTTCCTTTATAAATGACATGAAATAGTTGACTTCATTTTCAAACATTGATACTTAAAAGTTAAGGCAAGATATTTTACAGGTAAGCAATACTGAACAGTATAATATAGGCACAATTACGGAATTTCAGCAGTTTGAAAGTAATAGAATAAACAAACACATTCATAAAAATATCAGCAACTCTCACTTAGAAAAAGTCCTCTCACATCTGAGAAGGAATTACTGCAGTTGAACTGACACATCATGCAATGGTGGTAAGATCAACTTTAGGACAAGAAGTTTGATCATGTCACCATGGTATGATGTCGACCAATTCTGCCAGCAGGCAGTATAGCAGAGGCTTCCCATCTGCTGATGCCAGGAGGGGCTGAAGTGGCAGAATTCGGAACATTATTGGGTGGCAAGGGATAGAAGGCTTGCACTGTGGCCCTCCTTGTCTTCAAATGGGAAACACGTTGCTGAGCTTCTATGAACCTCTCGTTAGTCTCCTGGAGAAGCCTTGTGCCTAGAGCAGCTCGTGTGGTTGAAGTCTCGCTCTGTCTCATCAGCTGCCGATGCTCCATGAACTTTCTGACCATGGCCTGCTGCTCCCCCTGGTGACACTTCTTGTCAAGGACGAAGGACTTCTTGGACTGAACCAGGTCCTCCACCTTGGCCTGTCTGTCATGACGCAGCAGGGCATTGGATACTGATGTGTGCTGGTTGTTGAACTCTGTCACAAAACCACGGTCGATTTTGTGACTCTTGACAAAATCAGTTGCCTTGTTCTTTATCTCCTGGCGCTTGTCAAGGTAGTTCAACCTCTGCAGCTCATGCCTTTCTAAAGAATCCAACATGCGGACCCTGTCTCTGTCTCTCTTCTTCAAAGCTTGGTTCCTCTTTTCCTCATGATACATATTTATCCTGTCTCTTGCGCGCATTCGTTCTTCACGCATGTTTAAGATATACTCCATCTTCGCAGCAGCTTTTTCTGCCTTCTCACGGTCCTTGTACGCTTTCTGTACAGCAAACAGACAGGACATTCCCATAGTGCCATGGACCCGTGCAAATATTCTTTGATCCGTTGTGGTGTGTTTGGGCAATACAATTCTGGGGAGAGGCGCGTCCATGATCTTGCGGTGATGTTCAGCTTCTGCCTCCCGAACCTGCCTCCCAGCTTCCTTTCGCTCTAGAATCATTTCCGTAGTTGTGTCCACCAGGTGAATGTTTGGCCGCTTGCCACGGAGACGGTAATGGGTGATTGGCGAGTCATCCTCACCCACTTCTACCTGATCCTCCTCCTCTACTGTCTCAACCATTGGGCCAAAGAACTGCTTCACACTTTTCACCTTCCTGGGCTTGTCTTGTTTCTTCTTCCTCCTTGGTCTGCGGACAGATTCTGTATAAGTGCTTCTATCATTGGCATCCATCGAGAAAATGGTTTCTATGGCAACTGCATCTTCCTGCAGACTCTGGAATGTCCCACTCTGGAGTTTGGCAAGATTGATGACAATGTTTGTCTTTTTGTGAGGAGAGTCTGTCATGTTTCCCTGTCCAGCAGCTGACGTCTCCCCTTGGTCATCAAGACTCTGCAAGTATACTACCACTGTTACAACAATACAGAGTATTATCGACTCAGGAACAGTTAGGATGTTGTTCGACAAGTTACATGCTTAAAATAACAAATTACTGTTGTTCTGTATTTCCCTGTGAGATCATGCTGACCTGACTAATATTTGATAATTTTGAAATATGCCATGGTGCTAAATGAGACTCACTGTCATGAATATTTGAACTGAATCATAAACACTTGAACCGAATTATGAACATCTGAACTGCATTATTTGAATACTAGTACATGTATTAGCTACAACAGACAGATACCTAACAGAATCTGTATATGAGTTCAAGGTATTTATTAAAATCTAAATATTTTAGATATTTAAATACTTACCTTACCATAGGTCTTATGCATATTACCTCAAGCTCCGCTTAAAGAGATCAGACAGTCGTTGATTCGCCATTCTGTAGAACGGCCACCTCGTGTATCGACGAGTGTACAGGCAACGGAAGTGACGTGATCTCCCCTCCCGCGCAAGCGCGGTCCATCCAAAATCACTTTTACTGACCAGGTCCGAAGAGCCCAGAGAGGGGAGGAGCATCCAGCGTTGGGAGGAGTTACCGCCCTATGGTAAGGTAAGTATTTAAATATCTAAAATATTTAGATTTTAATAAATTTTAACTTACCTTACCATAGGTCTTATGCATATGGATTCGACAGTAGGATCGGCAGTGTGTCGGGCTCCAGAGGACCGTCCCACCTAAAACCCACATGCCAAGGGAAAACCAGAAGAAACTACTGAATCGCCAGACTGTCGCAGGAGGCTTCTGAACAGGAGACAGATAGTGACTAAAGGCAACCCTAAGGAAAACAAATACACCCAGAGTGTAAGTTAACCTGAAGACCAGAAGGTAAGAAGAAGTAGTTACCTAATGGGCGGTAGGATGGGTGAGTTGCTGAGCAACCACCAGTGGACCAAACGATTGAAGACCTTCCACGCCCTCGACGGCCAAATCCCGCAGGTAATGACTAGCGAAGACAGTAGAGGACTTCCAAAACAACCCTCCATGATGGCTGGAACGGTGCAGTTTCTGTGGAGAGCCATGGTGGATGCCAGAGCCCTAATCTCATGCGGATTAGTGGCTGTAGGATGAGGCAGATCTTGGCGATCGTGAGGGCGGTCAGGATGGTAGTATCGGAGCCAGAGCTAAGCTGTTCTTATTAACTTCACCTTTGGCCACAGAAGACAACGGATGAACAGTCTCTTCTACGAGACTGCCTCCTGGAAGATGACTTGGCAATATAAATCTTAAGTGCCCTCACGGGACAAAGCAGCTGTTCCTCAGCCGTGAGGTCCTAGAATGGAAGACAAAGGAGGGATGGAGAAGATCCTATCCGTTGTCCCGCAGCTGGTTCTTGGCCACGAAGTCCCAAAGCAGTCCGAGATGAACAAGACCATGCCGTGACTGCTCAAAACGCACCCTGGTGACATCCAATGCGTGGATCTCACTAACCCTAGCTGCTGTGGCCAGGGCCAAGAGAAAAGCTGTCTTCCTGGAGAGGTTCTCAAAAGAAGCCGTGGTCCAAGGGCTCATAAGGGGACCTCTCAGATGATCGAAGAACGACGCTTAGGTCCCAAGCAGGAGGACGGAGCTTTGCTTCTGGTCCTCCAGCTTAAACGCTTTGAGGACGGCAATGAGTTCTGGCACCTTTGAAATCTTTTGTCGCGACTTGACCGCCAGAACGGAGTTAAGAGCCGATAAATAAGTTCCTATAGTGTTGCCCTTGAGACGCCGGGACTTCGAAGAAAGAGAAGGAACTCTGCTATAAACTGAGGAGAAGCCTTCAATGGGTCCTTGGACTTCTGTGCACAAAACTTCTCAAAAGAAACCCACTTATCATCATAGAGTGATCTTGTGGAGACTCGATGAGCACGAAAGCAATAACCTTGGCGACACCCGTGGAGAAGCCCTTGGCCTTCAGCTTTTTGCAGATGATCCAACCGCACATGAAACCGAGTCGGATCGGGATGCCACTGTCGACTGTGGGGATGCCTGAGCAGGTGAGGCCAGTCTGGTAACTGTTATGGACTTCTTTCGGGCGAGATCGGCGCAGATCTGGGAACCAGGTTCTGGCTGGCCACCAAGGCGCGACAAAAGCAGACGAATCGCCTCTGTCCGCTTGACCTTTGCTATTACCGCTGGCAACAGAACTGGTGGTGGAAAGGCGTGCACGCCCAGACCCTCCCACGACAAGGACATGGCGTCGACCGCCCATGCCGCTGGATCTGGAATCGGAGACACGCACAACGGCAGCTGTGTGTTGAAGCGAAGTGCAAAACAGGTCGATCAGAGGGCGGCCGTGACTGTGACAAAGAAGTTTGAACGCTTCTGGATGTAGCATCCACTCTGTTGGAGACGGTTTGCCCGGCCTTGAGAGAGCGTCTGCCAAAACGTTCTTGCACCCTGGGATGTGTCGGGCTCTGGCGCTGATGCCATTGTCGTCCAGGAGACTGGCCAGCTGGAACGCCTGCTCCAACAACTGTTTGGACCTGGTCGTTTCCTGATTGTGAATCAACCACACCACCGTGGAATTGTCTGACGCTATCAGGAGCCTGGTGTTCCGCAACAGAGGCACCCAGTGTCGAACCGCTAAAATGACTGCTTGCAGCTCCAAGTTGTTGATGTGCCATCCTAGCTCGGTGCCTGACCACAGCCCCCAGGTGGTCTGGTCGCTTGAGGTGAGCACCCCAACCTTGAAGAGACGATCTACGAACAGTTCGTGATCGTGAACAAACTCTGTCAAGGAGACTCCTGCGCAGACGCTCGACTCGACAGTCCACCAACGGAGGTAAGCGTGGAGATGCAGGGGCAAAGGAACCTCAACTGAAGGTCGTCCGCCTGGATGTAAGGCAACAGGAAGCGCTGTAACGGCCGAAGCATCAAGCGACCTCTGAGCGCCAAGTCCTGGGCTGAGGTGAGGAGACCTAAGAGGGACTGCCACTCCCTGAGCACGGCGGCTGGGATAGACCTCGGGTTAGCGAAACTGACAATCTTTCTCCAGCGATCTAGCGGAATCCTGACAAGGTCGCAATGTGTCAGGAAGAGGCCTCCTATAAACGCCAGTTCCTGGACGCTCCAGGTGGGATTTGTCTATGTTGATAATCCATCCCAGTTGCTGCAAGAGATGAATGGCAAAGTGCATCTGTTTGGCGAAGCAACTGAGGGTCGAGGTGGTTCATGAGACAGTCGTCTATATAAGGGTCGGTCGATGCCCCTGAGATGGAGGAACCGGTGATCGGCGAGGTAATCCGAGTAAAAGCCACGGGCCGTGGAAATTCCAAATGGAAGCACTTTCCACTGGTAGTGGGACCCGTTGAAAAAGAACCTCAGGTACTTTCTGTGACGGTGGTAAATGGGCACATGCAGGTAGGCATCCTGAAGGTCGAGGCTGGCCAACCAGACCCTGGGCGCAAGCTTGGCTCAGAAGCTGTTCCAGGGACACCATGCAGAAGTGAGGCGGTTCGAAAGATAAAGGTGGTTGAAAACTGCCATGTTGTGAATCATTCGTAGTTTCCCTGAGTCCTTCTTGGGAACCAGGAAGATTGGTGAGTAGAACCCGAGGGGACTGTCGGGGTCTAGCACTGTCTCTATAGCTTGTTTGTGTAACAGAGTGTGGATGCTGTCTGCTAGCAGTAACTGTTGGTCTGGAGCATACACACACACGTGACTGGGGTGTTGAAGTCAGAGAAGGCGCATTAACGGGCGATTGGCAGCTTGTAACCGGTCCTGAGAATGTTGGTGATAAACGGGTCTTCCAGGATTGTCCAATTGGGCCAGAAGATCCCAGTCTCCCGCCTACTGGAGTAGATTTTGAACCGCACGACTGGGGCGGAGGTCCCAGTCGTGTTGGGTCGCAACTTCAGCGACCGGGCAAGGGGCGCCTCCCCTACCTGCCGGGCGTCGAAGGGGTCCCGGGGGCGATCCTGCTGACGGCGCTGAAAAACAGGTTCGATCTGCCACGGCCACGCCCTCTGCCAGAGGCGCCGCGGACGGAGTCTCTTCGGGGCGTAACGGCGCTTCCCTCTACCCCTTGCAGATGATCTGCCACGAAGGCCGAACTCAAAGCTTCGAACGTAGACAAAGAAACCTCCGTATTGGTAAGCTCTGCGTGTTCCTTATACACCTCCGAATGCCGTCATTAAAGAGGAAACGAGGCGCAAAAGGGGCTCTTAACAGTTTCCTTTAAACTCTTCCTGCCAAGAACAGGGCTCCAGGAAACCCATCCGCCCGAACAACCGTTGTCATGGCCAGAGCCGCCGGAGGTGCGCCAGCAAATCATGCAACACCTTGCCCTGCCATTGAAACAGGGTGGTAAGATGTTCTAACCTTGACCTGTTGTCTTCCGTCAGATCCCAAGCAGCAGCCGAAGTTGCCGAGGCCAACGCTGATACCGGCTTCAACATCCGCTTGAGTTCTGCATCAATGGCCAACATCTTGGAGTCCTGCACCTCGGTAGGATGCCTGTGGGAAGCCGATAAGCGCTTGAGGGACTCGTCATGAGCCAGCGCTTCCATCGGCAAAATCCAAACTATGAATCTTGTAGTCTCCTTTGCATGACTTTGGAGCCTTTATCGTGGTATTGAGAGACAAAGTAGCAAAATCAGCGTCCAAAGAAGCCACAGCATCGGCCACCATCGGGTGAGGCGGGAGGAGTAACTCCGGAGAAGACCGAATAGCCTTCGGGTCGGCCGAACCTGAAGAGGGAGAAGGACAATCCGGCAGTCTGTCGGCAATCCAGTCGAACACAGCAGAGAGAGGGAGGTAGGTGCCCCCATCATCATCATCCTCTTGCAACATTTCCTCATTATAATCGGGAGAAAAATAGCGCTCCTCAGTGTCCTCCCAGGACACGGTAGGAGCAGTAAATCGTTGACCCGAAGCAGCAGGCTTCGGTGGGCGCACCGATGACAACTGAGAAGCAGCACTCAAAGTAACTGTCGGGGAACGTGGACGACGCGGCGAGCGGCGAACAGGAGGTGACCTTGAACGGGACCGACGGTATCGCCTACCACGCATCGGTGACCTAGAGCGCCTCTCCCTATCCTTGGAACGTACGGGAGAGCGAGACCTTGAATCAGACCGACGACGGCGAAGAGAAGTATCCGAACTAAGACGAGGACTCCTAGACCGATGATGCTGCCGAGGAGACCTGGAACGAGATCGTCGAGCACGATGGGAACGCTCGGCGTCCTGACGTTAACTGACGTTGTAGGTTCTCCTCTCTAGACACTGTAGCCTTCCTGGGGATACGGTAGTCTGCCAAAGGCGTCGGAGTTGGCGCTGGCGTCGGTACAGGCGTCGGCGTCAGCATGGGCGTCGGCGTCGGCGTCGGCGCCGGCGTCCGCATGGGCGTCGGCGTAGGCATCGACGTTGGTTGAAGCAACAAGTCAGCAACTAGAGAATCAAGTGCCACAGGCGTCGGCGCAGGGACAAAGCTAGGCAACGGCGCTGGAACGGTGCTAGCTTGGGCTCCGGCAGCTGCCGGCAAAAGGAGCGTCCGGAGCAACTTCTGAACCTCCGGATGCGACAAAGCGTCCGGGTGGGATAGGTCAACAAAGGCGTCAGACGAGCGCTTGGCTTCAGGCGTCAGCAAACGAGGCGCAGGGGTGGACGGCTGATCTATCACAGGAGAAGAGCGTCCGACCGGCGTACGAGGGGGAGAAGACCGGGAGTCCACAGAAGAAACAGGGGAAGACATTTTCCTCCTCCGTTGTGACAAGCGTTTCTTCTTAGCGCTGAGGTAGGCCTTGAAATCTGCGACGGACAGCGGAGTACAAAAAGTGACAGCTTCGTCAATGGAACAGGCAACAGTCGCACAGTCTGGGCACCAGGGGTGTGGGTCCTTGGCAGACTTCTGCACCTTGCAGATGCAACAAAACTGCCGGGTCATGCACACCAAAAGCTGTAACACACAAATGTGAAACGTAAAAACCTAGAAACAACCCCTGCAGACGAAAAATGGAAGCACCCTCCCACAAGAATGGGCACGCCTGAAGTAAGTGGGACAGTCGTAAACAACCAAGATGGCTGCCCCCACACTGAGCCGAAAAAAGCGTGAAAAAACACAAAAATTAGGCAAGAAAAAAGAAGGTACACAAAAACAAGCATGAAACAGAAGGTGGAAGAACCCTAGAGGTATCAAAACACCCAAACATGCCACGTGGAAAAAAAAACTCGGAACGTGGGGACACACCCCAAGCCGAAGTGAAAAACATAAACACGAGGTAGCCAGGTAAGTGAAGTTACTTGTAAATTATGTTCTTCACCCACAGAGAAGAGACATAAGATAGAAAAACATACATACCAATAACTTTAATATCTGAAATCTATTAGTAAGTGTCTGAAACTTAGCGAACCAAAAACGTCTGACCAGCAAGACGCTTGAAGTAAAAGTGATTTTGGATGGACCGCGCTTGCTCGGGAGGGGAGATCACGTCACTTCCGTTGCCTGTACACTCGTCGATACACGAGGTGGCCGTTCTACAGAATGGCGAATCAACGACTGTCTGATCTCTTTAAGCGGAGCTTGAGGTAATATGCATAAGACCTATGGTAAGGTAAGTTAAAAATTAAGTATATAATCCCACAGAGATCAGGCAATGTGGCAAGAAAATATGTGATGCTTAAATGTAAGAAAGACGTACCCCAACAAGAGACTGGTGGGGTACTGAGGCTACTGTGGTCTCGCTGTGGATGTTGGATCCTGGGCGGCGATGTTTCATGTAGGTATCATAGTCCATAGATATCCCATCAGGCCCCAGGTCCTGCAAGCTCCGTGCAGCATTGTTCATAGGTGTAGATGGTGGAGGTGGGAGGAGCTCGGAGGATGTAGCTTGCATGCCCTTCTTGATGTGACGCTGAATACCAAGACTGTGTCTGAAGAAGGCATGGTCAAGGGTCACAGCAAGTGAGCGAGCGAGTGAGTGAGTGAGTGAGTGAGCGAGCAAATGTTGATTAATGCTGCAGTCAGCAATATTCCAGCCATATAATCCATATTATCTTGTGCTGTTACATTATACAATAATGGAATTTATGTGAGCGCAGCACCTGTTGTTAGGTGCCCCCAAAATTCCTACTTCATAACATCTGGTACTGAATGGACATAAAGTCCAAACCTGACAACACAATGCGGGTATTCTTGTGGAGATTGAGGAGTGTCATACAACTATACCAGCATGGGATTAGAACCAATGACCAGACCATCCTTATACTTATAGCAAACTGACACTATTCTGTATTTGTTGCATGTGCAGGTCACAAATGTGCGATTTGATTAAAATCAGTACGACTTTCAGCAAAACTTTGAAGACATCAGCTTCGAGAAATAGTTGTAGGAAACCCGACCACATGAATGTGACCCGTTTTTCAGCCATATCATACTGAATTCTAGAAAGATCATATTATCATTTGACTGAAATTAAGACCAGAATACAATACTTATTTGCTGATCTTTCAGACCATATTTTTGGACATTATAAGAAAAACCACCATAACATATTAAAGTCCATATTTTCTTACTGAGTGTATCTTAGGCACACTTTGATGATGACAAATTGTACGCATATCGTTAAACAAAGAGATTAAGATAATAGCAGTGGATGGATACCAGATTAATTCATAATTGTGACTATAGAACTTTGTTTACATGTGCACTTGCTGTGAATAACCTCATACATCTCAGTGTTATGAAAGAAACATGTTCAGCATGAAAGAACAAAGTTCACCTTTTCCGAGAGATGTATCCGCGGTAGTATCGCTGTATGATGAGGACGGGGGAGCGGTGGGCCTGGATGACATTGATGCGAGCCTCTATGTGCTGCATCAGCCACACCTCATCCTCGTACGTGTTTTCCTGCAACATCACCAACACAAAGGGAGTTACGGTAAATAAACAACATGTCATGACAAAACCGGGACCATTTTACTGGAAAATTCACTGCTGATTTACCTCTGAACCACCTTCTGCTGAATTCCAGAAGAATTTAAAATAAACCTCAGATCAACCATGTGAGTGAATTTAGTTTTACGCTGCTTATAGCAATATTCCAGCAATATCACAGTAGGTGACACCAGAAATGGACTTTACACATTGTACCCATGTGGTGAATCGAACCTAGGTGTTCTGCATGACGAACAAACACTTTAACCACTACGCTACCCCACCGACCCATCAAGCATGTGAACCATTGAGAAGTCGCCAAGCATGATACAAAGACACATGTTAGTTATCTCTAAAATAATAAACATGGTAAGTAAAACTATGGTAGGTATTTCTGAAGCAGCAGTAAAATATTACCTGGCATCTTGCAAAGATACAGTGAGTGAGTGAGTGAGTTGAGTTTTACGCCGCACTCAGCAATATTCCAGCTATATGGCGGCGGTCTGTAAATAATCGAGTCTGGACCAGACAATCCAGTGATCAACAGCATGAGCATCGATCTGCGCAATTGGGAACCGATGACATGTGTCAACCAAGTCAGCGAAACTGACCACCCGATCCCGTTAGTCGCCTCTTACGACAAGATAGTCGCCTTTTTATGGCAAGCACATGGGTTGCTGAAGACTCACGGGTCGCAAAGATACAGAGCATATTATCTGTTACAATGAATTGTTAATCTGGAATCATTCAAATTCCACCCTTTTCACTGGGACCAGGACATCTGGGTTAACAGTTTCATGGTGTATAAAGGTTCACATATTGAACAATACAGCATAACTGCTTTATCTTTATGATGATATTCATGTTCATAATACATGGTAGCATCACTTTGAGAAATGGTATACTATTACATCACACTTAACCAATTCATAAAATTGAGACTGGTTTTTGTAACAACCCTAACCAATTTGGATTTAATGACAAACTGTTGCAGCATTGGTATGAATGCAATTACCAGATTTATATCATATATTATAACTTATTACTTATTACTATATTATAACTTATGCATATTCTAGACAAGAAAAACAATCAGTATGACTCAATTACTTCTTTAAGTATCATTTGGAAGCTGGTATGATGAGACATTTTGGTGTAGATGCTAACACTGTTATCAAGCAAGTTAGACAAAATGTTGCTATAAAGAAGTTGTCAGGCCATAAAGTTTGTTGAGGTTCAGTATGACTCAATGTTATAAGGCTAAACTTTTACAGGTTAGATCTTCTATCTTTGATGTTAACATTTGATAAAGGTTAAAACCGATGTACACAAACTCAAAAAAACTAAATACTTCATCAGTGCTTCACAGGTTTTATATACACTATGTTCCAACATCACCAACAGAGTGCAGTCACCTACATCGGACTGGGACCCAAGGGAGATAAAATATATCAGTGAGTGAGTATGGTTTTACTTATACAGTGACCGCTTTTAGCAATACTCCAGCAATATCACAGCGGGGGACACCAGAAATGGGCTTCACACATTGTACCAATGTTGGGAATTGAACCAGGGTCTTCGGCGTGATGAGCGGTCGCTTTAACCACTAGGCTACCCCACCACCCCTAAATTGTATCAAATACCCAAAGAAAATTATCAAAACACAAAATGAATGATGAGTTAGTAAATATTCATTGGCTTAAACAATTATCTGGTTTTGAATCATGTAAGAAATCTTACCTCCATTCCAGGAAGACACAGCTCGATGTACAAGGAAGGATGCATTGTGGCAAACACCCCCGCGAAGTTGGAATCCTCAATGATCTCTTCGTCAGACACAACATGGTGGTCAAGGACTCGCAGGGTCCACACGGAGTTGACAACGTGATGCCGGTAGTTCTTGCGGAGACTGAGAGGAGTGTCATACAGGGTCAAGCCAATCAGACAAGGACAGGTACCCAGGCTGTGAATTGTTTCAAACTTGCCCACTGGGTTGTCATGGAGATGCAGGAATTTTAGTCGGCGAAACCCAGACCAGAATGCCATTCCAGGTATACTAGACAACTGAAATAGTTAATAAGAAGTCATGAAAATGATTAAGTATACGAATTATTGCATAAAAAAGACTGACTTTAATATTTTATGAGTTAAGTAGGTTTAATGTAAAAACTGGCAAGCATATATCAGTTTTTACATTTATAAATCCAAACTGCTAAAGCATATTTAAGTCAGTGCTCATAAATAAATATGCCAACAGTAGTATTTACTTTAAAAACTGCTTATTAATTCATTGACACATAAACACTATTAGACAACAATGGGAAATTTGTGATTTGTGACATCATTTGGTGCACTAATGCAGGACATATGTTGAGCCACACTGCTCACTACTCATGAAATACACAATGCCATTTAGAAAGTGGTCAAATGTAACATATGTTATATTCGGGATTACACTTTCTTTGTAAAGTACAGATTTTAGTACTTTTGTTGGGTTGAGTCCCATCTGGGATTCGAACCCACACCCTCAGAGTCAGGCACCTAATCGCCAGCACACAAAGTCAGACGCCTAGACTGCTCAGCCACCGCAGCTTCCACAAAAGCATCTGACTTTGTGTGTTGGCGATTAGGTGCCTGACTCTGAGGGTGTGGGTTCGAATCCCGGATGGGACTCAACCCAACAAAAGTACTAGAATCTGTACTTTACAATGAAAGTGTAATCCCGAATATAACATATCTCACTACACATGTATTACATGTTGTATGAATGAGTGAGTGAGTATAGCTTTACGCCTCTTTTAGCAATTTCCAGCAATATAAGGCAATAAATGGGCTTCACACATTGTACCCATGTGGGGAATCAAACCCAGGTCTTCAGCGTGACGAGCTGATGCTTTAACCACATGTTATATGTATGTTATAACATTTTGAACAAAATACCAAACAACTACTGTAAGCTATAGACTTTTCAATGTGTCTGCATATTGATGACAAATGATGGACAAGCTGATCAAAACATTTCAGTCAGATGAGCTAAAGATGTCAATGATTTAAACCTTCAGTCATCATGGAATATGTCATAAAACATACAATGAACTAAGTGTTATAGACAAAGTCCACTTTTATTCATTCTACATGACACTTCAGTACAGATTTCATCAAGCAAGATTCTGTAAAGAAACATCAAATAGAAAGAAGAAAGAAGTTGTTATCCATAAGGGGCGGTGGGGTAGCCTAGTGGATAAAGCGTTGGCTTGTCACGCCGAAGACCCGGGTTCGAATCCCCACATGGGTACATTGTGTGAAGCCCATTTCTGGTGTTCCCTCGCCGTGATGTTGCTGGAATATTGCTAAAAGCGGCGTAAAACCAAACTCAGTCAGTCAGTCAGTTATCCATAAGACAGCTCCATCTACATTATACTATCGCTGAATAATGCAAAATCAACACGTTTAATGAGACACAGAATTTCATGTCTTGTCAAAAATCTTTGTTGATGGTATAGGTTGAACATAAAAAATGTCTGCAAATAATGAATTAAATTGAGTCTTATAAGTCCTGGTCTAATAGTGCTATTAAACATAAATAAAGTACTATTAAACATAAATTATACATTCTAACCTGGTTGCTATGGAGATCCAGCTTGACAAGCTGACGACATCCTGCTAGGGGTTCTATCTTGGAGAGGAAGTTGTTGCTAAGGTTACATATCTGGAGATTCAAACACATGCTGATTTCACCAACTTTCCGCAAATGAAGTCCATTCAACTGTATGAAAAACAGCTGACTCAGCTTTTTGGCCTTCTTGTTAGCGGCCCTGCAATGCTCCAGTATGAACTTCTCCTCGGGCACGATGAAGTATCCATGGCGTTCTGCCTGTCGGATCGCCTCCTCCTCACGTTGTTTGTAGTACTTCTGTAGATGGGAGTTGGGGTCATTCTTGTTGAACTGAATGTCATGCAGGCGTGAGAACCTGGCCCAGTCCGGTATGCTCACCATGATGACGTGTCTTCAGTCAGTGAACACAGTGGAGCTGTTACCACATAGCTTCTATAAACTCAGTTGTTTGACCCCATCTAAGGGAGCATCAGAATAGCAGCAGTTACCTTTTTATCTGAAAAAGAAATGATTCTTTCAATGAATGAATCACACAATATGTCCTTCTTTCTTCCCCTGTGCAGATCGATGCTCATGATGTTGATCACTGGATTGTCTGGTCCAGACTCGATTATTTACAGACCGCCACCATATAGCCGGAATATTGTTCAGTGCGGTGTAAAACTAAACTAAACTCACTCAATCACTCTACCCTCCCTAATATATCAGGTGGTGTATCAGGGGCTTGAGAGTAATGTATTCCTGGAATCTGACTTCAAATCCCTCTTAAAACATCATGAATCTGCCTCTTTATGCACACTTTGATCCATAACCTCCATTTGTCTCTAACGTTTGGGTATTAGGCAAAAAAAAAATATATGTCTGTTTCCGGTAACCCGACCGACCCTATCCTAACCCCCTGACCCTAAATCTTTTTTTAACCAAGTCAATATCATGACTGGAGTGCATTTCAATTTTCATTTTTATCCAAATCAAGCATAATATTTTTATGTTTTTTAGTGTACATAGGGCTAAAATGGATTGCATTGAATTGGCATAAAGGGCTCTCACTGACAAAACCTGCAAATAAATAACATAAATAATGATTTCATACAGAAATCTTTCAATGTTTCATCACAAGGCATTCTCAGTCTCACTACATGATATGGTACTCTTGAAAACCTTCTCAGGTGCCCACCTGGTGCTACTAAAATTTTTTTAAAGTTTTAAAAAAGAAGATAAAACCGACCCACCTACCCTATTTTTGAAAAGCATGTAATAGGAAACAGACATATATATTTTGTTTGGCCTTAAAAGCTATCTTGGGTCCCCTCTGTTGTGAGACACATAACTAAGATAGGAATTGTTAGACGGACATGTCACCTGATCTTACATTCCACCAACTTAAGCATTGCATTGTTGCACACGTAATAAAATCATGTACATAAACATACAACTGTTCAGTAAACAATTCTTGCCCTACCTTGGTAATCTGCCAACCATGATAAGCCAAAAACATAAATGAACATCACAGCACACACATGAACATATAGCTGCTCAAAAAATTCTTCCAGAATTGACTTGGCAATATGTCAACAACTACTACTAGCATGTCAGAGCAAACCTATCAACATATAGTAGCTCAGGAAACATTTCTAGACTTGACTTGGTAAGCGTCCAAGTTGAACCTAAGCCTCTCACAGTGTACACTGATTATTTACCATACACATTAACACACAGTGGGGTCTCCACCTCACAGAGGACTGATCTAAATGCTTCGGTAAACACTGGAGAAAGTGTTCTGTATAGAAAAGTCAAGCTTGTAATCTGAAATCTGTTTATCTATTGTATTGCCACAGTCTGTACTGAGGGCTGGTACTACATGATTGGTACAACCCTGGGTTGCTGGGAACAGAGACCAGAGGATGGTAACTCACAATCTACACTGCTACCCCTTGTGTCATTAGTATTTATAACATTAGTTGGTTCATTTCATTTATCACAGTATTTGCTCACTTCATTGACTATTTTCAATTTGTATGTTATTATCGAACTTATCTGTAAGTTCTACCAGATGATGGGGCCAGAACAAGCCCTGAAATGTTGTACCAAACAATAAAGAAGATGAAACATAGAAAAGTCTCTATGTTCATCAAATAGCATCTTCTGAAATGCCAATCAAACATCGAACTTGCTTGTTGTTTTATGCCACAGTCACCAGTCTTCCAACAATACCAAGTTCAACTGTAAAATGCACCGCAAACCAGTGGTTGATGTTATGAGTAACATTCAGTGACACCAAGGTACAACGTCACAACCAACAAAGTCATAGCGCCTGGTGAATTTGGTGAGTGAGTGGGTGGGAGGGTAAGTGGGTGAGATTATGTCTTGGCATGTCCACTTGATGTGAGAGGAAAGTCCCCAATGATACAGATTGCAGACAATTACCCATCCATAATCACCCATGGTGAAATCCATAATCATGGGTTCAAGTCCATGATGATCATAGGTGTCAGGAACACCAAAGGGAGGCAACACTGAGAATTGTGGAACCATTGGTAAACTAATTTCCCCTACATGTTGAGATGATAAAAAAGAATTGCCTGATGGAATGAAAGAATTGCTTCGATGGAATGAAGAAATGGAATGAAGAAAGTGACAGACCACAACCTGTTTCAGTTCCTATCTAAGCTTACTTACTGACAGAAATAGCTGTCTATTGTTAATCTCTGTGTCCAACTGTCAGTAACGTCTCATTCTGTATTAACAAATAAATTTAATTACCTGTATGATAGTTGGTTAAAAAGATACACTGGTACATATAATTAATATATTATTACATATTTTTCTTAGTCTGATTATCATGGTTATGCATTGTTTTGTCTTGAACATTCAGTGGTGAGGTAAAATGGGTTTTAAGATTATTATAATATTATCACACTTATGTACTGAGCTGAAGAGTCCTTGTTTCAGAGTGCCAAGTTGGGAACAACAGTGTGAGATCTTTTAACACCTCCTTGTATGACATCGACACAGCCATTACCAGTAGCTTTTTAGCATACCCCATATAGAACATCAGGGATTGGTAAAAAAGGTCATGTCTACATTTTACCTAAGTATATATTTGAAAATATACCATTATAATCAAATACTGTTAATGCTTACCAGCAACATGTGTTTACAGGTGACAATTTACACCTGACACTGACAGATGGGACAGATTTGTAATTTGAAAGTGGAATTACAATATATGATGATGATTTTAATGGGGGTCACCCATTTTGTTCTGGGGAGTGGGTTTGTTTTCAGGTACCTAGGGGGTCAACAATTTTGTACATAAAAATATTATGCTTTAAAATAATGGGAGGGGCCATTGATTTTATACATATGAAAGGGGGTCACTTACTTTGTACGTACATTTTAGGGGGTCATTCACATTGTACACATATGCCTCTGCATAAAACTCATCACCACCTCACCCCCACACCCCTTGCCATAAATTATGAATGTTCCCTTCAGTAGAAATTACTTTTGTTCTTGACTGATTCTATAATTCTCCATGATTGATAACGATCATTTCAATGCAAATTACAATGCTTTCACTTCATAATCACTGTTTCCTCTTGGAAGAATTTGTTACTTGATATCTGTTCAATGTGGAAATATCTATTTAAAATATTGGACGGGAATAAACAAAAATTTCGACAGATTGTGTCATATTTTATCCCGTACATACAAAACTATAGTTTTATTAACATACTCATGGTGTGTGTTTACGTCTCTAAGGAGGCACTGAACCTTTACGTCTCTATCCCTATTTTTTATATCAATATCAAATAGCAACATTCCCAATGACTTAATTTTCTAAAATATATTTCATAGGACTACAACGTGCTAAATGGCTGATGCCGCATATGCCAAAATAAAACAATGAAATGACAACAATATAAAATCACAACAAATATTTTACGTACTTTGTGATCATAGTATCCATTTAGAAAGACGCCATTTTGTAAACGTTGCCATTGACAGCGGAAGCGGAAATCTCAAAGGGAAGTAATAACGTAAACAAAATGTCGAGCGCTTGGAAGATAATGCCATGTGCTTTGTCGGAACTTCGCCTTGACCATACTCTAAAATGTGGTCAGTCCTTCAGGTTGGTTGGTTGCCGATAAAAGTGTGTTTAACCAAGTAAATACCACAGGTCCTCCTTTCATTGCTAACTGTCTTATCGGGATAAGCCAGGTATGATAGGACAATCGACCATGGTTATCATGCCGTGGTGCTGAGGAAAGACTGTCGCCCGTATCCCCCTTGAAATTTCATATAATGTTGATAGAAACTAGCAACTACGTGTAGAATGCAGCCCCAGCCAACGATGCCTTACCGCCGTGGAGCAATTATCGCACTATACGCCCGTTCTCACTAATGAGGTGCAAATGGGTAAGCCTTCGTAAGTCAAAAATCAACTACACAAAATCTATGCAAAAACATTTTATTTAGACAGTTTGGTATATGGTCTATTACATATCACTTTTTCAGCCACACCATTTTAAAAATAACCATACAGCTGTTATCTAAATCTGGCACCTTGAATTATAAAAAAATATCACCTGATACGTACGTGACTAGTTCTTCTGACTAGAGAATTAAGTGACAATGTGATAAATTATTTGAGTAACCTATCAAATATTCCGCATGAGTTTGGCGATTTAGTAACACACATGTCTGCTCAAAGACTTTAGAAGTACTTTGACATACACATTGTAAATCATTATTACTCAGATTGCTTTTTAAAAAATACCAACAAATTGCAAAAACATTCTAAAATCAAACCTGATAACTAGATAAGCCGACAATCTGAGGGCGTAGTAGACCAAAAACTGAGTAGCAAAATATTTGATCGATAGCCAGCTGCAACAACATAAAACTCATGAAAATTACCAGTCACTTTTTGCAGTACAAACAGTAACATATGTAGCCCAACTTTCAATTGTTTCAAATAAGATTTTTATTATGAAGAATAATACTTTTTCTTACCTAAACATCGATTAAAACACATCAGCATCGTTTTCTTCAGGATTACAAGATTCTATCGTTTCTTCCTTTACAGTTTTTAGTGCTACATAAAGACAATATCAGGGTGATCAATATTAATCATCATAAATTTGGCAAAAGGAACATAACAAGACTGTATCAGCGATCGTTCTTTCTCAAGGAAGGCGGGTCCTTTTGCTTTCCGAATTTACCGATATTCTGTCTGAATTTCTGCTCTACATTTTCCCACTTGAAATAAGAAACAAATGAGTAACGTTATGTATAATACATTTCGATACATAATTACCCTATAATTATGCTCTTTCACATAACAAAGACCCAGGACTAATCCAAATGTTATTACAAATATATAAACTCTGTCTGATAAGCTACTAAAGTACCTTTCATTTGTACATCAATCCTTCAATCCCATTAAACAATCAAATATCCATATCAATTTTCATATCATTCAGAGAGGTGACCATCTCTTTCCCAACACATAGCTCATAATGTGAAAATAAAAGGACATTAAATAACACTGATTGCCAGTTTAAGTCTGAATGTTTTAAAAAAAAACAAGTTTCTGACTTCAAATGATATGACATTTACGTTTGAAACCTTCAACAAATGTTGTTACCTACGTTACTGTTGATAACGTATGTATCAGTAACTTTAGCATGCCTTGATCAAAAACTGGACCACCAAATGATGCCCTTAGCATTGCTTTCCTGTTTGTTATGATGGTAGTTAAAACACATGATGACAATTTGAAAGAATTACACTTTGTAACATGTTTAACATGACGTCTTTAATTATGCATGGTATCACCTGAATTTTAAACAACATTACCTCATAAAACTGATGTGGTTTCTCTCTCAAAATGTGTCTGCTGTTCGATGACTGTCGCCACATAAAGTAGGTATAGCCAAAACATAATCATATTGTTTCGGAACACTTAATTCCGTACTTTCTAGTAACGTATGTAACGGTTACATATGTATATTTTCAATGGTTTTCATTTTCATTTTTGCAAATCTATACACACTACTGATCGTGATATGAGCTATACTATAGTTAAAACCTGTCGTAATTAACTAGGTAAATGTTTTGAGTATAAATAATTGATACTGTACTTCACTTAAGCCAGAAAGGTACGCTGCTACACTGTCATCCAGAAAAACACAACTTATGTATCCAAAGTTTGGCGACAAAATTTCAACACTCTTTAACTATTCCGATTTGGATGGTTTGCCTTCTTATTCTCATTTGAAAGCAGCGTAATAAGTACATTGTTCTTTAAATATTCAATCTGAAACCCAAACTGCAAAATCAAAATGACAGTAATAATTTAAGTGAATCGTCTCCGACATGGCGACAGTAACGTACGTATCTTTTTGCCAACTTTGACTTTTCCTGCAATGCCAGTATAAGGACAGATGACCCGAAACAGTGTTTATTGGCTAGGGCAAGTATAAGACTTTGTGAATAATGCAAATACTGGGCACAATATTTGTTGGATTATGAACAAATGGCTGGCGACATCAATTGCACCTCATTAGTGAGAATAGGTGTATAGCGCCCCCGCTGTCTCTCTATAGCACTGCTTGCCCCACGCTCCACTGCTATCCAGTCAGACTTCTAGAGGCAAACAACTGTTCCGATCCTTGGGTTAGGGTTTAGCTACATTTAGATTGAAAATGGATTTCAGTGAAATGAGAGATTCCGAACCTGGGGAAAATCTAGACTTGGGTTATATTGAGTTACAATATAATTGGTTGGGAAGAAGAGAAAATAATATGATTCAGGGACCCAGATAGCATTCAGACGTTGGCCCAACATTGGCAATGGTTTGGCCAACATTGCCAACGTTGGGCCAACGTCCGAATGCTATCTGGGGACTGTGAGACTACAGCTTGTTCAGCTTGACCTGATCAAGTGAATACTAATGCATTGTGTGACCGTGTCACAACTGGTTTGGTCTATTATTGTGAAGGGGTGCATCTTTGTCAGTTTATTGTCAACATAGTCAGCCGAGACAAGGTCGCCGTTTGACATCTCTGTGTCGAAAAATCGTCAGCAATGTCCTAACTTTCTTAAAAAAGAAGCTACAGATGGTTTATTGTTTCCGAATGGGGCTGTAATGAATCCATGTGTGCATGTGTGAATGCAACATTAATAACATTCTCTGCTCCCCTATTTAATGAAGTTAACTCGACCAGCCGTTTGTGCCATTTGACCTCCCGGCATGCATATGTAGAGTAGCTCAGGTCAAGCTGAACAAGCTGTACTAAGTCAATTTATGGTTGTTATAATCTTGCGATGTTATAATGAAATGAAATAAAAAATACAACTTCATACTTTGTTTTGTGTATGGTGCTCAGAAATCAGTACCCGTTTTCGCCAATATGGTGCTGTTTTTGCCAAACAAATTTGGTGCCGTTTTGTTGTGGTGCCGTTTTAGCTATAATCCAAAATGCCACATCAGCATAGCATCAATGATTTCATCATGCGATAATAGTTACTGAAGCTGAATTGAAAATGACACCTTGTTTTGATCATGTTGATAGTAACAATAATTATTAGATCTGTTGGTGTGATAATATGTATGCGTTATTCACAATCAGTGTCAGTGATTAATGTGCAGTAGATCCAAGTGTAAACACAATATAAAGCAAACTGTGTTGTTTGTTTCTTAAGACAAAGAAAAACAAATAACCCACAGAAGCTGTTGGCAAGATTCCATTTTAGCTTGTAGGTGCAGTTTTCACTTGGTGCTGTTTTGATGAGCATGAAGAGAGCCATTTTAGCTCTGGCTAGGGTCTGATTATCAAAGACAGCATGCACAAACTCTGCTTTTGATCAGTGGAGATCCTGCAGGTAGCAGCATTTGACAACGAGAAGTCTAGAACCATGTGTACATTTTCACAGGGGCTTGTATTGCTGAAAATAATATGTCCTAGGTCCAACACTTGTTCATCAGATGGCTTTCAGAGAAACGACTGTTGGATCTAGGACATATTATTTTCAACAATACAAACACCTGTGTGCATTTTGCTCACCAGATTCACTTACTTATTGTATCTATTGATGATTATTGCAGGTGGAAGGAGGTGACTCCAGGTGTGTGGACAGGTGTGATTGGACACCAGGTATGGAGACTGAAGCAGGATGCATCAAAAGTTTATTACCAGGTGTTCACTCGGCAAATCAAACCTGATGCATGCAAATCTGACCAAAGCCTCCAAACACAGATAAAATCTGAATCCAAAGAGAGCCTCCACCTTTCTGTAAAATCAGATGAACAAAGAATCAAAGTGGAGTGCCCTGGTGAAATGGGTGACAGTGATTGGGATATAAGTATAAATACAAACAATATGCATAAGATTAAAGTGAAGGAGGAACCACTCTTCAGCTCTGAGAATGTTTATGAAAGTATTCTCTGTGATTATTTTCAGTTGAGTGTCAACCTTGGAAAACTTTACAAATCATGGTCAGCAGCTGATCAAAATTTCAAAAAAATATCATCTTCGTTTCAAGGAATCCGAATGTTACGCCAAGATCCAGTTGAAAATTTGTTCTCCTTTATCTGTTCCTCCAACAACCATATCAGTCGGATCAGCTCCATGGTCGAGAAGCTGTGTGATCAGTATGGTGCTGAGATTACAGAGGTTGATGGGAAATTGCATCATTCCTTCCCACAAGTCTCAGCACTAGCTGCTCCTGGAGTCGAGGCAAAGTTGCGGGAGCTCGGGTTTGGGTACAGGGCTAAGTACATCAATGTGACGGCAAAGTACATATGTGACAACCATTCTGAGGAATGGCTCTACTCCCTGAGGAATATGCCGTACGAGGATGCGAAGAGAGAACTGATGAAGCTGTGTGGTGTCGGAGCCAAGGTGAGACACACACACAGTCGGTTGTTATGTCAGTCAGGGGCACCTGCAGTGGCTGTAATACAATAGAAAATATGTTTGGTCAGTGCTTAAAAAAGTAAAATGTTATCTGGAACATCCAATTTACCAATTTTTATAAATATCGTTTTGACAAAACTATGTCCTATGCTTCCCCTGGAAAGTCAAATACACATATAGGCCAAATAAAAAAATGTTGTGGTTCCAATTACACCTCTTTAAAATTTAGGGTACATAGGTTGGATTTTTTTTTTACATTTTTTTAAGAAGTAAAGTACAAACTAATTACACATTTATCAATGTGTAATTGTTTATTCAATCAAGCTTGCGGCCATCATGTTGACTTTTTGTATTAGAATGACCGATGTCCGTCTGTGCCGGGGAAAAAAAATGGTATCCGAACACTTATTTTATTCATACAGCTTAAAAAAAATAAGAATTCCAGAATTCAAGGGTCGGTCGGGTAATCGTAACCACAACATTATTTTTTTTAGGCCATACTAAACATTTTAGAGGACCCCAGGATGTGCATAGTTTTGAAAGCTGAACAAGATGAAACATAATGTGTTGAGGCTGCAAACTGCATATTTCTGAAATCTGTTTGTTAAATATTGTGTACATAAATGACTGTGTTATCTGTTGTGTAATTTATGTATTATGAACATGATAAATGTCTGTGCATACGGAGATATGACATCTGTCTATAGTGTAGGTTTCTTAAGTTGCATTCTACATATGTCGGATGTCTGATGTCCATCTATGTCCATCTATGTGTATGTATTTTAGGTTATCTATGTCGTTATGTACTACATATGTCTAATGACTATACATGGTGTATGTATTTTAGGTTGCTGATTGTGTTTGTCTGATGTCCATGGACAAGCCAGGATCAATCCATCTATATGTAGATACACACGTGTCTAATGACTGTACATGGATCGCAGCTGTCGGACACTACATCCCATAAACTACAGCACAAGCAAGTAGATACGCTGGCATCGATAAACTCTACAAGGAAATAGGTAACCCGGCACATGCAAAATTTGTTGTGTTCATTTCATGAATTTGTTGGTTTTGACTTATACTTATGTAAACATGTAAAAGTTGGGGAGACAAACCTCCAAATATACATGTGTCCAGATATATATATGAACATAGGGAGCATGATGAAGGTTTATTATTACAAAATTGCTTTGATTTTGCACGAGATGATTAATATACCCATTTGGTTTATTTTATTTGGAACAAGAAGAAAATGCAGCTTTAATATAAGCAATATAAAGTTTGTTATGTTGTTTGACATGATATCATTAAAGAAAAACAACAACATGTTTCGTCTCTTTTCATATCGTGTCTAGATCTTCAATTATGATTCAGCTGGCATTTCTTTTACAGGGGACTCCTTCAGGGCTCTGTGGGGAGTATGCTGGCTGGGCACACTCATACTAAGTTCACCTCACGATGATGGTTATAGGGGATGTATTCATTCTCGCACAAAGGGGAGTATGCTGAGTATGCTGACTGGGCACACTAGGTGAGTTCACCATGGTTACATGTGGATACCTTCTTGGCACAAGGGGAGTATGCTGGCTGGGCACACTAGGTGAGATCACCATGGTTACATGGGATGTCTTCAGGGCACAAGGGGGAGTATGCTGGCTGGGCACACTAGGTGAGATCACCATGGTTACATGGGATGTCTTCAGGGCACAAGGGGGAGTATGCTGACTGGGCACACTAGGTGAGATCACCATGGTTACAGGGATGCCTTCAAGGCTCTGTGGGGGTGGGTGGCAAGTATGTTGTCTGGGCACACGCAATTTCTTACACATGCTCATCCTTGTCATATGTTTGGAAGAGTGCTGAAACCATTATTGTCCTTGTAACAGAAACAATGAACCACATTTATCCTGATTAACACTGCAGTGTTGTATGAATTCTCATAGAATCTGATACCAAGTGGAGCGTAAAAGGAGATTCATATATTATCATTGTCGTACCGGATGTATAGCATTTGTGCCCGCAGAATCATTATTGGTCCAAATGTCTAACTCATTCCAATTCACTGTGCAGAGTTATGTCCCTTGGACACAACTGGTTGTGGTTTTATAGGGCTGTAACGATGCATCGAACTATCGATGGATTGCAACTGTTGAGTCTCAGATAGCAATTAATTCATGGTAAAGACGAAAAACTATCGATATGCATCGATAGTATGTGTGACTATCGATAGTTTAGTTATTCACTTTCGTTGTTAAATGTACCAGATTTGTTCACTTTGAGACAGCTTCATTGAGTTTATGCTTATAACTGTTTACTTGATCTGGGTTTCAAGTTTCTTGTCAGTTATCAAAAGAGACTGAAACTACTTCAACTTGTTTTTATTCCATATAAATTATGCATTCAGTTTGGAAATAACCTCAAATGAGACAATTCAAGGTCGCAATAGACAATCGCTATCGCAATAGTTGTTTCCCCTCAATAGTTTTACATCCCAGATAACCTTGATTCTGTTTCCAGATTTCTTAAAACCATACCCATGCTTGTGGTTTTTTAAAAATTAAATGTCTGAAACCTGCATTACTTGAGGTGTCCTTGAGCTGACACGCTATGATGCCAACCTGGAATACTGTTCTAAGCAGCAGTATACCCAACTCACTCACTCACTCTCTGTCTACAGGTGCTGTTTGCTGCTGATCTGAAGCACTTTAAAGACGTCAGCAAGACTGAGGTGAGTTTGTTGAGCAGGTATAGTGACAGCACTTTGGGCAGTCATTATTTGAGATGAGTGGCATCTCTCTTCTTTGTTGTTTAAGGCCACACTGTGTGATGACGGTCTGTTAATAATCAAGTGTGGATCAGATAATCCAGTGATTAACATCATGAGCATCAATCTACTTGTGGGATCAATGACATGCATCAACCAAGTCAGCGAGCTTGAACACTAGATCCTGTTGGTCACCTCTTAAAACAATCATGGGTTGCTGAAAACCATTCTAACCTGGATATTCACAGGTGTGTAGACTTGGCAAACATGAAGACTGTCAGATGTGTTACCTGGGAATCTTATGTACAGCCAGAAAACATTCCCTCACGCCAGATGTTTAGTTTGAGAAAACTTTTATGTTTGAGCAGCTAACACAGTGTGTAGTGACAAGGCTTCAGGGATATAGAGATTATTAACTGAGTGTGTTTCCGTATCATTAATATCATATATTAGGAATAAAACTTGTATTATGCGTGCCTTTGGCGAGCATAATATATAATTTTTTATTCCTAATATATGATATTAATAATAATGGAAACACACCTCGAAATTAATAATCTCTTTATCATATATTGTCATTCTTAAAATTACTCTAAAAAAACAGAAGCAATAAATCATACATAAATTTATATGAAGAGAATCGAGCATTCGCGTAAGAATACTTAGCGGTATTCCAAGGTGAAGGTCGTTCATGACTGCACCATATGGTTGTGACTAGTCACTTATACAGTGCAAACATAACTCATGCTTAAAACAAGATCTTTCTGTCTAAAAAACAACAACAAAATCAGGCAGGGCTTTCCTGGTAGTGTTTCCATATTCATTGCGGGTAATCACCTCATCAATATCAGTTTCTGATACCTGACGGAATCGATCCATCGTCTGTATTGTGATCGATAGATCAAAATCCTCGGTTGGTACCTTTCTTAGACGATTGCCTTTCAGTCTTCGTCAAGGCGTGCCTCATAATCCCTACCTTCAATTTGAACGAAGTACTCTGTTTCATGTTTTCCAAAGTCAATTACTGCAGTAACGACTCCAGAACCTCTGTCATCAATTCTTACAGAATCACCAATTTTGAGAATGAGGGCAGCCATGTTTGTTTACAAACAATGTAAACTCGCGACGACGTGATGAATGAAATGTTAAAACGTGTATGGAGTTTTGTGAAAGTAGTTCGTGGATTGATGTAATTTGCATAGTTAACAGATTTGGATACCAAGTTTATCAGATTGCTTTATTGCACTGATAACACCCTCCATTAGATGATAAATTCAATTATCCACATTGCTTATCCATATCAATAGCCTGTGCCAACTCTGATTGGTCCCCTACAGTCTATGCATCTTGGATCAGGTTATCAATCTTGCTGACTTGATTGATTGTGGTCCGCTCATCATGCTGAAGACCTGGGTTCGATTCCCCATGTGGGTACAATGTGTGAAATCCATTTCTGGTGTCCGCTGCCATGATATTGCTGTATTATTGCTAAAAGCTGCGTAAAACCCAACTCACTCACTGATTAATTGTGTGTCATCGAAAACTGACGACGTGGATCCTTGCTCAGATCAATCACTGAATTGTCTGATCCATGTCCAGTCTTTACAAGCCACAGTCTTATAGCTTGAATATGGCTGACATTGGGTGTTAAACCCCCAAACACATCTCTAAATACGCTGCCATATAGCTGGAATATTGCTGAGTGCAGCATAAAACTAAACTCACTCACTCTCTGCTCCGGTCCGCTTTTGAGCCAAACGGACTATAAGAAATAAGCTGAAATCGGAAAGTTCAGAAGCCCTGTCTTTTTCTTTTATATATCGTCGCAGAAATTATATTTTTGAGTGCTGAGATAAAATTATTAATGTCTACCATCCTTAATCCTCCATCCTCATAGTCTCTTATTAAAGTAGTTCTCTTGATTTTATCCTGCTTACCATCCCAAATAAAGTTGAACAGGATGTTATTGAGGTTGTTTACAAATTCTTTTGGTGGATTTTGTAAGGCAGAGAATATATGAACTAATGCGGACAGTATCAATGATTTTATTACAGTAATTTTACCTATTCAGGTCAACTTTCTTCTCCTTCAGTTTGCCAGTAGTTTATGTATTGATTGTAGTCTTTTCCTAGTATGTATGACCCAGAGATTGTCCAACTGTAAATTTAAAGTAATTCCCAACACTTCGAAGTCAGATTTTATCCAATTTAATTTTCTATCTTCACATAGTGTTGCATTAGAGTCTGCCTTGGATCCTAGCCATATTGCTTTGGTCTTCACAATATTCACCTGAAGTCCAGAAATTTGGTGAAAAGTGTCCAGTGTATCTAGAGCACTCTTCAAGCTATTGTCAGATCCATCAAGGAAAAGTTGTGTATCGTCAGCGTATTGATCTAATTTAGGTTCTTTATTATCTATTTTCTCTGATCATAATTCCAAGTACCTCTGCAACAAAGAGAAAGAGATATGGGGACACTGCATCGCCCTGACGATATCCCGGGCCGTTTTGAAAAAAAGAGGACAGGAGGCCATTTTGAATTACACATGAGTTAGCGTTGTTAGTGAGGATTCTAATCCATTTTATAATTTTTGGCCCCAAACCGAATTTCTTAACACTTTGAATATAAATTGTTTTGAAACAGTATCAAATGCTTTTTCAAAATCTATTAGAATTAACAGGCCCGGTCTATCCTCTTTTTTCAGCTCATATATTATGTCATACAGGTTTCTAATATTATCAGTAGTACATCGCCCAGGTATGAATCCTGTTTGATTTCCATCAATGAGATACTGGAGTATGGTGATACACGTAAATAATGTTTGATTGTTGTTTATTCCATTTGTATAGGTAAAGAAAATATCATTAAGTTCACCAAAAGGTCCACGTAAATAATGTTTAATTGTTGTTTATTCCATTTGTACAGGTAAAGAAAATATCATTAAGTCCACCAAAAAGAGCAGCACAGGCAAGAACCAACAACACATCAGCTAAACGGTCGAAGAAAAAATGACTTCGGACTTCCCGATTCACCTCTTGCTGGCGATGAAAGACCTTCCCCGGCTTCAAGAAGTCCATCTGTTAGAGATCATTTCAGCCCTGTGCATCTTCACAGAGGAGCCACCTCAATACCTGGAGCTGTACTTCCCATCGATCGTATGAGGTTGAATACTCCTCTCTTTCAACTCTGCTGCCTCACTTACAATCACACCGTACTTATAACTGTGAGTTCGATTCCCCACATGGGTACAATGTGTGAAGCCCATTTCTGGTGTTCCCCGCTGTGATATTGCTCGAAATTGGAATAAGCGGCGTATTACTAAACTCACTCACTCACTATAACTATGAAATAGCAGTTATCCAAGGGATGTAACTCTCCATTGACTTATGTGGACCTGCACAGCATGTTCAAATATAGCAGTTATGTGATGTGAGAAACATGGCTGGAATCTGGTGCATCAGAACAGGATGATTATTGTCATCATCTGATTGTTGGGATGTGAAGGAGCCAAATCCAGGGGAGGTAACTCTCCAAGGACTTAATTAGATGTCATGGAGGCTGATGTTCATTTAATAACCAAATCAACTTTGGCACAGATGAAGATAGATTTTTTAATGCTATCTTCTCTTTGTATAGGGAGTCATAGTGATACAGTGCACAGGTCTCATCTTCCACAAGCCTACCACCAATGAAATGACCTAAATCTCTGTATATCTGAGATTTTCATCTCTTTTAAGAGTTGTTTGGTTGTTGCTGCACTCAGCAATATTCCAGCCATATAAAAACAGTCTGTAAATAATCAAGTCTGGAACAGACAAACCAGTGATCAACATCATGAGCATCGATCTATTGGCATACGATGACATGTGTCAACCAAGTAAGCTAGTCTGACCACTTACGTCAGTCGCCTCTTACGACAAGCATTGGTTGCTGAAAACCAATTCTAACCTGGATCTTCACAGGTTTCACTTTTAAAAGATTATGTACATCCAGCGTGATGATGTCCACTAGGCATCCACTAGGCATCCCCTCCGCCCCACCATGAAGCGTGATGAGAGGAACGATTCCAAGAACAGTAACATGGACTGCTCTCTCCAATAAATAGGATTCTACCATGACTTCAGTTAATACTGGATTGTGATTGGTTAATCAAAGTCATTCAGAGGTATATAATCACGTTATATACCTCTGATTTTCCAACACAGTATGTATGTTTGCAAAATCTTAATAACACGGTTATGGTAGAATGGAGATAAACGTACTGTGTTGGAAAATCAGAGGTATATAACGAAATGATAATAGCTCTAATTTTTTTTATTTAAAACCTAACGCTACGCGTTCGGGTATTAAATCAAATTTAGAGCTAATATTATTTCGTTATATACCTCTGGTTTCTAACACAGTATGTTTATCTCCTAATTATTATCAGAATGAAACTAATGAAGACGAACTATATAGCTAGTGTGTTCAAACTTCATTTGTTGTTTTGTAAAGAAACAAAGCAGTCAAAACTTCTTAATTTATTGCAATAGTTGCGACGTGAAGATGCTAACATCGTTATGAAGCACGTGATACACAGAATTATACACAAAGAGAATATATACATGAAGGATATTTCACTTTATACAACTGAATAGACTGATACGCAGTATGATGACATTACTTTGTTATGTGTTAGTTATTGTGATGATAGATTATGGCTATAAAGTTCAATGGACAAAGGGTAGGGAAGGGTTATTCTTGGTTAGCCTCCATTAGATGGTGATAGGCTCTAGGTATGTAATAACCTTGATCTCTGTTGATTGTTGGGTTGAGTCGAACATAAAGAATTTCCTGGATTTAATCATCTGTTTATTCTTTGATACAGCATTTCGGGTCTTGTTCCGACCCCATCATCATCGGGTTGTGTCGTTTGATGTTGATTGCCTCTAAGAGTTTTCTTATCTGGTTGGCTTGAAGGATGTTGATGTTGTTCCAAAGGATGGTATGATTCGGATGGGCTTGGGTGTGGTCGGAAATGGCTGATTTAGGGCCTTGTTTCCTCACCACTGCCTGATGTTCCCTGATTCTCATGTTTAGGGGACGGGGCATTTCACCTCCGTACCTACTTACTAGTCATCTCATTTCTAAGTAGGTGGAATCGGATGCGGGTGCAGGGATGGATGAGGCGGATAATGCTGTCTACGGGGAGGTGGGTGTCTACGGAATGTGATGACTTGTACGTGTCATAGCTGATGGGTACCAAATCGAGGTTGACATAGGTGACATAAGGTATCATATGATGATGGGTACCATGTGAAGGTTGCCACAGGTGGTGTAAGTTATCATATGATGATGGGTACCATGTGAAGGTTGACAGGTGGTGCAAGTTATCATTTGATGATGGGTACCACGTCAAGATTAACACAGGTGGTGTAAGGTATCATATGATGATGGGTACCATGTGAAGGTTGACAGGTGGTGCAAGTTATATGATGATGGGTACCATATGAAGGTTGACACAGGTGGTGTAAGTTATAATTTGATGATGGGTACCAAGTGAAGGTTGACACAGGTGGTGTAAGTTATCATATGATGGGTAACATGTGAAGGTTGACAGGTGGTGCAAGTTATCTTATGATGATGGGTACCATGTGAAGGTTAACACAGATGGTGTAAGTTATCATTTGATGATGGGTACCATGTGAAGGTTGACACAGGTGGTGTAAGTTATCATATAATGATGGGTACCATGTGAAGGTTGACACAGGTGGTGTAAGTTATCATATGATGATGGGGTACCGTGTGAAGGTTGACAGGTGGTGTAAGGTATCATATGATGATTGGTACCATGTGAAGGTTGACACAGGTGGTGTAAGGTATCATATGATGATGGGTAACATGTGAGTGTTGACGCAGGTGGTGTAAGTTATCATTTGATGATGGGTACCATGTGAAGGTTGACACAGGTGGTGTAAGGTATCATATGATGATGGGTACCATGTGAAGGTTGACACAGGTGGTGTAAGGTATCATATGATGATGGGTAACATGTGAATGTTGACACAGGTGGTGTAAGTTATCATTTGATGATGGGTACCATGTGAAGGTTGACACAGGTGGTGTAAGGTATCATATGATGATGGGTAACATGTGAAGGTTGACGCAGGTGGTGTAAGTTATCATATGATGATTGGAACCACGTCGAGATTGACAGAGGTGGTGTAAGGTACATATTGTATCATATGATGATGGATAAAATGTGAAGGTTGACACAGGTGGTGTAAGTTATCATATGATGATGGGTACCATGTGAAGGTTGACACAGGTGGTGTAAGTTATCATATGATGGGTAACATGTGAAGGTTGACAGGTGGTGCAAGTTATCATATGATGATGGGTACCATGTGAAGGTTAACACAGATGGTGTAAGTTATCATTTGATGATGGGTACCATGTGAAGGTTGACACAGGTGGTGTAAGTTATCATATAATGATTGGTACCATGTGAAGGTTGACACAGGTGGTGTATGTTATCATATGATGGGTAACGTGAAGGTTGACAGGTGGTGTAAGGTATCATATGATGATGGGTACCATGTGAAGGTTGACACAGGTGGTGTAAGGTATATGATGATGGGTAACATGTGAAGGTTGACGCAGGTGGTGTAAGTTATCATTTGATGATGGGTACCAAGTGAAGGTTGACACAGGTGGTGTAAGGTATCATATGATGATGGGTACCATGTGAAGGTTGACGCAGGTGGTGTAAGTTATCATATGATGATGGGAACCACGTCGAGATTGACAGAGGTGGTGTAAGGTATCATATGATAATGGATAAAATGTGAAGGTTGACACAGGCAGGGTAAGGGTATCATATGATGATGGGTACCATGTGAAGGTTGACACAGGCGGCGTAAGGGTATCATATGATGATGGGTACCATGTCAAGATTGACACAGGTGGTGCAAGTTATCATTTGATGACGGGTACCATGTCAAGATTGACACAGGTGGTGTAAGGTATCATCTGATGACAGGTACCATGTGAAGGTTGACAAGTGGTGTAAGGTATGATATGATGATGGGTACCACGTCAAGATGGACACAGGTGGTGTAAGGTATCATATGATGATGGGTACCATGTGAAGGTTGACACAGGTGGTGTAAGGTATCATATGATGATGGGTACCACGTCAAGATTGACACAGGTGGTGTAAGGTATCATATGATGATGGGTACCATGTGAAGGTTGACACACGTAGCTTAAGGATTCATATAGTGATGTGTAACATGTGAAGGCTGTATGTATGATATACTGGTGGTACCATGTCGTTGATGTAATCCATGTGTGACTAGTGATGGTGAGTTTCAGCGTCTTTGGGGAACGGCTCCTAAAGTTGCGATCCGAATACTGAAAAATACAGACACACATATAGCATAGAACATAATATCTCAGACATCCTACACGTACATCATATATGCACTGCAACTAGATTTTCATCTTCGAGTTAATGAGTGAGTGAGTGAATCTAGTGTCAGGTCGCATTAAGCACTATTACAGGAATATCAGGACGGGGGACACCAGGAGTGGGCTTCTCATGTTGTACCCATGCGGTGAATCGTACCAGGGTCTTCGGTGTGTCAAGAAAACGCTTTTTACCAATAGTCTTAACCGCTGACAGACTAGTGCTGATACAACAAAAGGTAATACTTAAGTAATGAGGACCGGGATGTTACAGTATATACTAGGCACATAAAGAAACTGTGCATACAAAAATTTATAATTTAAATTTATCAAACCTGTGTAGACACATAAGGATTTAAACTCTGTTTACAAGCCAAATAACCTTTCCCAGATTCCCAAATAAGTTCAAATAGGTTATATTGTGATTGATTTGTTTACATTAATATATACAGACAAATAAGGTGCATGAAGTAGTAGACGGGAAATATTTTTTCTGCTTTGTTCATTAAAAGGTAGAGTTTTCACATTATTGATTTAACTAAATTTGAACAAAGGATAAAATAGATCTCTTACAGCAGCGCGGTGTAGACAATCTATTTATAGATACAAACACGATCTGCAACTTGAACATGTGGTTGTGTTCACGGTTTTTATAAAATTACGATGGGAATCTTTGAGAGAGAAAAAACAAACACCATAATTCAGTTACCCTTCCCATGCTAATATCTTAAACGGACGTGAAATGCCAGATACATTATTTGTTTCGAAAGAAAATACGCTTCCCACTCTGAGCAGCTGGCCGAGTCAAGATTTTTTTCATCGGGCATGTAACTCATTTTCACTTGCCAATTGCAATCTGTCAAGTAAAATATATTAAAAATAAAATACGTATAACTTTCCTCTTTAAATATCATTCAAAACGGCGGATACCAAAGTACCACAAGCAGAATTCATTGTTCAACGTTCGCAATCACGTATGTTTCGCCGGCGGTGACGCCATTGTGATTAGTCAGTGGTTGTCCCCCCTAACGTCAAAATCGAAGTGGGCGGGGCTTATCGGCCGGGACTGAATAGGTCCATATTGTTTAATCAATCACCGGTTTGGTCAGGATATTTTCTCCGCGTCGTTAATAATGGGTCAAGCTATTGGGAACACTATTTCCTAAAAGTTGTAAAATCTTCGCTTTTGTTTGAAATATATACAACTGAATGTTTTACAAACTTTGTTAACAGTTTGGAAAAACATCATCATGTCGTTGAAGTGTCATAACGTTCTTTAACGTCCGATACATTCTGTTACAAATGGCCCATTTTTTATCCAGATTGTCAATATTGAAATCCACCTGCCACTTAATGTCAATAATTTGCACTTGCAAGTCACTCTATCCATGGAAAGTGGAGGACAATATACATGCATCAATGCTTTTGTCACTGGCGTTTACTGTTCAGGTACCTATTTGAAATCGCAGGTTAAAATGAGATGTTTTTTGTCACTTGCTGAAAGGCGTCAGGATATAGGCCTTTTGAAATCTGGTCAAACTCCGCGGCAGGTTGCTGTCCGCTTAAATGTGAGTCAGAGTGCTATAGCTATCGGTAGACTGTGGCAGATATTTCAAGCCAATGGGTCCGTGGAATATGCACGTTGACCAGGTCGCCCCAGAGTCACAACAGTCCGAGATGATAGGAACATGATTTACGTAACAGATTCCTTAACCCAACAGATCTTCAGACAGAACACTTCAATGCTAATAATGTAAAGATATCAAGGAGCACCGTTCGTCGATGTTTAAGGGCAGCCGGACTCCGCTGTAGGCGACCTGCAGTTCGTCCATCACTAACACCACGTCAGAGGCAGGCGCGTTTGAGATGAAGTAGGCATCATGACCGCTGAAATCAACGTTAATGGCCTCGTGTGCTCTTCACAGATGAAGGCAGATTCAAACTGTACTTCCATGATGGTCGGCAGAGGATTTATCGTCGCAATGGAGAGCGAACCACAGATGCAGCTGTGACCACGCATAACCGATTCGGCGGGGGTTGGTCATGGTTTGGGCGGGGATAACTCCTACTGGACGTATCTCACCTTTTTCACTGAGGCCTTTGCCGTAGTTCATGGAGACAAGGTAGATGAGGATAATGACGATGATCCGAACTACGACTGCGAGTAAGCCTGTCGCGATAGAGCACGGCGCTAGAGCTGGGAACAGTGTCAGATGTGTAGACGCCTGCAGGTAGACAAGCCACATAGTCATACATATATGTGAAAGAGTAATTTTACTAACGGGAGTGCCAAGTTATCCCAGATTATTACTGTAGGCCAGTCTATGTCAGTGGTGGGTAAATCAAGGGTAGTACTGAACCCTCCAATGTATTAATAAAGGCAATTACAGCGTATTACTGTAGGCCATTCTATGTCAGTGGTGGGTAAATCAAGGGTAGTACTGAATCCGCCAATGTATTAATGAAGGCAATTACAGCGTATTACTGTAGGCCATTCTATGTCAGTGGTGGGTAAATCGAGGGTAGTAATGAATCCTCCAATGTGAATCCTCCAATGTATTAATGAAGGCAATTACAGCGTATTACTTTAGGCCATTATTACTATGTCAGTGGTGGGTAAATCGAGGGTAGTACTGAATCCTCCATGTATTAATGAAGGCAATTACAGCGTATTACTTTAGGCCATTCTATGTCAGTGGTGGGTAAATCAAGGGTAGTACTGAACCCTCCAATGTATTAATGAAGGCAATTACAACGTATTACTGTAGGCCATTCTATGTCAGTGGTGGGTAAATCGAGGGTAGTACTGAATCCTCCAATGTATTAATGAAGGCAATTACAGCGTATTACTGTAGGCCATTCTATGTCAGTGGTGGGTAAATCGAGGGTAGTACTGAATCCTCCAATGTATTAATGAAGGCAATTACAGCGTTTTAATGTAGGCCATTATATGTCAGTGGTGGGTAAATCGAGGGTAGTACTGAATCCTCCAATGTATTAATGAAGGCAATTACAGCGTATTACTGTAGGCCATTCTATGTCAGTGGTGGGTAAATCGAGGGTAGTACTGAATCCTCCAATGTATTAATGAAGGCAATTACAGCGTATTACTGTAGGCCATTCTATGTCAGTGGTGGGTAAATCGAGGGTAGTACTGAATCCTCCAATGTATTAATGAAGGCAATTACAGCGTATTACTGTAGGCCATTATATGTCAGTGGTGGGTAAATCGAGGGTAGTACTGAATCCTCCAATGTATTAATGAAGGCAATTACAGCGTATTACTGTAGGCCATTCTATGTCAGTGGTGGGTAAATCGAGGGTAGTACTGAATCCTCCAATGTATTAATGAAGGCAATTACAGCGTATTACTGTAGGCCATTCTATGTCAGTGGTAGGTAATTCTATTTCTTACACACCCGTGGTTGAGAAACCCATGTGAGAAAACTGGTATCAAACATATGTGTGAGATCGATTTCTAATCCCGTGATTGGCTACTCCATGGTGATGACCTAGAGTCAGGTTATGACGGACTACTTTCCTGATTAAAATTCATTGATAAGTTACTTGTGCTTCAATCGAACAGAAACATGTTACTCGTGACAAACACCTTAACACCTACCTGTTATTTTCCCGATTGCAACATAAACAGGTATTTATACAATAAAACACAATTAGAATAAATTATTTAAATTATATATATAGTTATTTTCTGATTCCTTTTTTTAAAAACTTTTGACTCTAGTCATCAATTCAAATGGCTCGAACAATCCGTGATACCTGTGTAAACAATTATGTGAATATCGCCGTTAGAGATAAAGGCCGAGATTCCCTTCGAATATTCAAAATGTACAACATTGGTACTTTTGTTGGAGAGATGCGACAAGTGTCATGCATCGTCTTACAAAATATCTGACACAACTTTAGTGCCTGTCCATTGTGAGATCGATTTTGCTCGTTAAATACGTTTTGAAACAACTCGTTGTAAGATAAATGGTATCTCACAGACTCGTTTAGTAATCTCTATGTATTCATGGAAGCTAATCCTGCGTATTAATGTCGGTCGTTCTATGGTTGGTTCATGTAGGTAGTCCTATCGCAGTAACTAGTTAACATTCTGTTAGTATGAGACCATCTTTGTGCTAGATCATTCTATTTTAGTACTGTTTTATAGCACTGCTAGGTTTCTTAATGTGAGTACAAGGTTAATCAGCGGTACCTGTAGGTCATTCCGTACCAGTACGAGATCATTTAAAAATCTGTTGTAAACTTAATTTTCTGTAGCAATATCAACTTTAATATAGGAATAATTACCATATTTGGGGCAGCGTGTACTATTTTCTCTAGTGTAGGTGCTTCATTTATAATTAGTGTTTTCTACTTAAATCAAGGTATATCTACTTTATTCTAGGTTACTACTACTATTTCTAGAATATATCTACTTAATTCTAAGGTGTAACTACTTTAATCTAGGTATATCTACTTTATTCTAAGATATATCTACTTTATTCTCAGGCATAACAACTTTAATCTGGGCATATATACTTTTTTTGGGGTACTACTATTCATTCCGTGGTATATTATTCTATTCTAAGTGTAACAACTTTGATCTAGGTATATCTGCTTTATTTTTGGGTACTCCTATTCATTCTGTGGTGTACTAGTATCTACTTTATTCTAAGTTGAACAACTTTGATCTAGGTATATGTACTATATTCTTGGCTACTCCTATTCATTCTGTGGTGTATCTACTTTATTCTAAGTTGAACAACTTTGATCTAGGTATATCTGCTTTATTTTTGGGTACTCCTATTCATTCTGTGGTGTATCTACTATATTCTAAGTTGAACAACTTTGATCTAGGTATATGTACTATATTCTTGGGTACTACTATTCATTCTAGAGTATATGTGCTTCATCTATTGTTAGGGTTATCTGCTCATTTCTAAGGTATAACTACTGTATGTTAGTGTGTATTTACCATATTCCCGGACCTTTCCACAGTGTACGTTGTGAGATGTAAATATGAGACGGATGGTGCCTTGCGACACCCGTGCATCGCACACGTGACACGGTGAGCCAAGGTCGGAGTCTCGTTAACGGGTCGTCCGTGCTGAGATTATTTATGCAAACATAATTATTATTTTGAGGACACCTTTTATTATCTTTTTATATGTCCCAACTATAAGAAACAATTTATCTTATTTCAAACATGCATACTTCTTAAATCGTGTGGCATTGTAGTTAAAGATTATAGCCCTAGAACAAAGGCTCACGCTTCAGTGGCTGATGCTAATTACCTGGCTCGCATCTCTCACCTAGCCATAGTGCAATGTTGTCTTAACTATACCTTTTTAGTTAGACTCTGGCTACGTGAAAGTTAACCGATATCATCCTCTTCTTGTCCTCTGTGTTGTGTAGGCGTCACGAATAAATGTTTAGTGTGCCGGCCGGCTTGACTGTTATCCCTTACAACGTCTACTTATATATCAGGGTATATTTACTTCATTCTAGGGTATAACTCCTCTGTTCCGGGGTATATCTAGATTATTCAATGATAAAGCTTCTTTATTCTAGGGTAGAACACCTTTGGTTTAGGTATAGTTTATACATTCCAGGTAGAAACTGCTCTATTTTAGGCTATATTTAGTTTAGGTTGCTAAGTTTACTTTATGTTTTGAGAGATGTATATTTGTTACCAGGATCTGCCAATCCTTCTGACATGTATCCAAGTGCTTACTGGATATAATGCAGTTTTTTTAAATCTTACCATGGCAATTTTATAAATGACATAGCAGAGCTCCAGAGGACTCAGAACCGTGAACAGGTACGTTAAAATCTTGCTCTCGCGGCGCACCTGCAACAAGACAGTTATGATTGTGAGTGAGTGAGTTAAGTTTTACGACACACTCAGCAATATTCCAGCTATTTGGCGGCGGTCTGTAAATAATCGAGTCTGGACCAGACAATCCAGTGATCGACAGCATGAGCATCGATCTGCGTAACTGGGAACCGATGACATGTGCCAACTAAGTCAGCGAGTCTTACAACCCGATCCCGTTAGTCGCCTCTTACGACAAGCATAGTCGCCTTTTATGGCAAGCATGGGTTACTGAAGACATATTCTACCCCGGATCTTCAGGGGTCAGTTATGATTGTGAACACTTCACGTTAAGATGTGGTAACGTTTGATGATAAATATTATATGAGAAAAACACTCTTCAGAAGTGGCAAATATTTCAGTATGCATACCACGTTGGCACTTTGGCTACAACATAATTTTCTGTGAAGACGAACATGACCTATAAACTGTGATTAAATATAGGTCCTGTCATAAAAATTGGGTGTCATTAATAAAGGGTCAAATGATATACAGCACATGTAAAGAAATGTTTCTCAGAAATAATAGAACTAAGAGTGTCATCATAATGTTTAATGTGTTGACAAACGTGACACATCGTGACATACAGAAAAAAGTACCCTCCTCGCGCGTCCAAGGCACAGGTGCACCTTGTTCTCATGCTCCTTATCAAGTTCATAGAAAGCTTGTGAAAACGCAACAGTATAGCTTGACCCTTCATTACTGACGCGGGGCGGTGGGGTAGCCTAGTGGTTAAAGCGTTGGCTCGTCACGCCGAAAACCCGGGTTCGAATCCCAACATGGGTACAATGTGTGAAGCCCATTTCTGGTGTCCCCCGCCGTGATGTTGCTGGAATATTGCTAAAAGCGGCGTAAAACCAAACTCAGTCAGTCAGTCAGTCATTACTGACGCCGAGTATAAAAGTTGGAAAATCTTCGTTTTTGTTTGAAATATATAAAACTGAATGTTTTACAAAAGCTTTTTTTATGAACCTGATAAGGAGCATGAGCACAATGTTCATCTGTGTCTTGGACGCGCGAGGACGGTACACAAGATATTGAATGACCGAGTGCTTCATGTTTGTCATTTTCATTTTGGGGGGTTGGACTATTCAACTGATGATTTCATTCTCTTTGTCACAATGTGTCACGTTTGTCAACACATTAAACATAATGATGGCACTCTTAGTTCTATTATTTCTGAGAAAATTTGCTTTACATGTGCTATACATCATTTGACGTTTTCTTAATGACGCTTAGTACAACGTTGGCACAGGTATGTTACCTGTTTCGATGGACAATTGTTTATTTGGAGAAGTATTTAATGCCTAACATAATTTAACATCGCTTACACACATATGTCCCAAGATGAACCAAGCACCGGATATGACGAGACCGACACACAGAACAACGATGTCAAGAGTCTTGACATTGGGGTCGTTTACATGAGTGAAAAAGGCCAATGTGATCTGAAATAAATAAATGAACAACGATGTGCAGTTAATCATTTACAGCTTCACAGAACAAGCAATTCGTTCTCCAGAACATCGGTTTACTTTGAATAGTAGAGTTACGGGTACTGTAGCTCACCTTGTGCTTTCATATAGGAAGCGGTATAGCTGTAAATTTAACTGTTACATAGTCATATTCCACCAGCCACATACACTAGTTCAACATGTAGTAACAGTATATTGTTATGAGAGTGTTTTTTTGTTTGTTTTTTGTTTGTAATTTGTTATATCATTGACTGAGTAATAGTTATTATGGGTCACAATGTTTAAAGTTTTGAGTGTGGGTTTTGGCCCGCATCTCTCATCATATATGACCAATGGCAATATTATTTGTAGCGGTACGCCTTTTTGGTTGGTTGGTTAGTTTTATAGTTTTAGGGCGACCACGCCTTTTTGATAGCGCTTCAGAGTTGCCTCCCTTGTTTATTTACCGCTTTCATCATGTTGTGTGTTCCACATGATTCAATAACGTTCTGAGACGATTATGATGGAGCCTACCTTTGCTAGAATGCTCGAGAACTATGTAAGAGCTATGTAAAGGCTGGTTGTTGTGTTGTGCGACACAAACTTATCACATCACTGGAGTTATACACAACTGTCTGCCATCGTCAAGCTGTTCAATATTCAAGACTGACTGTGCTCGTCTATATTCAACTGTTGACATTGTAAACAACCTTCAATCAGTATATCTGCTCTCACTGTAAATATCAAGACTCTGGTGAGTTAATATTTAAATGTTTGTGACCCAATATGTTGTCATTAATTGTAGTTTGCTTATTGTTTGCTCAATATATTATTGAACATTTTAGACTTGTCTGTGTTTTATTTTGCTGGTTCAAAGGGGACTTTTAAACCTTTTGTCACGGCAAATTTTTTTAACCGTAACAATATCGTCATCTCTGAATCAGGGAAATACACAGTATGAGAACATAACAGAGATTATTACATTAAAGTACCGTCGGAAATGCTAGAAAAATGCTTTTTAGCCTTAATATCTTTAGAAAGGTGATAAATGTATGATGTTGTCAATATATCAACTCACCTATAGTGTGAAATTTTTATTTCAATCGATTTAACATTCCTATGCATTTAAAGGGCAGTTAACAGGAGAAAATTTCGTACCAAAACAACAACTTAATATTTTTTCAGAGTTCAACAACAGAAACCTTAAATAGTCCTCACATTTATGCTAATAATACAGGTGGTGTAAAAATATAAATTAACGTTTTTCTTCAACAAATAAATGTTGAATGTTTGTGTTACTTTACTTAATTATCGTTTCTTTATTGAAGAAATATTAATATAAATGTTAAGTCTTGATAAATAAGTTTCCCGTCATGCATGCACATCTTTATCACAGCGTCCACTGTAGCCAACTATTTGCAGACGATTGTTGCAAAGGTTTATAAGTTTTTGTGCTTGAAAAAGACAGAGGTAAATCTTTCATTAGTATAGAAATGGTTTATTACAGAACTTGTAGAGCTGTTGGTATGTCTTACCAAGTTTACAATATTGTAAACAAATCAGACAAGACAGGGACCGTCTCAAAAGCAAAACCGGGACGTAAAACCATCCTTGACAAATTTGACAAGGGGGTACTTAGACGGGCGGTCTACAAACTTTAGGAGAAGAAGAATATATATATTCTAAAGGAGCTACACCAGTGACTTCGTTAAATCTTTGGCCAATGTTCACAACTAGATTAAACTGACCGAATTACATCCATATTTTTGCAATGAAATATACTGTTGACATGCAAAACATTATCAAAACGTTGCACATTTCTACAATCAATCGATAAGATAACACAAGTGATAGGATTCTTTCCAATGTACAGTAATTCGTATGTTTATCTCACAACAAACACACATACACAAATGATCCCTTACATAACCTATACGTATACTATACACATAGTGAAGATTTTGAAGAAAATATCTATTGAGATGACCCCTCGCCCGAGCGTGTGCTCATGTGTCAATTTCACCTGTCGATACCGTGCATGCTGATGACGTAACACAGGCAGTTAATGTTTGTATCAAATAACGTTATTTTTCTAAGTTTTTGGAATTTTCATCAGTTAAAACGCATTTTAGTGCATGTCTCGAAATTTATTCCTTGGGTCTACATCAGGTAGATATTTCTTGAAGTGATATTTGTTATTTAAGTAACTGTAATACTTCTGAATTTGAAATGTAAGTCAAAAAGCATTTTTCTAGCATTTCCGACAGTACTTTAGTGTCTGTCTCGTTCATAATAATTCAACCAGGAGAACCACGGAAAGAAACAATAAAACGTTAAATATATAGAGAATACTACACGAGGTCTCATTACATACGAATGTCCTTCCTTTGGTATCTGACCGAGCTATTGTTTTTATGGTTTCAAACCGAAACCGGTTTCATAAAGAGGTTGCGGAAGAGTTTTGTACTGTATTACAATATTTGCATGACGTCACACTGTAATGACGGCCCTGCCTTGGTAACCGACGTCACGATGCATGTCAGTTGTCATTGCCTACAGTCTCCGAAGCACCTTTAGAATACAACACCACAACTTCTCGTGAAGACGATCTCTGCCGTAGGTCGCGTGCCTTTAAGACAAGCAACCAGTTTGTGAGAACCCGTCGGACGCGAACCCGCGACCTTCGGATTGTTAGCTCGACAGCTAACCGACTGAGCTACGTCCGCACTGTTGCACAATGTGCAAATTTATCGAGTCATTCCTGTGACGTCACGGAAATGAACGGAAAGAGTCGAAGAGGTCACGGACAATTACGAATGCTACGGGTAGACTTGGTGTCATGTGATTATATTCTACGGACAATTGCCGAATGGATCCGATGCCATTTGGCACACTCGTCCCATTCCGTAATCTACAAATTAACGTGTGGCGTTGAATGAGCCGATATGCTCTAACTGAAAAGGGTTGTTGACGTCAGGCGTCAGACGTAGATTTCACGGTGTATACATGAATGACGCGCTTTTACATAAATCGGTGATTTGTGACAGAAAAGTGATGTAGGGAACACTGTAAGGATAATGTGGATCGCACTAAGGAACGATGGAGACATGAGCATGTGTAGTGACGGCACTCGGGTGAGTTAATTAGCCTTCGAATCATTACTTTACAAAATTTATGTTGCGTGTGAAAGAGGCTTCAGTGCAAATTCCAGGACAATTTCCATTAGCCCAACATTTCTACATTAACCCATTTCAAAACCCTAACCCTAACCCTAATCCCTTGAATTAATCCTAATAAATAGAATGCATTGACAGAACCGGCACAAACACGACTGACGTGTCTCGTGTAATGCATTATTACCGCTTCGAAAAATAAAATACGAATAAAACACTTTGCTATGTAATGGTGCAAATTACTGAATGACAAAAATATATATGTAAAATTAAAAAATTACAAAATACAAAATACACAACACATAACACCTCAGCAGCCCGTAATACAAATAAATATGAGCGTATTAGTGAAAAAAGAAAATATTTTAAACTGGTGCTTGCAAAATATTGCGCATCCGCCGGTACACAACTACTGGAAACTCTCAACATCGTTGGGCTTATGTAATGACAAAGCTCGTAGAGATGAAACACCAGTGAGCGGAGCTTATACGCACTGGCTGAGCCAGACAACCGTGTTGCCATGCAGGCGTCATAGGGCATTGTTTCGAGATCGTGCTTTCGAACAAAATCACATTACATTACGTAAAAGGGTATTATGACGTATTTTTTTAGTTTGTGGTGCTGTATTCTAAAGGTAGGCCCAGCCTCCTACAGTAAACACCCCGTTTCTTGGTTTGCAGTTGCTTCATTCGGCTAACATCACTAGTCGAACCATTGCGTTTATGTTTTTCGACGAATATGATTTCTCAGTTCGACTCACAATTAAACAGCGACACGGCAACGTTCGCAATGTTTACATTCCCACAATGCATTTACGTTATAGAATGAATGAATTCACGTGTTCATTATGAATGAAAAATTAGTTACGTCAGAATGTGACCTAACTGAGAGGTCATCGGTTATCCAATCAAATCGTTAGAATCTCAGGTCAAGTCGTTACGACACAGGTCAACGCGTTACGACACTCGTGTGACGTACGAGATTAGTATACAACTACCCTAAGCTGGTTCCCGGCTCCCTTTGCGCGCGCTAACGTTCGACAAAGCTAGTGGCAATGGTGTTACTCTCTATATTGGTTAAACCAGGGATAATCTACAACAAATATAGTCTCCCTGGTTAAACAGACGTAAAATAAATCGCCCATGTTCAGTTTCATTGTCTTATTGACACCATTTCAAGTTTTTCTATAAAAATCTCTGTCAACTCGTGATGATATATTCAGAAAGTTGACAGAAGCGCTTTATTCCTTACATTTTCGGGTACTCGATTCCGATTCAGGTAAGTACATGCGGGGTACTCGATTCCATTTTGTCCTACCCGTCCCAGCCCTACCATACACTGTTACTTAATGTTATATTTCAACCAAACGCTCAGAGACACTATATTAAACCCATTTATACATTAAAGTTGAAAGAAACATTAAACTGTAACGACCATTCTAAGGTGGCAAAGTGCTGAAAGTTCAATTGCCACAGTCACGATGCAGGCATTCAGTCAGATTGTTGTGAAAACGCTGCGTTGCGGACAGGATGCCAACAGACACATATCATGATCAACGGCTTTCAGGACGCCACTGCGCCAACGTGAACAACGTGTTTGGCAACGTTTCATCTTTCAAGATGATAATGCATGTGCTGATTGTGCCAGGATTGAGACACCATTCCTCCGACAGCAAGACATCCATGTTACACTATGCCCAGCACTCAGTCCTAACTTCCTCTACCCGTGAAAGTCCGGGTTAGAATATTGGCTTTCAGTAACCCATGCTTGTCGCAAGAGGCGACTAACAGGATCGGGTTTTCAGGCTCGCTGGCTTGGTTGTCACATGTCATCGGTTCCCAACTGCGCACATCAATGCTCATGATTTTGATAACTGGATTGTCTGGTCCAGACTAGATTATTTACAGACCGCCGCCATATAGCTGGAATATTGCTAAGTACGGCGTAAAACTTAACTCACACACTCACCTATTTTCCGCCCCATTGGTAGACGTGCACGTCAACGACTCATCCAGCTACCACTCACACTGATCTCACTACTGCACTTAATGAACCCAGTGCTGCTCTTGGTGAACTCAGTGCTGCCTCCTTAGACTGGTCTGGGACGTCAATGTCTGATATATTAAATGTAGTGCTGTCTGCTTGGACTGGTCCCTGACGTCAATGTCCGATCCAACTAGTGCCCGCACTGAACTCAGTGCTGCCTCCTTGGACTGGTCCGGGACGTCAATGTCTGATCCAGCTAGTGCCCACATTGAACTCAGAGCTGCCTCCTTGGACTGGTCCGGGACGTCAATGTCTGATCCAGCTAGTGCCCACATTGAACTCAGAACTGCCTCCTTGGACTGGTCCGGGACGTCAATGTCTGATCCAGCTAGTGCCCGCATTGAACTCAGAGCTGCCTCCTTGGACTGGTCCGGGACGTCAATGTCTGATCCAGCTAGTGCCCACATTGAACTCAGAGCTGCCTGATTGGACTGGTCCGGGACGTCAATGTCTGATCCAGCTATTGCCCGCATTGAACTCAGAGCTGCCTCCTTGGACTGGTCCCTGACGTCAATGTCTGATCCAGCTAGTGCCCGCATTGAACTCAGAGCTGCCTCCTTGGACTGGTCCGGGACGTCAATGTCTCATCCAGCTAGAGTCCACATTGAACTCAGAGCTGCCTGCTTGGACTGGTCCGGGACGTCAATGTCTGACCCAGCTTGTGCCCACATTGAACTCAGAGCTGCCTCCTTGGACTGGTCCGGGACGTCAATGTCTGATCCAGCTAGTGCCCACATTGAACTCAGAACTGCCTCCTTGGGCTGGTCCGGGACGTCAATGTCTGATCCAGCTAGTGCCCACATTGAACTCAGAGCTGCCTGATTGGACTGGTCCGGGACGTCAATGCCCGATCCAGCTAGTGCCCACATTAACTCAGTGCTGCCTCCTTGGACTGGTCCGGGACGTCAATGTCTGATCCAGCTAGTGCCCACATTGAACTTAGTGCTGCCTCCTTGGACTGGTCCGGGACGTCAATGTCTGATCCAGCTAGTGCCCACATTGAACTTAGTGCTGCCTCCTTAGACTGGTCCGGGACGTCAATGTCCGATCCAGCTAGTGCCCACATTGAACTTAGTGCTGCCTCCTTGGACTGGTCCGGGACGTCAATGTCCGATCCAGCTAGTGCCCACATTGAACTTAGTGCTGCTCTCATCGCTAAATGAGCAACAGTATGACGTGAAGCATTCCTCGAGGAATTCGTAGTTCCTTACTCTATATTAGAAACGTTAGTGGCAAAATCCAAATTTCGAATTTGCTCTCCGACCTATTTGCGGCTAGGGTGACACCAACAATTAACACCCATAAGATCAGATCGCTTACTCCCAACCAAATATATATTGACCTGCAAATGCCATATGGTAGTGAAGATACGTCTGGATGATTCCATGACACCAGCCCCTACCTTTCGGGCATAATATTATATAGGCCACAAACAGAACGTTATGAACGTGAGAGGGTACACATGTGGATTCCTCAAATCACATTACCGTCTTTTTAGTAGGAATTGTTTGTATGAATGTATTTGTTTCTGTAATGTTGTATCATCAATACTCCAGATACATCACGATAGCCTGTAATCAGTCTGGACAAGACAAACCCGTGGTTCATATAGGGACATGGCAAATATAAGAATCCTCACCCCGAGTTGAAGGTCAAGCTTGAGAAGGTCCAGGAAGAGGAAGAGTTTGTTGCACATGGCCTGCAGCGTGAAGCTGGCACCGACCGTCCTGAAGAGAAGCCACCCTGGTTGGTGGTACTTTCTGCCCAGATACAAGCCCATCACCACCACCACGGGTGCCAGGCAGCACCCAATGATTAGCCGGGCCTGAAAGAGACAAGCTCAAGATAACTGAACATGATTTAACTGAACAGGATTGAACTGAGCTCAGATGAGCTAAACTAAACCGATCTGAGCTAAACTGCACTAAACAGGACTAAAAAGAGAACTGAGCTGAGCTAAACATTGTTTAACTAAACTGGATTGAATTGAGCTCAGCTGAACTAAACTGAAGTGAATAAAAGTGAACTGAGCTGAGCTAAGCTGAACTAACCCGACCCCACCCCTTTCGATCCGACCCCACCCGACCAGAACTGAACAGAATATAAATAAACTGGAGTGAGTGATTGAGTATGATTTTACGCTGCTTTTAGCAATATTCCAGCAATATCACGGCGGGGGACACCAGAAATGGGCTTCACACATTGTACCCATGTCGGGAATCGAACCGGGTCTACGTCGTGACGAGCCAACGCTTTAACCACTAGGCTACCCCATCGCCCCTAAATAAACTGGAACTGATAATCTGACTTGAACTGTCGTGACCTATATTGGGTTTGATAATATACTGTATTTCGTTTAGTAAATGGTATACATTTAGATATTGTTATGTAGAATCGTGGTAAAACATGAAGAAGAAACAATGTCCGATAAATCATAATGATATATATATATATATATATATATATATGTTTTACCAACCAGCTTGATTTTGTCTTGCGATCCACTGGCATAGTTGACGATGAGGTAGACGACCATGATGATGGTGGTGATGACGAGGATGATCATTTCATGCCGACATTCCTTCAGTACCCCGTGCAGGAGATAATAAAAGCAGACGCCTACGGATGAAGATGGCGTGAGTGAGAGAGATGGTGTTAATGGAGCTTTGAACGATAATTCAGTCATTGCACGGCGTGTTAACTTGATCTGTAAAGAAACACCCAAATGGTGAAAGTCAATCTCGTTGGTGATTCCCATGCACAAGAATGTACATGCGGTACAAACCCTGAATTAAGCTTCGGCGGATCCACACAGATTGTGCACACCCCCACCACCCCCACCACCCTATTTGTCCAGAAAGTGTAATAAAAAACCGTTGAAACTCGAGCAGGTATGAGTGGAGATTTAACTTTTCAGTAACTTAATAAGTCTTTTTACCACCATCTGCAGATTTTAAAATACCATGCTAAGAATGTGTTAATAAGAAAAGACGCACATTCATTGAAACCGCAGACGAGGGCGAACACGAAGTCTGTATGGTGTGTGTCCACAGTGAAAAGCTTGTAGAGGGTGAAGACAATGGCTATGAGTATGGCGATGCCAAATACAATGAGGAACGCCCATTCCTTCTTTTCGATATCCTGAATAGACCGAATCTGAAATACGATTTGGATTTAAGTCAGTTGTTCATACCATGACCATGGACATCAAGAAAGGTTTTACATATTGAACTTATGGTCAGACTGACTGAATCTTTACAGACAAGGTCAAAAAAAAAACCCCCCCCACCCCCACCCCCAACCTAACCTACCACCATAAATCTCATCGCCATCCCCATCCTCACATCTAATTTTAGCATTATGAGGATGATAATGAATGATATATTGTTACAATGCTTTCGTTACAATAGTACAATGACACTTGCAAAGTGTCCGAGTTTAATTCCAAAGCCGATGACCATGACACCGGGATTTGCATTCGTAATGACGTAGGTTATCATTCTCTCACAACGGTCAGTAGGTCATCGGGTATGCACAAGAGAAACCAGTTGCTGATTATATGAACACCATTTTTATTCCGGACTAACATCGTTTTAAAGTGCTGGACTACATAGATACTGTTTTGAAATTTTAACATGGATACCTCATGGGCCTGTGTAACAGCACCGCCAAAAGTGGCCTTTTTTTCCAGTTTGCTATGCGTACATCTTGTGAATATCATAGTTGTTGAAGTGTAGACGTGTTGAAGTATTGTAGACCTGGAATTATGCCATTCCTTGGAAATAATTTTAACAAAGTCCTGGTCATCCTCTGTAATATTCCCGTTAAAAAAGAAAGGGGGCCAAAAACATCCAGACTATAGGGGTATATCGCTAATGAGTATTTTGGTAAAGGTTTTTACAACAATCCTTGATAATAAATTTCGCTTTGGTAGATATGGTTTTACCTGACAAGGCAATCCTTGATAATAGAATTTCAGCTGGAATTTTTGAAAAAATATCGTAATATGGAAACTATCGGTAAATAAACTAAGATTGTATTATTTGAGGGTGGACCGACATGTAGGCATGGAAGGTCTTTTATCCTAAGAGGATGGGGCTCTCTACGCCGAATTCTATGTTTTATGGTGAATGTGGTACCACTACACCTCTCTTCACAAATGAATTAAATGCCAGTTTGGTTAAAAATTCTCGATATGCATGACTACAATATGCCTACAATATGCTCACACTTAGACAATGCAGGGAAGGTAACCTGGGCTTCACACATTCGAAACCTTTATTTTGATAAGGTTATGTCATTGTCTGGCTGTCCCTGGCAGTTGGTAATGTTTTTATTTACAGGAATATATTTTACATGAATTCTGGGATTGCTCCATAAATGTATATTTTTCAAAACTGGCATTTGTGCGAAAGCACACGATATGAATTTTACAGATCGTTTAAAATGCTTAACGAACTTGAATCATTCCTTTTCGTACAAACATCTGGTGACATCAAACATGACTTAGATGTCAGATTTAGATTGGGTTTATCGGAAGTAAAGATCAATGAAGGTAGAAAAAGGGAATAATTAAAATAAAAGGAAGTATAGAGAATGAAATCCCCTTTGCCCTTACATGTTCTACTCTTAATAACCTCAGAACCCTATATATACCAAACAAGTACTATAGTAAACCACCAGATGTTACTTTCTTGTATGACCTCAAAAAATGATATTTACACATGCCACTATATTTAAAGCAATCTCAGGAAAAAAGACGTATTGAATAATATTGCATATCCTATGTGATGTCATACTGCATGTGATATCAACAACAAACTGTGATAGTTGCTATATATTTTGTTTATTTTGTAGTTTGGACAGGGGCCTGAAATACAATAAACTTCTTCTTCTACATGACACTATGTTAGAATATCCATGGGCTATTTCCATCTCGCTCAAGGTCTTTCAATGTCTTGCGTCATTGCTCGGAGACCTCCTTTAACGTCAATGACACAAAGCCTCCCTCACTCACTCACTCACTCACTCACTCACTCACTCACTCACCTTCCCATCAAAAAAGGTTGCTGGCTCTCGCAGAGATGGTATCCCAGCGCGGGAGAGGGATTGGCCATCGTTGTCGTTGCCCGAACCCTCTTCCACATCGTTGATGGTGCTGCCATATGTTCCGGAGGACGGCGAACCAACCATCTTGGCCTGGTCCGAGAATGGTGAACCGGATTCGTGGGACGACATTGACAACTTTTATTTCTATCTAGAGATGTTGCTGACCGAACAACGTCGTCTTCGTCGATGCAGGTTGTTAAACTTATGACCACACAAAGCCTTCCACCTTCTCGCTGTGACACTATATATCTGGCGACTGTCTGGGCAATCTGATCGGGCACACAGCACCTACTCTCGTAAGTGTCTGTCACTGATTGGCTGACAACAGATGAAGTAGCAACATGTGCATTGTCCTATGTTTAGAAATAAAATTATTTTGATCTTAATGGTTAGTAAATGTGACAAAAGCAAAGAACGTAGCAGAGATAATTGCACATTAAAATATTCCGAGTGTTTATGACTGACTGAGTATGGTTTTACGCCGCCTTTAGCAATATTCCAGCAATATCACGGCGGGGGACAGCAGAAATGGGCTTCACACATTGTACCCATGTGTAGTGTTTATGAATCATTATCAAACAGAGATAACATCGTTGTCACTAAACACAAAACACATGCGAAAGCTAGTCAATTATTTACCACAACCAATTTGGGACATAGTACAAGCCAATATTCTATCACGTATTTTTTTAGTACGATATGTCAACGTTCCCCATATGTCCTAATACAAACAGCACGCTGAAACTGCACCTAAATGAACTACTGCATGGGGAGTGCTCATAATATCATCCACTGGTTTGTTGGTCCAACTCATATGTGTACAGGCTTAGTGAAGCCATAAACAACCAGTAATAAAAACAAACCAGTTCTTTATAATAATTTTATGTTTCAAATCATTCACATTAATGTAATTAGTTTAAGGAAAATATCCTGGCAGCTAGAAGGAAATAAGGATGTTAAACATTGAAACAATTTAAAAGCACTGCGTCATAAAAAAATGCATAAACATCGATTTCATTAACAGGTAATAAGCCAAGCTGGTGAGAGACTTACACAGTACTGTGGCAGTAAAAGAGTTGACCAAGACTTCCATGACACTTCAGTGTTTCACCATTTTGTCACATATACCGTATTTCCTCTAATATTTTCAACGGACCTCCAGACCCGACGCTTATTAGAGGCCCGGCGCTTATCAAAATACCCTGTATTTTTAAAAGCGGGGATGAGTACAAAGCCTTCATTCTGTCCATCTGTCCAAAGGTCTATACCCGGCGCTTATTAGAGGCCCGGCGCTTATTTCTTAAAGCACTGCTTTATCCCCGGCGGTTATTAGAGGCCCGGCGGTTATTAGAGGTCCGGCGCTTAATAGAGGAAATACGGTATGTTCCCTTTTCAACCAAGATGCAGCTGTTATAGTACCTCAGTACCTGCTGCCTGATTTGCTGATTTATTTGACTTAGGGTGATTCCGTTTCGAGTCCACTAGGAAATGGACCAGCTGCGAGTTTCAAAACCACAATGACCATCCTACTATAGTCAAACACGAACCCGAAAGCAGCGATAACATGCCATCATTTATGAAAATAATTCTCTCAATGCGAAAAGATTGATTTCTCTTGGTATTTAGTGTTAATCTGAAACTGACATGATCAGCTATAGCACGTATAGTTGTGTACAATGCGTTGATATGTACTGTGCTTCTATAGTTGATGATTGTAAGGTGCGGTACTCAGCAATATTCCAGTGAGTGAAGGAGTGAGTGAGTGAAAGAGTGAGTGAGAGTTTTTAGCAATATTTAAGCAATGTCACGGCTGGGGACACCAGAAATGGGCTTCATACATGTGGGGAATCGACGAGCGTGACGAGCGAACGCTTTAACCACTTGGCTACCCCTATCATCTTGCAATATTCCAGCTGCAAGATGGAGGTCTGTAAATGTTCGGACCTGGACCAGACAAACCAGGGGCTGATATCATGAGCAATGATACACTTTTCTTTTCGACATAATCAGTAAACGTGTTTCTGGGTTTCCGATCCATCACTTGATTGTCTGGTCTGTTTACATGACGCCGGGGCGGTAGGGTAGCCTAGTGGTTAAAACGCCTGCTCGTCATGTTGAAGACCCGTGTTCGATCCCCACATGGGTACAATGTGTGAAGTCCATTTCTGGTGTCCCCGCCGTGATATTGCTGGAATATTGCTTTAAGCGGCGACTCACTCACTCACTCACTGCATGACACCGTCTTTAGCAGGTGATGTGTCAGGTAACAGACATATGCATTATTGTGCACATTTAATGAGTGGCGGGTACTTTTCGCCAACACATGGTGTCATCACTTACTTCAGAGATCAATTCATATAATTGTCAGAAAATCTGGTGCTCACGTTCTAGATTCTCTCTAGACACCATCACTGTTGCTGCAGCCCTTATATGCATAACGCTGTGAGTGAGTGAGTTTAGTTTTACGCCGCACCCTGCAATATTCCAGTTATATGACGGCAGTCTGTAAATGATCGAGTCTGGACCAGATAATCCAGTGATCAACAGCATGAGCATCTATCTACCCAATTGGGATACAGTGACATGTGTCATCCAAATAAGAGAGTCTGACCACCCGGTGCCGTTAGTCACCTCTTACGACAAGCATGGGTTACAGAAGATCAATTCTAGCCCGGATCTTCACGGGTGCGTAACGCTGTGCAGCCTACACAGCAAGTGCTGGGTGTTAGCGTAAAAACACTGCAGTTTGTGATGAGGCAGCGTGACACGTTGTGCGACCATGTTTCAACTATTTTTCATACAACCCGTAAATTCATTATGTTCAATGGTGTGCTATATTGACTTCATCTAGATGTAGAAAGCAAGGTCTTGAAAGCTTTCACCAGAATCAGGGGCGTAGCTACCATCATAAAAAACAAAACAACCGGGCCTTTAATACTGTCTAGATATAAAGCTTTGCAACCTATCGGCCTTACACGATTAAAATGGCTAGCTACGCGCCTGAGAATGATTTTAGTGTAGACTTTTCTAGCACCTTGTTTTTAGTGTTCATTGTGTGTAATGATCATACCCTGGATACTCTCTAAGTCTTTATTCCAAGTTGCTGAGAGGTGAATATTGTCATCATTGTCTTATAGCCATTGTTATAACCACTCTTCTGATCTTCACCAGCCCATTCTTGTCGTAAGAGGCGACTGACGGGATCGGGTGGTCAGGCTCGCTGACTTGGTTGACACATGTCATTGTATCCCAATTGCGTAGACCGATTCTCATGATGTTGATCACTGGTTTATGTGGTGCAGACTTGATTATTTACACACCGGCATATAGCTCTAACACATACTAGCCACATAAAGAAACTGTGCATTGTCAAAATATTATCCCAGTTGATAAGTACGATAATAATGTCAAAGGTACATATAAACTTTAATGGAGGGATCATGAGACCATAACAAGTCGGGAGAATTTCAATTGAAAAGTCAATCACAATGACGTCGCGAGTCCACAAGCTGGACAGGGGTCAAACGACCATGTCACAAGCTCAATAACGGGTATGTCCACCATCGGCATTGAGAACAGCAGTGCATCAACGACGCATAGAGCCTATCAAACGTGCAACGAAGGCTTGTGGGATGTCACGCCAGATTCTCTCAAGTTCTGTTGCAAGGTCAGGGACGTTATCTGGCGGATGAGGAAGACGGCGTAGACGTCGATCCATCTCGTCCCAAACATGCTTTATCGGGGAGAGATCTGGTGAATTTGCAGGCCAAGGCAGTAAGTCGACGTAGCAACACATGCCGTATGAGGGCGGGCATTGTCCTGTTGGAATGCTAACCCAGGGCCATGACGTTGCAGAAAAGGAATTGCCACAGGTCGAAGAATCTGATCCCTGTAGCCCACACCAGTTAAGTTGCCCTGAACAATCACCAAAGGAGTTCTTTGGCGTGCTGTTATTCCACCCCAAATCATCACGGAACCACCACCAAAGCGATTCCTCTCCAAGACACAGGCCTGTGCATAACGTTCTCCCACGCGTCTATAGGCACGTTGACGTCCATCACTATGGGAAATGTTAAACCTGGACTCATCTGTAAAAACAACATTTCTCCACCAAAACAAGGGTCTGCGGACATGATTTCGGCACCACATTCGGGAGCTTGTCGATGACGTTGTGTCAGGATAGGCGGGACTTCGTGGTCTAATCCCGTGATGACGTAAACGTTGTCGAACTGTGTTGGGGTGGATACGGCGAAGTCCTGGGATGGTTCGGGCAGTCATCACTGCAGTCTGAAACCTGTGGCGAAGATGGGTCACCCTTATCCATATGTCCTGTCTTGGCGTTGTTACACGTGGACGTCCAGAACGTGGCCGATCGATGACGTCATTTGTGTTCTGGTAGCGTCTCACCAGTGCAGAAATAGTGTTCCGGTGGCAGTGGAAATGTGCAGCCACTTGTCGTTGAGACATTCCCCCACGGACCATCCCAATGGCCTCATGACGTTGTGCAGACGTGAGTCTTGGCATGCTATGCGTTTTATTAGCCGTTTAATGTTTTGAACGATCGCAAGGACAGGGGTTGAGCTTTCCAAAGCGACAGTATTGTGTGACATTCATTTGCTCTGTTTTTCTTTCCCGGGATGCACGTGCAACAACGTATTGCACGTCTTAAGGACGAACCCACTGACGTCACGGAACGTGGCACGTGCATGCATGTTGGATACATGTCAATAATCTCTGAGTTTAAAACCTTATGTGTCTACAAAGGTTTGATAAATTTAGATTTTAAATTTTTGTATACACAGTTTCTTTATGTGACCAGTATATATTGCTGAGCGCGGCGTAAAAGTTAACTCACTCACTTACTATTATATTGCCTCCAAGTTTGTACTGCCACACAATTTTGTATTGTTATAGTGATACCTCTGTCATTTGTAAACGTTTATTTTTAGTACACCTGTTAATTATAACACTCTGTACACACACACACGCGCACGCACGCACGCACGCACATACTCACATACTCCACCTCTTGTTGGACCAGGAAGTCAGCTCAACAAATGATTTACCAATGAAAACGATAATTGCAATCTTTCTACTGCGACAGATACTGTCCTACATGTCTTCCTTGTCTGGGGTGCCAGTTCAACGGGTGCTTTACCAATGAAATCGCTGCTTGTAATCTTATTATTTCGTAACAACTCGACCTTGCCTTTGTCGAGATGATAAGATATTAATACATCGCAAACAATTTGTTGATGGGATTATAGAAAGGTGGGAGACACAGTGACCTAAACAATTTGACATTTTCCATGACATGAATGAAACAACGGCGTAAAGATATGTTCACTCAATGTCTCCAACGAGACTGCTTTTATGCGTCGGAGTTTCCTCCACAATACTGCAGTCAGCAATTTGTCATCCTCAAATAATCTTTCAACAATATACACGGATAGCCAATTACACAAATCGCTGTGCAGAGTAGCGTCCCCTGGGAACAACAAAAACCTAATACGTGAGTTCGAATCCCAGTTTGCCTCGATTATGCTTCTAGGCCAGTCAGTACCATACCAATGCGAGTGGGTGACAAACGTTTACCTCCAGCTTCTGATATTTTCGAGGAATTTTCGTCCTTTCAGTTATAGGCAATAAAAGTAACATATTTGTTGCGGAGACAATTGGATTGAAAGCATTCTTCAGCTTTTCACATTCCAATGGTATCCTATAGTTACTTTGCTGTACCAGCAAACCGCACAACCTCACTGTTCCTTTATTGGGTACAAGGAAAAACGTGAGACTCCAAAAAGTGCATGACAAAAATGAGAAAAAAACTGTAAACGACATGATGGAAAGTGGCCAGTCAGATAATGCAGATGTTATTCGGTAAATTTGCTAAATTTGTTTCATCTAAAAGTGTGCTATCCCAAGCGTTCAACTTATCACCAAACCATATTCTAAAAGGTATGTAAAGGGAGGTGAAGATGAAATTCCACTCCATCATTTCTTTACACATCTGTTCTGAATAATCACGGTGTTACAAAATGTTGTGGGAGTGTAAAGCCGACAAGAAGGACGAGAGAACACACAGATATCCACCGTCATGTGTTTATTCCACTAAAAGACGGACCGAGCAAAGACAGCATGTTGTTACACCGCCCTTAACCGGGTCATTCCATAAATATTGTTCCTCGTGTACATCAGTAATCTCATCTAGTTTTATAACGTTCAAATAACCAAGACCCTTTATCTGATTGGCCACCCGGGACTAGAGATATAGGAGACATATAGGGGCTGCCGTGTCTGCTTCACATGTGGAGGGGGCGGTGGGGTAGCCTAGTGGTTAAAGCGTTAAAGCGAAGACGGTAGTAGATGTAACACACTCTTATTGATCTCCCTGAGCGACTACTGGACTTACTCAAGTCTTTAATGAGTTGCTGGTCGACTCATCTTGAGGTGTACTCGCTAGGGCAGGTGCAGACTTCGGAATCTATTCCAATCAGAAGGGGGATATTCCAGGGGGACCCATTTAGTCCTTTGCTTTTTTGTTTGTCTTTAAATCTTTTGCGTTGTCTGCTTAATAGAGAGAAGGCTTACCATATCGGACCTCCTCAGCACAGATCCCAACACCACTTACTCATCTCCTTTACATGGATGACATCGAGCTCCTTGCCAAAGGAGATACCAATTTGAAAGAACAGGTCCTCCTTGTTGAGTCCTTTTTGTGTACCTTTGCACATATGTTTTATCGGATGATCCTCTGGAGACTATGTCAAGATTCATGATGAAAGCAAGGAATTCCACGTCTATTCTAATCGTGCCAAGGTTATTGGATGAATCTGAAATTTGAGGTTGCGTTTGTTGATGGCGATGTACTGCTGGGCGGTACAGCGATGGGAGTAAACCAGGTGAAGTCCTTCAGCAAGTCTTCCCAGAGTCCGTCATTGAACAGAAGCTTTCTGAGAAACCATTGCATCGTGTATATATGCAGTGTGTAAAACAAAATAGCAGTCCAATCGACTCCTTCGCCTGGATAAAGTCGGCTGGTCTTAAATGTGAAACAGAGGGGTTCCTGTTTGCTGCCCAAGACCAGTCACTTTCCAGTCGCAATCGCCAAAATGTGATTTTATAAGAAAATATTAACATGAAATGTCGATTATGCATTGAATTTACAGAGTACAGCACCTTGTCAGTGGATGTCCTTCCTTGGCACAACAGCATATCGTAAACGGCATGATGGCATGGCTCGTTGCTTTTACTACTGTCTTCGCCATGCCTGTGGCTTTGACTCTGAGGTTCTTCCATTGTACGACCCTACACATGCCCAGGGCGTTATCGAAAATGATGCTTTTAAACTTCTTTGGAATATGCCAATATACAGCCAACAAACCCATTCTTGTCCTGTTTTATAAAGCCTATGAATTTATTTATGTTATTGAATTTTCTGCCCCTTTTGACAGCAACGTGACTGGCAAGATTCAGGAAAAGCATTCTAAATATGCGGACCTCACCTTTGAAATATCTCGCTTGCATCCCAAGTACACTGTCGTCAATTCTCCCAATTGCTCTCGGTGCCCTTGGTTTTGTATATCAGGAGAGGGCCCGGGTTCTCCATCATCAGGAGCACAGCTCTTCTGACACTGTGGGTAATACAGAAGGCTGCAGTGTTGGGGAGTCTACATATTCTCCGGAAAGTTCTTGGTGGGTTCGACGCAGGCAGCGTTTTCTGGGAGAAGTCCCATTCGCTGTCTGGGCTGCGTGTAGAGGGGTAAGGGCCCTGAGCTGTTGATGAGCCTTACCAACCTGACTGTGCCACGATCACCCGAACCCTCTCTGCTGCATTTTCATCTTAATCTGTAAACATAATGATAATGAGTCCATTTATATGGGGCCAACTCTATACACTATGTATATGCTCATAGCGCTACCAATATACTATATTACTTATTTCTAACAATTCGTTGACTGTTGCATCCTCTACTTTTTAACGCCTTTTGTCGCCAACTCTTTATCCTAATAATCATCTCGCATTTCGTCCTTTAGGACATTTCTAGAGTTTCAGCCATTCGGGTCGAGAAATGTCATTTTTGTCAGCTTCCATCCAGACACTATACAGTTATATAACAGCGTGTTAAGAAATAGCAAAAGATATTCCCTGGTGACATCATCAGTCGTAGGCATTGAACATTAATTATTGTTTGTTTATTATTTAACTCAGAAATATTCCTGTAAATAATCGATCCTGGACCAGACAATCCAGTGAGCAGAATCGTAAAACTAAAATCATCATCATAATTTCGCACACACTTCCAGGGGACGTATAATTTTGTGCCCCTCCTGGTAATCCGTCTTAGGTATTTCAGGATATCGCCCACCATGATGATATATGTGACGGAAACAGCAAAATGGATTACAGCTCAGGATTCATTTTACATGTTTATTTTACTAGGTATGTTATCATTTATAGGTATTTACATATTATGCAATGTTTACAAATCCAGGTTTCATATATTGGAATAGAAACATCAACACCTAGTAACACTGAGCAAACGAATGTACGAGTATTTACACTTAATATATAGACATGTTAACACCGTTCTATGATGACAAAGCTGCAATTCCTGAACTGTTAAGACGTTAGCCTGGTGACCTTACACTGTTTGACTGAGAGACTGTGACTGACACTGTAAATGAGGGGCTGAGTGAGTGAGTGAGTGAGTATGGTTTAACGCCACTTTTAGCAATATCTAAGCAATATCACTGCGGGGGGCATAAGAAAAGCGCTTCACATATTGTACCCATGTGTAGTGTTTATGAATCATTATCAAATAGAGATAACATCGTTGTCACTAAAGACAAAAACACATGCGAAGGCTAGTCATTTATTTACCACAACCAATTTTGGACATAGTACAAGCCAATATTCTATCACGTATTTTTTTAGTACGATATGTCAACGTTCCCCATATGTCCTAATACAAACAGCACGCTGAAACTGCACCTAAATGAACTACTGCATGGGGAGTGCTCATAATATCATCCACTGGTTTGTTGGTCCAACTCATATGTGTACAGGCTTAGTGAGGCCATAAACAACCAGTAATAAAAACAAACCAGTTCTTTATAATAATTTTATGTTTCAAATCCTTCACATTAATGTAAGTAGTTTAAGGAAAATATCCTGGCAGCTAGAAGGAAATAAGGATGTTAAACATTGAAACAATTTAAAAGCACTGCGTCATAAAAAAATGCATAAACATCAATTTCATTATCGGGTAATAAGCCAAGCTGGTGAGAGACTTACACAGTACTGTGGCAGTAAAAGAGTTGACCAAGACTTCCATGACACTTCAGAGTTTCACCATTTTGTGGAATATACCGTATTTCCTCTAATATTTTCAACGGACCTCCAGACCTGACGCGTATTAGAGGCCCGGCGCTTATTAAAATACCCTGCATTTTTAAAAGCGGGGATGAGTACAAAGCCTTCATTCTGCCCATCTGTTCAAAGGCACTTATTAGAGGTCCGGCGCTTATTTCTTAAAGCACTGCTTTATCCCCGGCGGTTATTAGAGGCCCGGCATTTAATAGAGGAAATACGGTATGTTCCCTTTTCAACCAAGATGCAGCTGTTATAGTCATTCCTCAGTACCTGCTGCCTGATTTGCTGATTTATTTGACTTAGGGTGATTCCGTTTCGAGTCCACTAGGAAATGGACCAGCTGCGAGTTTCAACACCACAATGACCATCCTACTTTAGTCAAACACGAACCCGAAAGCAGTGATAACATGATATCATTCATGAAAATAATTCTCTCAATGCGAAAGATTCATTTCTCTTTGTATTTAGTGTTAAACTGAAACTGACATGATCAGCTATAGCACGTATAGTTGTGTACAATGCGTTGATATGTACTGTGCTTCTATAGTTGATGATTGTAAGGCGCGGTACTCAGCAATATTCCAGTGAGTGAGTGAGTGAGTGAGTGAGTGAAAGAGTGAGTGAGTGAGAGTTTTTAGCAATATTTAAGCAATGTCACGGCTGGGGACACCAGAAATGGGCTTCATACATGTGGGGAATCGACGAGCGTGACGAGCGAACGCTTTAACCACTTGGCTACCCCCATCACCTTGCAATATTCCAGCTGCAAGATGGAGGTCTGTAAATGTTCGGACCTGGACCAGACAAACCAGGGGCTGATATCATGAGCAACGATACACTTTTCTTTTCGACATAATCAGTAAACGTGTTTCTGGGTTTCCGATCCATCACTTGATTGTCTGGTCTGTTTACACGACGCCGGGGCGGTGGGGTAGCCTAGTGGTTAACACGCCTGCTCGTCATGTTGAAAACCCATGTTCGATCCCCACATGGGTACAATGTGTGAAGTCCATTTCTGGTGTCCCCGCCGTGATATTGCTGGAATATTGCTAAAAGCGGCGACTCACTCACTCACTCACTGCATGACACCGTCTTTAGAAAGTGATGTGTCAGGTAACAGACATATGCATTATTGTGCACATTTAATGAGTGGAGGGTACTTTTCGCCAACACATGGTGTCATCACTTACTTCAGAGATCAATTCATATAATTGTCAGAAAATCTGGTGCTCACATTCTAGATTCTCTCTGGACACCACCACTGTTGCTGCAGCCCTTATATGCATAACGCTGTGAGTGAGTGAGTGAGTTTAGTTTTACGCCACACCCTGCAATATTCCAGCTATATGACGGCGGTCTGTAAATGATCGAGTCTGGACCAGACAAGTGATCAACAGCATGAGCATCAATCTATGCTGTGCAGCCTACACAGCCATTGCTGGGTGTTAGCGTAAAAACACTGCAGTTTGTGATGAGGCAGCGTGACACGTTGTGCGACCATGTTTCAACTATTTGTCATACAACCCGTAATTTCATTATGTTCAGTGGTGTGCTATATTGACTTGTTCTAGAAAGCAAGGTCTTGAAAGCTTTCACCAGAATCAGGGGCGTAGCAACCATTATGAAAAACACACACTGGCTTACACATGATTTTTGCTATGAAAGTTGGGCAAGCCCTTAATACTATCTAGACATATAGCTTTGCAACCTATCGGCCTTACACAAATAAAATGGCTAGCTACGCGCCTGAGAATGATTTTAGTGTATGACTTTTCTAGCACCTTGTTTTTCGTGTTCATTGTGTGTAATGATCATACCCTGGATACTCTCTAAGTCTTTATTCCAAGTTTCTGAGAGGTGAATATCGTCATCATTGTCTTATAGCCATTGTTATAACATCTCTTCTTGTAGCATATAAACTCTTCTGATCTTGACCAGCCCATTCTTGTCGTAAGAGGCGACTGACGGGATCGGGTGGTCAGGCTCGTTGACTTGGTTGACACATGTCATTGTATCCCAATTGCGTAGACCGATGCTCATGATGTTGACCACTCGTTTATCTGGTCCAGACTTGATTATTTACACACCGGCATATAGATCTAACATATATTGCTGAGCGCGGCGTAAAAGTCAACTCACTCACTTACTATTATATTGCCTCCAAGTTTGTACTGCCACACAATTTTGTATTGTTATAGTGATACCTCTGTCATTTGTAAACGTTTATTTTTAGTACACCTGTTAATTATAACACTCTGTACACACACACACGGACCCACTCCACCTCTTGTTGGACCAGGAAGTCAGCTCAACAAATGTTTTACCAATGAAATAGATGCTTGCAATCTTTCTACTGCGACACATACTGCCCTACATCTCTTCCTTGTCTGGGGTGCCAGTTCAACGGGTGCTTTACCAATGAAATCGCTGCTTGTAATCTTATTATTTCGTAACAGCTCGACCTTGCCTTTGTCGCGATGATAAGATATTAATACATCGCAAACAATTTGTTGGTGGGGTTATAAAAAGGTGGGAGACACAGTAACCTAAACAATTTGACATTTTCCATGACATGAATGAAACAACGGCGTAAAATTATGTTCACTCAATGTCTCCAACGACACTGCTTTTATGCGTCGGAGTTTCCTCCACAATACTGCAGTCAGCAATTTGTCATCCTCAAAAAATCTTTCTACAATATACACGGATAGCCAGTTACACAAATCGCTGTGCAGAGTAGCGTCCCTTGGGAACAACAGAAACCTAATACGTGAGTTCGAATCCCAGTTTGCCTCGATTATGCTTCTAGGCCAGTCAGTACCATACCAATGCGAGTGGGTGACAAACGTTTACCTCCAGCTTCTGATATTTTCGAGGAACTGTTCTAATGAACAGATTTTTCGTCCTTTCAGTTATAGGCAATAAAAAGTACCATATTTGTTGCGGAGACAATTGGATTGAAAGCATTCTTCAGCTTTTCACATTCCAATGGTATCCTATAGTTACTTTGTTGTTCCAGCAAACCGCACAACCTCACTTTTCCTTTATTGGGTACAAGGAAAAACGTGAGACTCCAAAAAGTGCATGACAAAAATGAGAAAAAACTGTAAACGACATGATTGAAAGTGGCCAGTCAGATAATGCAGATGTTATTCGGTAAATGTGCTAAATTTGTTTCATCTAGAAGTGTGATATCCCAAGCGATCAACTCATCACCAAACCATACTCTAAAAGGTATGAAGAGGGAGGTGAAGATGAGAATTCAACTCCATCATTTCTTTACACATCTGTTCTGAATAATCACGGTGTTACAAGATGTTGTGGGAGTGTAAAGCCGACAAGAAGGACGAGAGAACACACAGATATCCACCGTCATGTGTTTATTCCACTAAAAGACGGACCGAGCAAAGACAGCATGTTGTTACACCGCCCTTACCCGGGTCATTCCATAAATATTGTTCCTAGTGTATATCAGTAATCTGATCTAGTTTTATAACGTTAAAATAACCAAGACTCTTTATCTGATTGGCCACCCGGGACTAGAGATATAGGAGACATATAGGGGCTGCCGTGTCTGCTTCACATGTGGAGGGGGCGGTGGGGTAGCCTAGTGGTTAAAGCGTTAAAGCGAAGACGGTAGTAGATTAACACACTCTTATTGATCTCCCTGAGCGACTACTGGACTTACTCAAGTCTTTAATGAGTTGCTGGTCGACTCAACTTGAGGTGTACTCGCTAGGGCAGGTGCAGACTTCGGAATCTATTCCAATCAGAAGGGGGATATTCCAGGGGGACTCCTTTAGTCCTTTGCTTTTTTGTTTGTCTTTAAATCTTTTGCGTTGTCTTCTTAATAGAGAGAAGGCTTACCATACCGGACCTCCTCAGCACAGATCCCAACACCACTTACTCATCTCCTTTACATGGATGACATCGAGCTCCTTGCCAAAGGAGATACCAATTAGAAAGAACAGGTCCTCCTTGTTGAGTCCTTTTTGTGTACCGTTGCACATATGTTTTATCGGATGATCCTCTGGAGACTCTGTCAAGATTCATGATAAAAGCATGGAATTCCACGTCTATTCTAATCGTGCCCAGGTTATTGGATAGAATCTGAAATTTGAGGTTGCTTTTGTTGATGGTGATGTACTGCTGGACAGTACAGCGATGGGAGTAAACCAGGTGAAGTCCTTCAGCAAGTCTTCCCAGAGTCGGTCATTTGAATAGAAGCTTTCTGAGAAACCATTGCATCGTGTATATATGCAGTGTGCGGAACAAAATAGCAGTCCAATCGACTCCTTCGCCTTGATAAAGTCGGGTGGTCTTAAATGTGAAACAGAGGGCTTCCTGTTTGCTGCCCAAGACTAGTCACTTTCATTGAATTACAGAGTACAGCACCTTGTCAGTGGATGTCCTTCCTTGGCACAAACAGCATATCGTAAACCATATGATGGCATGGCTCGTTGCTTTTACTACCGTCTTCGCCATGCCTGTGGCTTTGACTCTGATGTCCTTCCATCGTACGACACTAAACATGCCCAGGGCGTCATGGAAAATGATGCTTTTAAACTTCTTTGGAATAGACCCATATACAGCCAACAAACCCGTTCTTGTCCTGTTTTATAAAGCCTATAAATTTATTTAGGTTATTGAATTTTCTGCCCCTTTTGACAGCAACGTGACTGGCAAGATTCAGGAATAGCATTCTTAATATGCGAACCTCTACTTTGAAATGTCTCGCTTGCATCCCATGTACACTGTCGTCAATTCTCCCCATTGATCTCGGTGCCCTTGGTTTTGTATCTCCTGATCTCTTGGAGCAGATCAGGAGAGGGCCCGGGTTCTCCATCATCAGGAGCACAGCCCTTCTGACACTGTGGGTAATACAGAAGGCTGCAGTGTTGGGGAGTCTACATATTCTCCGGAAGTTCTTGGTGGGTTCGACCCAGGCAGCGTTTTCTGGGAGAAGTCCCATTCGCTGTCTGGGCTGGGTGTAGAGGGGTAAGGGCCCTGAGCTGATGATGAGCCTTACCAACCTGACTGTGCCACGATCACCCGAACCCTCTCTGCTGCATTTTCATCTTAATCTGTAAACATAATGATAATGAGTCCATTTATATGGGGCCAACTCTATACTCTATGTATATGCTCATAGCGCTACCAATAAACTATATTACTTATTTCTAACAATTCGTTGACTGTTGCATCCTCTACCTTTTAACTCTGTATGTCGCCAACTCTTTATCCTAATAATCATCTCGCATTTCGTCCTTTAGGACATTTCTAGAGTTTCAGCCATTCGGGTCGAGAAATGTCATTTTTGTCAGCTTCCATCCAGACACTATACAGTTATATAACAGCGTGTTAAGAAATAGCAAAAGATATTCCCTGGTGACATCATCAGTCGTAGGCATTGAACATTAATTATTGTTTGTTTGTTATTTAACTCAGAAATATTCCTGTAAATAATCGATCCTGGACCAGACAATCCAGTTAGCAGAATCGTAAAACTAAAAATCATCATCATAATTTCGCACACACTTCCAGGGGACGTATAATTTTGTGCCCCTCCTGGTAATCCGTCTTAGGTATTTCAGGATATCGCCCACCATGATGATATATGTGACGGAAACAGCAAAATGGATTACAGCTCAGGATTCATTTTACATGTTTATTTTACTAGGTATGTTATCCTTTATAGGTATTTACATATTATGCAATGTTTACAAATCCAGGTTTCATATATTGGAATAGAAACATCAACACCTAGTAGCACTGAGCAAACGAATGTACGAGTATTTACACTTAATATATAGACATGTTAACACCGTTCTATGATGACAAAGCTGCAATTCCTGAACTGTTAAGACGTTAGCCTGGTGACCTTACACTGTTTGACTGAGAGACTGTGACTGACACTGTAAATGAGGGGCTGAGTGAGTGAGTGAGTGAGTATGGTTTAACGCCACTTTTAGCAATATCTAAGCAATATCACTGCGGGGAGCATAAGAAAAGCGCTTCACATATTGTACCCATGTGTAGTGTTTATGAATCATTATCAAATAGAGATAACATCGTTGTCACTAAAGACAAAAACACATGCGAAGGCTAGTCATTTATTTACCACAACCAATTTGGGACATAGTACAAGCCAATATTCCATGAGATATTTTTAGTACGATATGTCAACGTTCCCCATATGTCCTAATACAAACAGCACGCTGAAACTGCACCTAAATGAACTACTGCATGGGGAGTGCTCATAATATCATCCACTGGTTTGTTGGTCCAACTTAAATGTGTACAGGCTTAGTGAAGCCATAAACAACCAGTAATAAAAACAAACCAGTTCATTATAATAATTTTATGTTTCAAATCCTTCACATTAATGTAAGTAGTTTAAGGAAAATATCCTGGCAGCTAGAAGGAAATAAGGATGTTAAACATTGAAACAATTTAAAAGCACTGCGTCATAAAAAAATGCATAAACATCAATTTCATTATCGGGTAATAAGCCAAGCTGGTGAGAGACTTACACAGTACTGTGGCAGTAAAAGAGTTGACCAAGACTTCCATGACACTTCAGAGTTTCACCATTTTGTGGAATATACCGTATTTCCTCTAATATTTTCAACGGACCTCCAGACCTGACGCGTATTAGAGGCCCGGCGCTTATTAAAATACCCTGCATTTTTAAAAGCGGGGATGAGTACAAAGCCTTCATTCTGCCCATCTGTTCAAAGGCACTTATTAGAGGTCCGGCGCTTATTTCTTAAAGCACTGCTTTATCCCCGGCGGTTATTAGAGGCCCGGCATTTAATAGAGGAAATACGGTATGTTCCCTTTTCAACCAAGATGCAGCTGTTATAGTCATTCCTCAGTACCTGCTGCCTGATTTGCTGATTTATTTGACTTAGGGTGATTCCGTTTCGAGTCCACTAGGAAATGGACCAGCTGCGAGTTTCAACACCACAATGACCATCCTACTTTAGTCAAACACGAACCCGAAAGCAGTGATAACATGATATCATTCATGAAAATAATTCTCTCAATGCGAAAAGATTCATTTCTCTTTGTATTTAGTGTTAAACTGAATCTGACATGATCAGCTATAGCACCTATAGTTGTGTACAATGCGTTGATATGTACTGTGCTTCTATAGTTGATGATTGTAAGGCGCGGTACTCAGCAATATTCCAGTGAGTGAGTGAGTGAGTGAGTGAGTGAAAGAGTGAGTGAGTGAGAGTTTTTAGCAATATTTAAGCAATGTCACGGCTGGGGACACCAGAAATGGGCTTCATACATGTGGGGAATCGACGAGCGTGACGAGCGAACGCTTTAACCACTTGGCTACCCCCATCACCTTGCAATATTCCAGCTGCAAGATGGAGGTCTGTAAATGTTCGGACCTGGACCAGACAAACCAGGGGCTGATATCATGAGCAACGATACACTTTTCTTTTCGACATAATCAGTAAACGTGTTTCTGGGTTTCCGATCCATCACTTGATTGTCTGGTCTGTTTACACGACGCCGGGGCGGTGGGGTAGCCTAGTGGTTAACACGCCTGCTCGTCATGTTGAAAACCCATGTTCGATCCCCACATGGGTACAATGTGTGAAGTCCATTTCTGGTGCCGTGATATTGCTGGAATATTGCTAAAAGCGGCGACTCACTCACTCACTCACTGCATGACACCGTCTTTAGAAAGTGATGTGTCAGGTAACAGACATATGCATTATTGTGCACATTTAATGAGTGGAGGGTACTTTTCGCCAACACATGGTGTCATCACTTACTTCAGAGATCAATTCATATAATTGTCAGAAAATCTGGTGCTCACATTCTAGATTCTCTCTGGACACCACCACTGTTGCTGCAGCCCTTATATGCATAACGCTGTGAGTGAGTGAGTGAGTTTAGTTTTACGCCACACCCTGCAATATTCCAGCTATATGACGGCGGTCTGTAAATGATCGAGTCTGGACCAGACAAGTGATCAACAGCATGAGCATCAATCTATGCTGTGCAGCCTACACAGCCATTGCTGGGTGTTAGCGTAAAAACACTGCAGTTTGTGATGAGGCAGCGTGACACGTTGTGCGACCATGTTTCAACTATTTGTCATACAACCCGTAATTTCATTATGTTCAGTGGTGTGCTATATTGACTTGTTCTAGAAAGCAAGGTCTTGAAAGCTTTCACCAGAATCAGGGGCGTAGCAACCATTATGAAAAACACACACTGGCTTACACATGATTTTTGCTATGAAAGTTGGGCAAGCCCTTAATACTATCTAGACATATAGCTTTGCAACCTATCGGCCTTACACAAATAAAATGGCTAGCTACGCGCCTGAGAATGATTTTAGTGTATGACTTTTCTAGCACCTTGTTTTTCGTGTTCATTGTGTGTAATGATCATACCCTGGATACTCTCTAAGTCTTTATTCCAAGTTTCTGAGAGGTGAATATCGTCATCATTGTCTTATAGCCATTGTTATAACATCTCTTCTTGTAGCATATAAACTCTTCTGATCTTGACCAGCCCATTCTTGTCGTAAGAGGCGACTGACGGGATCGAATTGGTCAGGCTCGTTGACTTGGTTGACACATGTCATTGTATCCCAATTGCGTAGACCGATGCTCATGATGTTGATCACTGGTTTATCTGGTCCAGACTTGATTATTTACACACCGGCATATAGATCTAACATATATTGCTGAGCGCGGCGTAAAAGTTAACTCACTCACTTACTATTATATTGCCTCCAAGTTTGTACTGCCACACAATTTTGTATTGTTATAGTGATACCTCTGTCAATTGTAAACGTTTATTTTTAGTACACCTGTTAATTATAACACTCTGTACACACACACGGACCCAATCCACCTCTTGTTGGACCAGGAAGTCAGCTCAACAAATGTTTTACCAATGAAATAGATGCTTGCAATCTTTCTACTGCGACACATACTGCCCTACATCTCTTCCTTGTCTGGGGTGCCAGTTCAACAGGTTCTTTACACATGAAATCGCTGCTTGTAATCTTTTTATTGCGTAACAGCTCGACCTTGCCTTTGTCGCGATGATAAGATATTCATACATCGCAAACTATTTGTTGATGGGGTTATAAAAAGGTGGGAGACACAGTGACCTAAACAATTTGACATTTTCTATGACATGAATGAAACAACGGCGTAAAATTATGTTCACTTAATGTCTCCAACGAGACAGCTTTTATGCGTCGGAGTTTCCTCCACAATTCTTCAGTCAGCTATTTGTCATCCTTAAATAATCTTTCAACAATACACACGGATAGCCAATTACACAATTCGCTGTGCAGAGTAGCGTCCCTTTGGAACAACAGAAACCTAATACTTGAGTTCGAATCCCAGTTTGCCCCGATTATGCTTCTAGGCCAGTCAGTACCATACCAATGCGAGTGGGTGACAAACGTTTACCTCCAGCTTCAGATATTTTCGAGGAACTGTTGTAATGAAGAGATTTTTCGTCATTTCATTTATAGGCAATAACAAGTACCATTTTTGTTGCGGAGACAATTGGATTGAAAGCATTCTTCAGCTTTTCACATTCCAATGGTATCCTATAGTTACTTTGCTGTTCCAGCAAACCGCACAACCTCACTGTTCCTTTATTGGTACAATAAAAACGTGAGACTCCAAAATGTGCATGACAAAAATGAGAAAACACTGTAAACGACATGATTGAAAATGGCCAGTCAGATAATGCAGATGTTATTCGGTAAATTTGCTAAATTTGTTTCATCTAGAAGTGTGATATCCCAAGCGATCAACTCATCACCAAACCATACTCTAAAAGGTATGAAGAGGGAGGTGAAGATGAGAATTCAACTCCATCATTTCTTTACACATCTGTTCTGAATAATCACGGTGTTACAAGATGTTGTGGGAGTGTAAAGCCGACAAGAAGGACGAGAGAACACACAGATATCCACCGTCATGTGTTTATTCCACTAAAAGACGGACCGAGCAAAGACAGCATGTTGTTACACGGTCCGCCCTTAACTTCAGGTCATTCCATAAATATTGTTCCTCGTGTATATCAGTAATCTGATGTAGTTTTATAACTTTCAAATAACCAAGACTCTTTATCTGATTGGCCACCGGGACTATAGATATAGGAGACATATAAGGCTGCCGTGTCTGCTTCACATGTGGAGGGCGGTGGGGTAGCCTAGTGGTTAAAAGCGTTAAAGCGAAGACGGTAGTAGATGTAACACTCTCTTATTGATCTCCCTGAGCGACTACTGGACTTACTCAAGTCTTTAATGAGTTGCTGGTCGACTCAACTTGAGGTGTACTCGCTAGGAGCAGGTGCAGACTTCGGAATCTATTCAATCAGAAGGGGATATTCCAGGGGACCCCCTTTAGTCCTTTGCTTTTTGTTTGTCTTTAAATCTCTTGCGTTGTCTGCTTAATAGAGAGAAGGCTTACCATATCGGACCTCCTCAGCACAGATCCCAACACCACTTACTCATCTCCTTTACATGGATGACATCGAGCTCCTTGCCAAAGGAGATACCAATTAGAAAGAACAGGTCCTCCTTGTTGAGTCCTTTTTGTGTACCTTTGCACATATTTTTTATCAAATGATCCTCTCGAGACTCTGTCAAGATTTATGATGAAAGCATGGAATTCCACGTCGTGCCAAGGTTATTGGATGAATCTGAAATTTGAGGTTGCGTTTGTTGATGGCGATGTACTGCTGGACGGTACAGCGATCGGAGTAAACCAGGTGAAGTCCTTCACCAAGTCTGCCCAGAGTCGGTCATTTGAATCAGCTTTCTGAGAAACCATTGCATCGTGTATATATGCAGTGTGCGGAACAAAATAGTAGTCCAATCGACTCCTTCGCGTGGATAAAGTCGGCTGGTCCTAAATGTGAAACAGAGGACTTCCTGTTTGCTGCCCAAGACCAGTCACTTTCCTGTCGCAATCGCCAAAATGTGATTTTATAAGAAAATAAACTGAGGGGCAAAGAAACGTCCCCAAAGTAAAATTTGAAAAACAGTTGTTCTGTTGTCGTTATGACGGAAATTTATTTAGGAACACATCTCCCGAACGCATCCCCACGTCTCACAGAAAGGAAATCCACGTGGAGTTTTTGTAAGCATGAAAATTGCTTTTATTCACGTTTTTGCATGCTTCGGTGGAAACATACCAATATGAAAGTACAGTATAAAAATTATGCTCGACTGTTCGAATTCATCACTTCATACGTTGGACACAAAAGAACATGCCTCGACTCACGGCAGAACAGAGAGAACGAGCTATTGGGATGTTGCAGCTGGGTGCTTCTCACAGTCACGTTGCAAGAATCATGGGTTGCAGCAAGAAAAACCATCACCAGACTGATGACACGCTTCAGAACAACAGGTCGGACTGCAGACGGGCCTAGGACAGGAGACCACCCGTAACCACCCCCTCAGGAAGACCGCCATTTACGGGTGCTTCACTTGCGCAACAGATTCCTGACTGTGACGTCATCAGCAACAACCAGCCTTACCCATCCAGTCAGTAGAAGGACCATATCCAGACGACCCCGCCGATTCGGTATCAGGAGCCTACAGACCATTCCGGGGCGTGACGTTAACGCGTGAACATCGACGTCGTCGCTTGGCTTGGGCACGTAGAGTTCGGCAGTGGCAGCCGCGAACTGGCGCCGGGTACTCTTCAGTGACGAGAGCCGCTTCCAGTTGAACAAAGCTGATGGTCGGGTACGCCAGTCTGAACGTCGGAACAGAACGCACAGCACGTTGTTGCTTTGGCTCAAGCTCTACAGGAAGAATGGCGTCGCATCCCAGATCACGTGATCAGACGTCTTGTGCACTCTGCACGACGTCGTGTGGCAGCATGCATCGCTGCAAGAGGTGGACACACTCGCTACTGAGGAGTTGGACGCTCAAAGACACTCTGTCAGTACTGATGTGCATGTGTTGTCATGATCGAAACCCGGACATTTGAACCTCCTGTGAAAAACGTCACAAAACTCTACTTACAGCAAATTGTTTCAATTGTTCTGTAATGACAGTCTGCATAATATGTTCAAAGCAATTATATAAAACATTTCAACATTGAATTGCACGTGTTTGTATCATTTTATGATAAAAATGATCGGGGACGTTTCTTTTGCCCCTCAGTTTATTAACATGAAATGTCGATTATGCATTGAATTTACAGAGACCAGCACCTTGTCACTGGATGTCCTTCCTTGGCACAAACAGCATATCGTAAACGACATGATGGCTCGTGGCTTTTTGACTTTTACCATGCCTGTCTTTGATAGGTCCTTCCATTGTACGACCCAAACCCGGGCGTCTTGTCCTGTTTTATAAAACAAACCTATGAATTTATTTATGTTATTGAATTTTCTGCCCCTTTTGACAGCAACGTGATTGACAAGATTCAGGAAAAGCATGATAAATATGCGGACCTCACCTTTGAAATGTCTCGCTTGCATCCCATGTACACTGTCGTCAATTCTCCCCATTGATCTCGGTGCCCTTGGTTTTGTATCTCCTGATCTCTTGGAGCAGATCAGGAGAGTGTCCGGGTTCTCCGTCATCAGGAGCACAGCCCTTCTGACACTGTGGGTAATACAGAAGGCTGCAGTGTTGGGGAGTCTACATATTCTCCGGAAAGTTCTTGGTGGGTTCGACACAGGCAGCGTTTCCTAAGAGAAGTCCCATTCGCTGTCTGGGCTGGGTGTAGAGAGGGCAAGGGCCCTGAGCTGATGATGAGCCTTACCAACCTGACTGTGCCACGATCACCCGAACCCTCTCTGCTGCATACTATCTTTAATCTGTTGAACATTGTTTGTTTGTTATTTAACTCAGAAATATTCCTGTAAATAATCGATCCTGGACCAGACAATCTAGTGAGCAGAATCGTAAAACTAAAAATCATCACCATAATTTCGCACACACTTCCAGGGGACGTTACTCTTTGCACCTCCTGGTAATCCGTCTTAGGTATTTCAGGATATCGCCCACCATGATGATATATGTGACGGAAACAGCAAAATGGATTACAGCTCAAGATTCATTTAACATGTTTATTTTACTAGGTATGTTATCCTTTATAGGTATTTACATATTATGCAATGATTACAAATCCAGGTTTCATATGTTGGAATAAAAACATCAACACCTAGTAGCACTGAGCAAACGAATGTACGAGTATTTACACTTCATATATAGACATGTTAACAACGTTCTAGGATGACAAAGCTGCAATTCCTGAACTGTTAAGACGTTAGCCTGGTGACCTTACACTGTTTGACTGAGAGAGAGACTGTGACTGACACTGTAAATGAGGGGCTGAGTGAGTGAGTGAGTATGGTTTTACGCCACTTTTAGAAATATTTCAGCAATATCACAGTGGGGGACATAGGAAATGGGCTTCAGACATTGTACCTATGTGGGGAACGAACCTTGGTCTTCGGCGTGACGAGAGAACGTTTCAACCACCGCCCCATGAGGGGCTGAGACTATGAGACTATAACCCTGTGTTATGTGACTGTATGATACACGATGTACAATCTACTGGGGTATATGTGTAGCTAGAGTGAGTGAGTTTAGTTATACCCCACACTCAGCAATATTCAAGCTAGAAATACGTGCTGTAAGGTATGTTAGGCGTGATGCAGTGGCTATGTCATCTGGAAGGCTTGTCCATTTCGTGTTGAACCTGTTCCTCTCACACCTTGTGGTCACTGATGCTTCTAAAGACAGTAATTGTATTGCCTCATTCAAAATATGTCTCCACTTTGTCAAGCTGCAGCATTCAGGTCAATGCTACTCTAAATGGAATCATGCGTGATGTGGGTATCATATGGTCATGGGTACTATGTGATGGTTGACACAGGTGATGTAAGGTGTCATATGGTGATGGGTACCACGTGTTGATTGACACAGGTGATGTAAGGTGTCATATGGTTTTGGATACCATGTGATGGTTGACACAGGTGATGTAAGGTGTCATATGGTTTTGGATACCATGTGATGGTTGACACAGGTGATGCAAGGTGTCATATGGTTTTGGATACCACGTGTTGGTTGATACATGTGATGTAAGGTGTCATATGGTTTTGGATACCATGTGATGGTGGACACAGGTGATGTAAGGTGTCGTATGGTGATGGGTACCACGTGTTGGTTGACACAGGCGGTGTAAAGTATCATATGGTTATGGGTATCACGTGTTGGTTGACACAGGCGGTGTAAAGTATCATATGGTTATGGGTATCACGTGTTGGTTGACACAGGCGGTGTAAAGTATCATATGGTTTTGGATACCACGTGTTGGTTGACACAGGCGATGTAAAATATCATATGGTTTTGGATACCACGTGTTGGTTGACACAGGCGGTGTAAAGTATCATATGGTTTTGGATACAACGTGTTGGTTGACACAGGCGATGTAAAGTATCATATGGTTTTGGATACCACGTGTTGGTTGACACAGGCGATGTAAAGTATCATATGGTTTTGGATACCACGTGTTGGTTGACACAGGCGGTGTAAAGTATCATATGGTTATGGGTATCACATGAAGTTTGACACTAGTGATGGTATCATGTGGTGATTTGTACAACGTGAAGATTAACACAAGTAATGAAAGGTATCACATAGTAATGGGTACCATGTGAATGTTGACAGAAGTGGTGTAAGGTATCATATGGAGATCGATACCAAGTGATGGTTGACACAGGTGGTGTAAGGTATCATATGGTAATGTATACCATGTGATGATTGAGGTTGACACAGGTGGTGTACGGTATCATGTACTGATGGATGCCAAGTGGAGGTGGACACAGGTGGAGAAAGGTATGATATGAACATCCTTGATGACCGGCTTATGAGTCCGCGGCTCCGAAAGCTGAAATATACAGACACATATGATATAGAAGACCTATACCGTTTGGGACACGCTACACGTACATCATGCACGCACTGAAACTAGATTTCCATCTTCCTGTTAATAGTGCTGATACAACAAAAGTAATACTAAAGTACTGAGGACCGGGATGTTACAATATATATCGCCTGGCTGACCGTGTACTATGGCAGCATGACGTAGTCAATTGTTATCAATCACCGGTTTGGTCGGGATATATTCCTTCATTTCCATAATTACCGGATAAATATGGTATCTGCCTTCACAACACTTCTGTATATATCTCACCTTTCTCCTTGAGGCCGTTGTCGTAGTTCCTGAAGATAAAGTAGGTGAGGATAATGACGGCGACCCGAACTGCTGCTGCCAGAAAGCCTGCGGTGATGGAGCACGCCGCTAGCGCCGGGGCCACTGTCAGCCGTGTAAACGCCTGCAGGTATGCATAGTCATACATATGTGAAATAGTAACATTAGTAACGGGAGTGCGAGGGCATTCAAGTGTATTACTGTAGGCCATTCTGTGTCAATAGTGGCTAATTCTGTGGGACTAGCACTCAGTCATTCCTAAGGTATAACAACTACAAACTAGGTATTACTGTAGGTCATTCTGTGTCAGTAGTGGGTAATTCTGTGGGACTAGCGGTCAGTCATTCCTAAGGTATAACAACTACAAACTAGGTATTACTGTAGGTCATTCTGTGTCAGTAGTGGGTAATTCTGTGGGACTAGCGGTCAGTCATTCCTAACGTATAACAACTACAAACTAGGTATTACTGTAGGTCATTCTGTGTCAGTAGTGGCTCATTCTGTGGGACTATCGCTCAGTCATTCCTAAGATATAACAACTACAATCTAGGTATTACTGTAGGTCATTCTGTGTCAGTAGTGGCTCATTCTGTGGGACTAGCACTCAGTCATTCCTAAGGTATAACAACTACAAACTAGGTATTACTGTAGGTCATTCTGTGTCAGTAGTGGCTAATTCTGTGGGACTAGCGGTCAGTCATTCCTAACGTATAACAACTACAAACTAGGTATTACTGTAGGTCATTCTGTGTCAGTAGTGGCTCATTCTGTGGGACTAGCACTCAGTCATTCCTAAGGTATAACAACTACAAACTAGGTATTACTGTAGGTCATTCTGTGTCAGTAGTGGCTAATTCTGTGGGACTATCGCTCAGTCATTCCTAAGGTATAACGACTACAATCTAGGTATTACTGTAGGTCATTCTGTGTCAGTAGTGGCTCATTCTGTGGGACTAGCACTCAGTCATTCCTAAGGTATAGCAACTACAAACTAGGTATTACTGTAAGCAATTCTGTGTCAGTAGTGGGTAATTCTGTGGGACTAGCACTCAGTCATTCCTAAGGTATAACAACTACAAACTAGGTATTACTGTAGGTCATTCTGTGTCAGTAGTGGCTCATTCTGTGGTAGTGTTTGTGCACTCAAATGTCTTAATGTAATTTATTCCAGTGTATTTGTGTATTACGTCGTAGTAACTATATAATCACCATTGTTAGTACGAGATCATAGATCATTCTTTGTTAGCACTCTGTAATTTCATAGTACTACTGGGTGTCTTCATGTCCATGGTAGTACGAGATCATTTTACAGTAATAACGTAGGTAATGCTTGTGACGTTTTCGGTGTGAAACGCTCGTTTAAAAATGAATAAAGCGCACGGCATGATCACAAACCTTGGTTCGGCCAAGAATGCAGAGATAAACGTAATGACTTTCATGAATCCAAACGCAAATACTTTAATTGCAAAACATCTCTTAATAAAGCTGAGTACCGCCGATGTTCTAAAGAGTATATTAAGTGTATGAATAAGCATATCAAGCAGCATAAAAATGAATTTTGTAAATTGATTAGAGACAAAGAAAAGCACAAGCCTAAAGAATTTTGGAATATGCCCACAAAGAGTAAAATTAATATCTCTAGTAACGTTTATGATATTGATAAATATTTTGAACATTTTAAAGATATAAATGGGAAACACATTTCGATTACCCCGAAATAGACCGCGAAATCATCGAAAAAGGCTACTATGACTACATGCTTAATAAAGATATATCACTTGAAGAAATAGCTTTTGCAATTAAAAACCTTAACGCAATAAAGCCCCTTATAGATTCATTTGATCTACTTGGTGCTACATATGTTGAACACTTTAATTTGATTTTATCAACGGGAATATTACCGGAAGCATGGTTGGCGGGCTCTATCAAACCCAACTACAAAGGAAAGGGAGATAAATCTGACCCAAACGCATATCGACCAATTACGATACTCAGCTGTTTCGGTAAACTGTTCACATGTACTAGTTTTCTGAATAACACACCTTTCTTGAAATAAAGAATATATTAATCCCTGCCCAGGCGGGTTTTAGGAATGATCACTCAACAAATGATAACATCTTTGTAATGAATATGCTCAACCAATTATTTAAACCTAGTAAAAGAAAATTGTTCTGTGCTTTTATTGACTTTTCAAAAGCGTTTGATTATGTATGGAGGGTTGGGTTCTGGCATAAGCTACTCAACAATGGAATTTATGGCAGATTTTTAACTCTTGTTCAAAATATGTATGCTAATATCAAATATTGTGTACTATCAAACAATAATATGTCAGATTACTGCCATGCTACTCTGGCGTGCGCCAAGGTGGTAACATTTCCCCTCTTTTGTTCTGTTTATTCATAAATGACCTGGAGGAATTCCTTACTTATGATGAATGTACATCTGTGAGTCTTTGTAACTTCCCAGATTTTGATATGAACCTATGTATTTCATTTATGATACTACTTTATGCAGATGACACAGTCCTTTTTGCCGACTCAGCTCCTGAACTTCAACGTACTCTTAACTCATTCCATACATATTGTAACATGTGGCATCTGGAAGTAAACCTAGATAAAACAAAGGTACTTATATTTGGGAGCGGTCCAGCAAAATACTCTAAGCTAAAGTTCCATTATGGAAATACTTTGATTGGCATTGTAGATGATTACATTTATCTTGGAGTGACTTTCAAAAAGAAACAGCAAATTCAATAAAGCAATAAAAAAAACCTTTCAGACAGCGCACCAAAGCTATGTTTTGCCTTTTGAAAAAAAAATCAAGAAACTGTAATACACCTATAGATTGTTTACTGAAAGCATTTGATGTTATGATATCACCGATCGTGCTTTATGGTTGTGAAACATGGGCATATGAACATTTACAAGTTATTGTGAAGATTCATTTGAGATTTCTTGAATTAGCTTTTTTATGTATTAGCCGCTAAAAGGGTAATCTGTTTACTGGTATAAGCTACATTCTGTTGGAACTGCTCCAAAACTATCAAAATTGATTTATAATTATGCACTTATCCAAGGCGTTAGAGAAAATGAATATGATATTAGGACCAAAGACGCAAAAGGTATGCTTGATAAATGTGGCCTATCCTATATATACAGTATATTTTAAAGCCCCGTAAATGTTTCATGCCAATGGCTAACTTCTCAGGTAGAATCAATTTTTAAAAGTTTGAAAGTTGACATAGAAAATAGCCCTAAAGATTTCTATTACACATACATTAAAAATCTCCTGATTTTAGAAAACTATCTCTTCCTGCCGGCTTATGTACATATACCAACTTTAAAATACAGAACCTATAACCCTAACCTACCTGTTGAAGTCGGCCGTTGGCATGGCATTGATTGTGAAAATAGAACCTGCAATCTCTGTAAATCACCTGCTGTAGCAGATGAATTTCATTATTTATTTAAATGCCAAGTTTTTATTGAAAAAAGAAAGAAATACATTCCCATTAAATACTTATCTTTCCCTAATCTAATGACTTATAAAACCTATTTTTGAAACAAAATCTTGCACAATCACAAAATACGTAAACTTAGTTGATAAAAGTGTGAAAAAAACTAAATAATTATATTGTAAACGGTAACTATGTTGTATTAATGTTGTTAATCTACTGGGGTATTACTATATTTTTAAGAGACGTATATTTTATATTTTGTATCCTTCTCAAATGTATACATTTACTTACGGGATTATCTTCATTTTTACCTTACCTTGACAATTTTATAAATGACATAGCAGAGATCCAGAGGACTCAGACCCCAAAACACATATGTCATGATCTTGCTCTCGTGGCGCACCTGCAACAAGGCAGAACCGCATGAAGTTTGACACAGGTTTCATATGGTGATGGGTACCAGGTGATGTTTAACGGAAGTGATGAAAGGTATCATATGGTGATGGGTACCACGTGTGTGATATACAGTTAAATACAACAGTTGTGTTCTACTTCGCGTTTCGATGGGGAAACGTTTGATGATAGATGTCACTTTATATGAGAACAACACACTTCAGCAGTTCGATGGTGTCACTGCACCCCAAAGATGCAAATATTTCAGCATACATAAAAAACGCTGGCTAAAATATGAGTTACTTGTTTCTGTTAACAATTTCCATAGACAATTTGTGATCACAGATTTGAAAGAATATTTAGTGCTTAACATAATTTAACATTGCTTACACATGCATGTCCCAAGAAGAACCAGCCTATGGTTACGACGATACCGACACAGAGAACAACGATGTCAAGTGTGTTGATATTGACGCCGTTTACAAGAATCAGGATAACCATGGTGATCTGAAATGTAAATATCAATAAACATTTACAGCTTCAATATTTAGAGTACAAGCAATTCGTTCTCTAGAACACTGGTTTTCTTTGAAGAGTAGATTTACGGCTACTGTAGCTCAGCTTGTGTTTTAGGAAGCGAAAAAGCTGTCCCAACTGTTACATAGTCATATTCCACCAGCCACATACACTAGTTTGACATGTAGTAACAGTATATCACCCTGAATCAGGGAAATACACTGTATGAGAACATCACGGAGATTACTACACTAGTGTCTGTCTCGTTCTGAATAATTGACCAGTTGAATACCAGGTCCAGGTAAATCAGGGAAATGTAAAACATTAAAGATATAGAGATTCCTACAGAAGTGTCCGTCATTGTGGCCATACTACGTTCTTTAATGCTTTATTTGAACCAAACACCCAAAGACACTTTATTAAACCCATTTATATATTAAAGATGTAAGAATGACATTAAACAATATCGATCATGTCTCGTTTAAAGGTTTACGTGCAAATAGAAGGTTGCAGGTGGGAACACGTCTGAATATTGTCAACACGCTGCATGTTTCTCAGTCTGTCCCCAGCTGATTGCGGACCGGATGCCAACAGACACATAACGTCGATGATCGACGCTCTTAGGACGCCACTGTGCCAACGTGTACAACGTGTTGGGCAACGTTTCCTCATTCAAGATGATAATGCATGTGCTTTTCGTGCCAGGTTTGAGACACCATTCGTCCAACAGCAAAACATCCATGTTACGCCCTGACCAGCACTTAGTCATAACTTCCTCCTCCTTGGACATGTCTGGGACCCACTCTCACTGAACTCAGTGCTGCTCTCGGGGGACTCAGTGCTGCTCTCGGTGAACTCAGTGCTGCCTCATTGACCTGGACTGGGATGTCAAAGTCTAATCCAGCCACCTCTCCCATTGATCTCAGTGCTGCAGTTAATGAACTCTCGGTGAACTCAATGCTGCTCTCGGTGAACTCAGTGCTGCCTCATTGACCTGGTCTGGGACGTCAAAGTCTAATCCAGCCACCTCTCTCATTGATCTCAATGCTGCAGTTAATGAACTCTCGGTGAACTCAATGCTGCTCTCGGTGAACTCAGTGCTGTCTCGTTGACCTGGTCTGGGACGTCAAAGTCTAATCCAGCCACCTCTCTCATTGATCTCAGTGCTGCAGTTAATGAACTCTCTCAGTGAACTCAGTGCTGCCTCGTTGACCTGGTCTGGGAACTCAATGCTGCTCTCTTGGTGAACTCAGTGCTGTCTCGTTGACCTGGTCTGGGACGTCAAAGTCTAATCCAGCCACCTCTCCCATTGATCTCAGTGCTGCAGTTAATGAACTCTCGGTGAACTCAATGCTGCTCTCGGTGAACTCAGTGCTGTCAGTGCTGGGACGTCAATGTCTCGTCTCTCATGATCCTGGTCTGGGACGTCAAAGTGCTAATCAAAGTCAATCCAGCCACCTCTCCAATTGATCTCAATGCTGCAGTTAATGAACTCTCGGTGAACTCAATGCTGCTCTCGGTGAACTCAGTGCTGTCTCATTGACCTGGTCTTGGACGTCAAAGTCTAATCCAGCCACCTCTCTCATTGAACCTAGTGGTGCTCTTAATGAACTCAGTGCTGTTCTTGGTGTACTCAGTGCTGCCTCGTTGACCTGGTCTTGGACTTCAAAGTCTAATCCAGCCACCTCTCCCATTGATCTCGGTGCTGCAGTCAATGAACTCTCGGTGAACTCAATGCTGCTCACGGTGAACTCAGTGCTGCCTCGTTGACCTGGTCTGGGACTTCAAAGTCTAATCCAGCCACCTCTCCCATTGATCTCGGTGCTGCAGTCAATGAACTCTCGGTGAACTCAATGCTGCTCACGATGAACTCAGTGCTGCCTCGTTGACCTGGTCTGGGACTTCAAAGTCTATTCCAGCTAGACACTCGACGCTCTCATTGATCTCAGTGCTGCTCTAGAAGATCTGTCTTAATGATTCCCATCAGCCCCTACCTTTCTGGCATGAATGTTTGTATGAATGTATTTGTTGCGTAATTATGTATCCGCAATATTCTACATACATGACGATTGCCTGTAGTCAATCGAGTGTGGTTGATATTATGAGTAACATGATTATCTCCCCTACAGCAGGTATGGTGACATAGTATATACTAGAATCCTCACCCCGAGTTGAAGGTCAAGCTTGAGAAGGTCCAGGAAGAGGAAGAGTTTGTTGCACATGGCCTGCAGCATGGAGCTGGCACCGACCGTCCTGAAGATGAGGTTCCCTGACAGCAGGTACTCCCTGCCCAGCCACCCACCCAGCCCCACCACCACGGGCGCAAGGCAGCACGCAATGATCAGCCGGACCTGAAGGAGACAAGCTGAAGTGAGCTGAACATGATTAAACTGAACTGGGTTGGACTGAGCTCAGATGAATTAAACGAAACTGACCAAGTCAAAACATTGAGTACACAACAGTTTCGTGTCCTGCTGACTGGGTTCCGTCCTATTGCGCACCTTAGTACAATAACCAGTCCAGAATTTTGAGACTAATTCATTCAACCGGGTACATAAATATTTATCAGTTTTATTTGATACATCTAAGCACTTGTATATTGCAACACTACGCTCCTTCTAATCCTTGCAAACACGTCGTGCAGCGTGCTCTGTCGTACAGCGTGCTCTGACAAACGGAAATCGTGGAAATCTCAAAACGAGGCTCTACCGCTACCGTTTGGCGGTCTGGTACGGATTTGATATTTTATCAATCACATTGTGCACTGAATAAGTGCAAAGAACACATAACAGGTGTAACCAGTGAGCCAAATGAATTGTGAATCATTTTACGACCTCATCAAACAGACCTCATCAAACAGGCGTCTTAGTTAAGGTCATGCTGCCTAAACCTCGCCATAAAATATAGAAATACAATGTTATTAAAGTTTAGAAATAAAATTAAGTTGTAAATACCATTTTCTTATGAAACAATGAATTGGAATTCAGTGTAACCATAGTTGTTCGTGGTGTCTCTTTTCACTTTTACACGAGAAAATACGGATCGGCTGAAAAGTAGGTCATAGTCTGAATAGGTAAATGAGATTGAGCTGAACTGAACATTGTTTAACTAAACTGGATTGAATTGAGCTCTGATGAGCTAAACTGAACTGAATAAAACTGAACTGAGCTGAGCTGTGCTGAGTGAACCGACCCAACCCGACCCGATCAGACCTGACCTGACCTGAACTAAACTGGAATAAACGTGAACTGACCCGACCCGACCCGACCCGACCCAATCTGACCTGACCCGACCTGACCCGACTCAACCCGACCCGATCAGACCTGGCCTGAACTAAACTGGAATAAAAATGAATTGACCCGACCCGACCCGACCCGACCAGAACTGACCCGACCTGACCTGACCCGACCCGATCAGACCTGACCTGACCTGACCTGAACTAAACTGGAATAAAAGTGAACTGAACTGACCCAACCCGACCTGATTCGATCTGACCTGACCTGAACTAAACTGGAATAAAAGTGAACTGAACCCGATGACCCGACTTGACCTGACCTGATCAGACCCCGGCCTGATCGACCCGGGCCCGACCCGATCCGGTCCGACCTGAACTAAACTGGAATAAAAGTGAACTGACCCTGGTCTGATCCAGATCAGATCTGACCTGACCTGAACTAAACTGGAATAAAAGTGAACTGAACCGACCCAACCCGACCCACCCGACCTGATCAGACCTGACCTGACCTGAACTAAACTGGAATAAAAGTGAACTGACCTGACCCGATCTGACCTGACCTGACCTGAACTAAACTGGAATAAAAGACCTGACCTGACCAACCCTGACCTGAACTAAACTGGAATAAAGTTAACTGACCTGACCTGACCCGACCTGACCTGAACTAAACTGGAATAAAAGTTCTGACCTGACCCGACCTGACCTGAACAGATTTCACTGGAATAAAAGTGAACTGAACCGACCCAACCCGACCTGATCAGACCTGACCTGACCTGAACTAAACTGGAATAAAAGTGAACTGACCCGACCTGGACCTGAATTGAACTAAGCTGGAATAAAAGTGAACTGACCTGACCCAACCCGACCCGACCCGACCTGACCTGAACTAAACTGGAATAAAAGTTAACTGACCTGACCCGACCTTACCCGACCTGACCCGACCCGACCCGATCAGACCTGACCTGACCTGAACTAAACTGGAATAAAAGTGAACTGAACCGACCCAACCCGACCTGATCAGATCCTACCTGACCTGAACTAAACTGGAATAAAAGTGAACTGACCCGACCCGACCTGACCTGACCCGAACCGATCAGACCTGACCTGACCTGAACTAAACTGGAATAAAAGTTAACTGACCTGACCCGACCTTACCCGACCTGACCCGACCCGACCCGATCAGACCTGACCTGACCTGAACTAAACTGGAATAAAAGTGAACTGAACTGACCCAACCCGACCTGATCAGATCTGACCTGACCTGAACTAAACTGGAATAAAAGTGAACTGACCCGACCTGACCCGACCTGATCAGACCTGACCTGACCTGAACTAAACTGGAATAAAAGTTAACTGACCTGACCCGACCTGACCCGACCAGATCAGATTTGACCTGACCTGAACTAAACTGGAATAAAAGTGAACTGAACCGACCCAACCCGACCTGATCAGACCTGACCTGACCTGAACTAAACTGGAATAAAAGTGAACTGACCCCACCTGACCCGACCTGATCAGACCCGACCTGACCCGACCTAAACTGACCTGACCTGAACTAAACTGGAATAAAAGTGAACTGACCTGACCCGACCTGACCCGACCCGATCAGACCCGACCTGACCTGACCTGAACTAAACTGGAATAAAAGTTAACTTACCTGACCCGACCTGACCCGACCCGACCCGACCCGACCTGACCTGACCCGAACCGATCAGACCTGACCTGACCTGAACTAAACTGGAATAAAAGTGAACTGAACTGACCCAACCCGACCTGATCAGATCTGACCTGACCTGAACTAAACTGGAATAAAAGTGAACTGACCCGACCTGATCAGACCTGACCTGACCTGAACTTGACTGGAATAAAAGTGAACTGACCCGATCCGACCCGACCCGACCCGACCCGATCAGACCTGACCCGATCCGATCCGATCCGATCAGACCTGACCTGACCTGAACTAAACTGGAATAAAAGTGAATTGACCCGACCCAATATGAACTGATCTGACTTTTTACTGGCATTCTAGAAGTCGAAACGTCGAAGTTGTATATCCATAAAAAGTGTCCTCATTCTTGAACTGAACTGAATAAAAGCGAACTGAACTGACCCATTTCGACATGACCCAACCAGACCTGAACTGATCTGAACTGAATCGAACTGAACTGAACAGAAGCAAACTGAACTGAGCTGCACGGGACTGATAATCTGATACTAATTGTCGTTACCTAATTTGGGTTTTGACAATATGCTCTATTTCGTTTAACAAACTGTCCAAATTTAGAATAGTTATATTATGTTATTACTATATAACTATCATAGTAAATGGTTGATGTTTGGTGTGCGAAAAAAGGAGTAATGATTTATTTATACTAATCATAATGATATTGATATATTCGTTTACTGACCAGCTTTATAGTGTCCTGCTTTCCGACGGAATAGTTGACGATGAGGTAGACGAGCATGATGATGGTGGTGATGACGAGGATGAAGATTTCATACGGGCGTTCCTTCAGTACCCCGTGCACCAGATAGAACAAGCAGAAGCCTACGGATGAAGAACTGTGCGATTGAGGAAGTTGGTTTTAATGGTGCTTTGAATGATCTTTCGGTCATCTAAGCGTGATGTGAAGATAGAAGCGATAACACCCTTTCCACATTCATACGAAATATCTGCCCTTATGAGCAGATATTTGTTTCAGCAGTATTACAGCTGTATGATGTTGTTTGTGAACAAATCGGGTCTGAACCAGACAATCCAGTGATTGTCACCATGCAATACGATGACAGAGCATGTGTTCATGAATCACTATGAAATAGTGATGATACCAGGTGTTCGCGAAAAGGTGGGAGTATTCTGCCCCACCGGTGGCACCCGTCATAAACATATGCTAAGTCTAGTCATTTGTTCACCTGAAATAATTCGGGAACGTATGGTATAAGTCAAAATAGGGAATTGCATCGGACAATCGGACAATCCCCAAATGGCGTTTGCCCTGCATGTCAACCTCGTTGGTGAAACCCATGCACAAGAATGTTCATGCGAAAAAACCCAGGATCTTTATCAGAACGAATCTAATATGTGTGTCGACGATCAGCGAATCCTGACATGACTAAGGGATATAACTCTATTCAGCTAAATGCGACGACTAATACCACTGTATCCAGCACAGGTATGTGTATAGATTTAACTGTTTACTCACATACCAGTGTAATCTAATCCGCTATAGTCTTCAGATGTCTTGTTTGGTTCAGTTGTTGTTCTACGCCGCACTCAGTAATATTCCAGCTCTATGGCAGCGGTCTGTAAATAATCGAGTCTGGACGAGACAACCCAGGGATCAACATCATGAGCATCGATCTACGCAGTTGGGATACGATGACATGTGTCAACAAGGTCAGCGAACCCCACTACCCGATCCCGATCCTTCGGGGTGTAATAGCAATATATCTTGGTAACTTAGAATTTTTGCCTTAGGAATTTGCTTAGAATGCGTTAATTAGAAGAGACGTACATGCATTGACAATGATGACGAGGGCGAACACGAAGTCCGTTTGGTGTTTGTCCACAGTGGCCAGCTTGTAGATGGTGAAGCCAGTGGATGCGACAATGGCGATTGCAGATACAACGAGGAACACCAATTCCTTCCTTTCAATATCTTGGATCCTCCGAATCTGAAATTAGATTGGGATTTAATGCAGTTGTTCATGCCACAACAAGCGACATCAAGAATAGTGAGTGAGTGAGTTGTATTTTACGCCGCTTTAGCAATATTCCAGCAATATCCCGGCGGGGCACACCAGAAAAGGGCTTCACACATTGTACCCTTGTGGGTAATCGAACCCGGGTCTTCGGTGTGCCGAGCAGACGCTTTAACCACTAGGCTACCCACCGCCCCACATCAAGAATTGGTTCTACATATTGAACTTGTGATACTTCTGGAATGTTGTTCAAAGCAAAGTTATAACTAACCTGCACCTTAGTATAATAGCATAATATAACTTAGCATTGTTTTCCTGATACTCTAAGACTTTTAAGACTTCATGTTAAAATCGTTCGCTGTTTTGGTGGTGACATCGCTTCATTTGCCCAACAATTTCTTGTTTCGACGGTTTGTTGATAGAAACCTTCTCCAACATAGATGGTATTATTGCTCGAGTGCAGCCCACAAGCTCTGTGTCTTGCGACCAGTAATCGAAACTGAAACCCGACTCCAAAACGCAAGATTTACGAGCAGTAATTTAATCCTTGACGCAAAGTGCCCTTCCTCCTGTCTAAACTTTACAAGGTCTCACTGTTACGGGTACAGGATAACGCGGCAAAGGGCGATGCACAGATATTTTTTCTATAATGAGTGAGTGAGTTTAGTTTTACGCCGCACTCAGCAATATTCCAGCTATATGGCGGCGGTCTGTAAATAATCGAGTCTGGACCAGACAATCCAGTGATCAATAGCAGGGCATCGATCTGCGCAATTGGGAACCAATGACATGTGTCAACCAAGCCAGCGAGCCTGACCACCCGATCTCGTTAGTCGCCTCTTACGACAAGCATGGGTTACTGACGGCCAATTCTAACCCGGACCTTCACGGGTATATCTTTTCTATAGGGATCGGGGTACAATTTAAAAAATATAATCGCATTCATTCAGAAAACGTTTTGCGTTTGTAAGCCAAAACTTGAGTTGATTGGATCCGGTTCTGTCGCGCTGTGACTAAGTGGTAGAGCGTGGTTGCCTTGGCTAGCTATCCCCTCCGGCGGGGACGTGCGACACATGTACTTCACACCTTGGATGGCACACACGACAGCCGCGTTATAACCGAGTGTATCCGAGAGTTGGGATGACTGATATGTCTGGCTGATAGCGGCAGCATGAAGGACACCATGCATGTCAGAGGGAGAACACTGTTCATGGTCAACGGCTGATGACATACATTTGAGATCTGAATTGGCGTGTTTTCAAAAGTGAGGGGTTTTACATTAACTTTTATGTCAATTTCTTCAAAGTTTCTAGGTTTTGGGTGTTTATTAGTTGTTTAACGCTGTACTTAGCAATATTCCAGCTATGTGGCGGCGAGCTGTATATAATCGAGTCTGGAGCAGACAATCCAGTGATCAAGAGCATGAGCATCGATCTACGCAGTTGGGAACCGATGACATGTGTCAACCAGGTCAACGAGCATGACCACTCGATCCCGTTAGTCGCTTTTTACGACAAGCATTGGTTTCGGAACACAATTCTAACTCGGATCTTCGCGCGGAGTTTCGTATTTTAATCTGAAATTAACAGTGAACCAAATAAAAATAAACTCTTCAGTGAAAGCGAAAGGCTGTAGTAATCTAAGCTGTCGAGCATTTTGTTTTCTGTTGTGTGAATGTTTGAATGCAGGTCCATCGGAATTAACCGACTTTTATATATTTGTTTTAATTTTAGAATTGGGTAGGTGACTCTTGACCATCATGGCATGGTAAACGTATGTTCAGCCATCAGCTGTTGCTCCTGTTTCAACCTGCCACTACGTCGCAACATGGAACATATAAGGCCAGCATACCAGGAAGGGAGGGAGTTTAGTTTAACGCCGATTTTAGCAATATTCCAGCAATATGACACCAGAAATAGGCTTCACACATTGTACGCATGTGGGGAATCGAACCCGGGCCTTCAGCGTGACGAGAGAACGCTTTAATCAGTCGGTTACTTCCACCGCCCTGCCAGTATATGAACTGAGGGTGGAATCTGCCAAAACCCTGTATTAGTACTATAAAGGTTTACCTTCGATCTACACTATATATATTATGGACGATGACATCCGACCGATCTCTTGCACTGGGTGAAGTATGATGGACGCCGGTACCCATTTTCTAACAGTAGGAGATGCATTGTGGACGCCAATATCCACCTGCAATCTTACAGTAGGAGATGCATTATAGACTCCGACATCCACCTGGCATCTTACAGTAGGAGATGCATTATGGGTGAAGACATCCACCTGGCATCTTACAGTAGAAGATGCATTATGGACGCCAATATCCACCAGGCATCTTACAGTAGGAGATGCATTATGGACGCCAATATCCACCTGGCATCTTACAGTAGGAGATCCATTATAGACTCCGACATCCACCCGGCATCTTACAGTAGAAGATGCATTATGGGTGAAGACATCCACCTGGCATCTTACAGTAGGAGATGCATTATGGACGCCAATATCCACCAGGCATCTTACAGTAGGAGATCCATTATAGACTCCGACATCCACCTGGCATCTTACAGTAGGAGATGCATTATGGGTGAAGACATCCACCTGGCATCTTACAGTAGGAGATGCATTATGGACGCCAATATCCACCAGGCATCTTACAGTAGGAGATCCATTATAGACTCCGACATCCACCTGGCATCTTACAGTAGAAGATGCATTATGGACTCAGACATCCACCTGGCATCTTACAGTAGGAGATGCCATTATAGACTCCGACATCCACCTGGCATCTTACAGTAGAAGATGCATTATGGATGAAGACATCCACCTGGCATCTTACAGTAGGAGATGCATTATAGATCCACATCCACCTATCTTACAGTAGAGATGACACATCCACCTGGCATCTTACAGTAGAAGATGCATTATGGATGAAGACATCCACCTGGCATCTTACAGTAGGAGATGCATTATGGACTCAAGATATCTACCAGGCATCTTACAGTAGGAGATCCATTATAGACTCATCCACCCGGCATCCACCCGGCATCTTACAGTAGGAGATCCATTATAGACTCCTGACATCCACCCAGCAGATCCATTATAGAGATCCATTATGGGTGAAGACATCCACCCGGCATCTTACAGTAGGAGATGCATTATGGGTGAAGACATCCACCTGGCATCTTACAGGAGATGCATTATAGACTCCGACATCCACCAGGCATCTTACAGTAGGAGATGCATTATAGACACCGACATCCACCCCAGCATCTTACAGTAGGAGATCCATTATAGACTCCGACATCCACCGGGCATCTTACAGTAGGAGATCCATTATAGACTCCGACATCCACCTGGCATCTTACAGTAGGAGATGCATTATAAACTCCGACATCCACCCGGCATCTTACAGTAGGAGATGCATTATAGACTCCGACATCCACCTGGCATCTTACAGTAGGAGATGCATTATAGACTCCGACATCCACCTGGCATCTTACAGTAGGAGATGCATTATGGGTGCCGACATCCACCCGGCATCTTACAGTAGGAGATGCATTATGGGTGAAGACATCAACCTGGCATCTTACAGTAGAAGATGCATTATAGACTCCGATTTCCACCCGGCATCTTACAGTAGGAGATCCATTATAACCTCTGACATCCACCCGGCATCTTACAGTAGGAGATGCATTATGGGTGAAGACATCCACCTGGCATCTTACAGTAGGAGATCCATTATAGACTCCGACATCCACCCGGCATCTTACAGTAGGAGATGCATTATAGACTCCGACATCCACCTGGCATCTTACAGTAGGAGATGCATTATAGACTCCGACATCCACCTGGCATCTTACAGTAGGAGATCCATTATAGACTCCGACATCCACCTGGCATCTTACAGTAGGAGATCCATTATAGACTCCGACATCCACCCGGCATCTTACAGTAGGAGATGCATTATAGACTCCGACATCCACCCGGCATCTTACAGTAGGAGATGCATTATAGACTCCGACATCCACCCGGCATCTTACAGTAGGAGATCCATTATAGACTCCGACATCCACCTGGCATCTTACAGTAGGAGATGCATTATGGGTGAAGACATCCACCCGGCATCTTACAGTAGGAGATCCATTATAGACTCCGACATCCACCAGGCATCTTACAGTAGGAGATGCATTATAGACACCGACATCCACCCGGCATCTTACAGTAGGAGATCCATTATAGACTCCGACATCCACCGTAGCAGATCATTATAGACAGTCCACCTGGCATCTTACAGTAGGAGATCCATTATAGACTCCGACATCCACCCGGCATCTTACAGTAGGAGATCCATTATAGACTCCGACATCCACCTGGCATCTTACAGTAGGAGATGCATTATAGACTCCGACATCCACCTGGCATCTTACAGTAGGAGATGCATTATGGGTGAAGACATCCACCCGGCATCTTACAGTAGAAGATCCATTATAGACTCCGACATCCACCCGGCATCTTACAGTAGAAGATGCATTATGGACGCCGACATCCACCCGGCATCTTACAGTAGGAAATGCATTATGGGTGAAGACATCCACCCGGCATCTTACTGTAGAAGATCCATTATAGACTCCGACATCCACCCGGCATCTTACAGTAGGAGATGCATTATGGACGCCGACATCCACCCCAGCATCTTACAGTAGGAGATGCATTATAGATGCCGACATCCACCCGGAATCTTACAGTTGGAGATGCATTATGGACGCGTTCATCCACCCGACATCTTACAGTAGGAGATGCATTATGGACGCCGACATCCACCCGACATCTTACAGTAGAAGATGCATTATGGACCCCGACAGCCGGTGTGTAACACAATGTGTGAGCATCGTATCAGGCCTGTCTTTAATTCATACGACAAAGGACCAAGGTTTTGGTCGCAACAAACTTTCCATTATCTACAAGACTATCCCACTTGCACCACCTATCAGCACACACACACAAAACATTTTTGTGTCACACGTATGGATAGCTTATCAAGTACAGATGACATAGCGACAAAGTTAAGGTCAAGTTGTGCCGCAATAGAACGATTACAGATAATGGACCAGAGAGACCAGTATGCATCGAGCCCATCCATCCCCCCTTCTCTCTCTCTCTGTTGTTTTGTCTCCCCTCTCTCTCTCTCTCTCTTTTCTCTCTGTTGTTTTGTCTCACCTCTCTCTCTCTCTCTCTGTCTCTCTTTTCTCCCTCTCTCTCTCTGTCTCTCTCTCTCTCTCTCTCTCTCTCTGTGTCTTCTGTCTCTCTCTCTCTCTCTCTCTCTCTCTCTCTCTGCTCCCTCTCTCTCTCTCTCTCTCTCTCTCTCTCTCTCTCTCTCTCTCTCTCTCTCTCTCTCTCTCTCTCTCTCTCTCTCTACCATATATGTCTTACAGTGGGATATGTATTATAGACACCGGCACTTTTCTGTATACATCTGTTTATCATGTACAGTAAAATCGGCCTATGGACTCGGTGTTGAATGAATATAACACAGTATATACTGGCAATAGCTTTCAGAATTGCTATGTGTCCATGCTAAGCATAAAGATTGTAGATAGAGATCTTAACAATGCGATAACATACTTCATGGTGAACACGATATCTATATTGTGAATGGCCATGGACTTTTTTTCTATCTTGCTCAAGGTCCTTCAATATCGTGTGTCAGGGCGCTGGGACCTCCTTTAACGCCAATGACACAAAGCCTCCCTCCCTCCCTCCCTCACTCACCTTCCCAGCAACAGTGGTCTCTATCTGGGGACCTGTTGGTATCCCCAGGTCAGCGAAGGAGAGGGGTGGGCCGTCGTTGTCGTCGCCCGTCACCGCCTCCTGATCGTAGTTGGTGCTGCCGTATAATCCGGGCGTCGCCGATCCAGGTTTCACGCTTTGGTCCGGAGACACTGAACCGTTTTCCGGGGACGACATTGTCAACTTTTACCTCTCCCTAGAAATGTTGCTGACCGAACGAAGTCGTCTACGTCGATGGAAGTTAACTGCTCTACTTGCCGAGTATCCGGGTAAGTATGACGACACAAACCCTTCCGTGTTGACCTCCCCGCTACAACACTATCTAGCTGCCCCACTTTAACGCGGGCGACTGTCAGTGTAATCTGATCGGGCACACAGAACCTACTCTCGTAAGTGTCTGTCACTGACAACAGATGGATTAGCAACAATTGCATTGTCCATTAGTATTGTTCGTTGGTGACAGAGTGCATTACGTTTCTGCTATATCAAAGGCCATCGGTTACATTCGTGATTTAACATTGGACGACCTTTTGTATACATGTATATATATATTCCCCACTCATCCTGATATGGACTAACATCATTACTTCCGAGATCCAAATCACAACGCTCTAGGATGACCAGCGTGACTGTACCTGTCACGTAGCAGACATGAGGTATATCTTGTATCTCCAGACGTAAGGTGACATGAGGTATATGTTGTATATATAGAAGTAAGGTGACATGAGGAACATGTTGTATACAAATAAGGTGACATGAGGTATATGTTGTATATATAGAAGTAAGGTGACATGAGGTATATGTTGTATATAAAGAAGTAAGGTGACATGAGGTATATGTTGTATATATAGAAGTAAGGTGACATGAGGTATATGTTGTATATATAGAAGTAAGGTGACATGAGGTATATGTTGTATATAAAGAAGTAAGGTGACATGAGGTATATGTTGTATATATAGAAGTAAGGTGACATGAGGTATATGTTGTATAGAAGTAAGGTGACATGAGGTATATGTTGTATATATAGAAGTAAGACATGAGAGGTATATGTTGTATATATAAAGTAAGGTGACATGAGGTATATGTTGTATATATAGAAGTAAGGTGACATAGGTAGGTATATATGTTGTATATGTTGTATATATATGAGTAAGGTAAGGGTGACATGAGGTATATGTTGTATATATAGAAGTAAGGTGACATGAGGTATATGTTGTATAGAAGTAAGGTGACATGAGGTATATGTTGTATAGAAGTAAGGTGACATGAGGTATATGTTGTATAGAAGTAAGGTGACATGAAGATATAGAAGTAAGGTGACATGAGGTATATGTTGTATATAAAAAGTAAGGTGACATGAGGTATATGTTGTATAGAAGTAGTGAAAGGTGACATGAGGGTATATGTTGTATATAAGTAAGTATGAGATGACATAAAGAGGTATATGTTGTATATAAGTAAGGTGACATAAGGGTATATGTTGTATATAAAGTAGGTGAAATATGTTGTATGACATGAGGTATATGTTGTATATAAGTAGAAGTAAGGTGACATGACATAGAGGTATATATTGTTATATACATGAGGTATATGTTGTATATATAGTAAGGTGACATGATATATAGTAGGTATATGTTGTTATATAGAAGTAAGGTGACATGAGGTATATGTTGTATATATAGAAGTAAGGTGACATGAGGTATATGTTGTATATATAGAAGTAAGGTGACATGAGGTATATGTTGTATATATAGAAGTAAGGTGACATGAGGTATATGTTGTATATATAGAAGTAAGGTGACATGAGGTATATGTTGTATATATAGAAGTAAGGTGACATGAGGGTATATATGTTGTATATATAGAAGTAAGGTGACATGAGGTATATGTTGTATAGAAGTAAAAGGTGACATGAGGTATATGTTGTATATATAGAAGTAAGATGAAGTGACATGAGGTATATGTTTGTTACAGAAGTAGGTTGACATAGAAGTATATGGAAATGGACAGTGAATAAGAGGTGACATAGGGTATATGTTGGCCTGAAGTAAGGTGACATAGGTAGACAGTAAGGTGACATGGGTATATGTTGTATAGAATGGAGTGACATGAGTGAGATGTTTGTATATAAATCAGGTGACATGAGGTATATGTTGTTTAGAAGTAAGGTGACATGAGAGGTATATGTTGTATTAGAAGTATGTTGACATGAGGTATATATTTGTACAAGAATGTAGACATGAGGGTATATGTTGTACCAAGTGAGGCATGGGGTATATGTTATTACAAAGTATGGTGACATAGGGTATATGTTGTATATAGAAATGGGTACCATGAGGTATATGTTGTATAGAATGGAGTGGCATGAGGAGTAAATGTTGTACAGAAGTAAGAATTGACATGAGGTATATGTTGTATAGAAGTAAAGGTGTCATGACGTACATGTTGTATAGAAGTAAGGTGACATGAGGTATATGTTGTTTAGAAATGGGTGTATATGGGTCTATGTTGTATAGAAGTAAGTGGTATGAGGTATATGTTTCAAGAGGTAAGGTGATATGAGGTATATGTTGTATAGAAGTAAGGTGACATGAGGTATATGTTGTACAGAAGTAAGGTGACATGATGTATATGTTGTATAGAAGTAAGGTGACATGAAGTATATGTTGTATAGAAGTAAGGTGACATGAAGTATATGTTGTACAGAAGTAAGGTGACATGGGGTATATGTTGTATAGAGGTAAGGTGACATGAGGTATATGTTGTATAGAAGTAAGGTGACATTATGTATTAAATGGAGTATGAGTATGAGTATCGAGGAAATTATGTTCATATACTACAGCGTTCTACAATACACTTATATACCTTATATGAGTATGTTATCTACTACGAGTATCGAGGAAATTATGTTCATCTACTACAGCGTTCTACAATACACTTATATACCTTATATGAGTATCGAGGAAATTATGTTCATCTACTACAGCGTTCTACAATACACTTATATACCTTATATGAGTATCGAGGAAATTATGTTCATCTACTACAGCGTTCTACAATACACTTATATACCTTATATGAGTATCGAGGAAATTATGTTCATCTACTACAGCATTCACAATACATATATATACCTTTTCTGCAGTCACTTGTGAATTGAACTAAATGACGATAATGCACAGTATGATTCATGAGATTCCTGTCAACAGTAAGGTTGGATAATAGATCGATTTTATTCATGAGTGTTGGCCCTGGGGCCTACAGTACAATTACAGTTTGATTACTTTCACGTGGTGCTAGTAACATATTAAGTTTCTATTGGCATTGAATGCATATTTCAGATAAACGCTAATGGTATTAATTTCACAACACATTGTTTGATGTTAAAAGATTTGGCAATGTGTGTTCATACATTACAATTTTTGACAGACTTGGCAAATAATTAATAAATGATATTGATAGCATCTTGGTCATACAGTAATGACAATTTAAGGAGTGAAAAGTGAACGATAGGTCTTGTGGGAATTCAAAGATTCATTAAGACTGTAGCCGTCTAAGCGTAACTCTGTGTGTAATAATTGATAGTTTTTTTCAATGTCTTCAAGGACAGAAAACATGTAATATATTTCATAAGGGTATTATAGAACGCTGCAACGATTCGGCAGAGAAATACTATTGTGCCATTGCATTCCTTCTATGAACCTATCAGTGTATAACATTAGCATTCAGATATTGGTATAAAATAACTTAAAAATTCCAAATATTATCGTGTAATATGACATGAGATAGTGTTGTGTTCGCTGTGACAAAAAGGTTTCGCTATTCAAATATAACATTTAATCAAAGTGACTACGAAGTAGGCCTGCATATCACTCACAACAGAAATAGATACATAATAATGTTTTGTTTATTTTCCTACACATCAGTTGCGAGAGCAATGTTTATGCTAACTAAGTTTTCGTCAATTTATAAAGCATTTTTAAAAGATGATTTGCTTCAATTAAAACATTCGAAGAATGAAAAAGAAATTAGGCCTATTGCTGAAATGATTAGTAAAAATATAATTAAAATCCATCTATGGGAAGGGATGCCAGACGGACATATCCAAACAAAATCGGATAATTACTTGGAGTATAGACTTTCAAAAATAGCATAATTATTAACAATGTCAGTTTTTCCTAAAATCACTAATAATTCTGAAACGATGCCGATAAACCTGGAATCGTGTTCAGATGTTTTCATAAATACACTCACACGAATGCCCAAGTACACTTTGCGCCCTATTGGATAGGGACAAAATCACGTTTCGCGAAGGCCAGTATTGAAACGCCAGTTACATTTCATATTCAGCGGCGACAAATGAATCACTGAATTCTAAGGCTGGGACGGGTATTCGGGTACTCGAATCCGGGTCGGGTACAGCTGGAATCGAGTCCTATTTCTAGGAATCGAGTATCCGGAAAGGGAGAGAGCTCTGTAATGGCAAGGGCAGACAATAGCTTGTCCCTTTCATTTTTGACATAACACACATTTACATCATTGAGTGAGTGAGTGAGTTTAGTTTTACGCCGCAGTAAGCAATATTCCAGCTATATGGCGGCGGTCTGTAAATAATCGAGTCTGGACCAGACAATCCAGTGATCAACAGCATGAGCATCGATGTGCGCAAGTGTGAACCGATGACATTTGTCAACCAAGTCAGCGAGTCTGACCACCCGATCCCGTTAGTCGCTTCTTACGACAAGCATGGGTTACTGGTGATCAATATTCTAACCCGGAAATTCACGGGTTTTTACATCATTGGTATTGTCCGATTAATGGAGCTTAGTTTTAATGACTGTAATTTATCTGTGCATGAGCAGTGAGTAGTTAAGTTACAGTAGCAGCAGGAACGAAACGTTCGTTGTTATAACGAGGAATGTAAGTAATGGTGTTACTCTCTATATTGGTTAAACAGACGTAAATTAAATAGCTTGAGTTCAGTTTTATTGTCTTATTACCAACTGTTCAAGTTTTCTATAATAATCTCTGTCAAATCGTGATTGAATATTCAGAAAGTTGACCCGAATGTAGTTCTTACATTTCGGGGTACTCGATTCCGATTCGGGTACGTACATGCGGGTACTCGATTCTATTTTTTCCTACTCGTCCCAGACCTACTGAATTCCTCATACATATTAGAATCTAATTACAACTGGTCTTTGTCACCAATACCAAGCGTCTAGATAAACTGAAACGAAAGATATTGGGGGTGGAAACAAATGTTGTGCTCGAAAGACAACACCTGTTTGAAATGTAAACAAAGAAAATTTCAGACTTAACACTGTGTAGCATTTTCTCAAATTTTCAGACACCGATTTGCATGGAAAGATCATAGTAGCAAGAAATACGAAATTAAAAATAGATACAATACAGGAATTTGATGTTTTTACACGAAACTGTCAAGTTTCTGTGCTGCGTGACGCCATGACTGACGCAAAAATCACGCAGAACGACACTGGCTTCTTCTCTTTCTTAAAATTGGCAATTTTTTCCGAGGTGAAGGTCGGTAGAATAAGAGTATACACAATCACCATATCCCACCGATTACACTTTCAGTATCATAATGTAATCGTTCTGATATTTTTTTATGAAACTAATTTAATTATCTACATTTAGCCTTGTTCAATATCATATCATACGTGGGTATAGGGTGTACGTGTTATATTCTTGGAAAGTGTTTGTTTGAATAATATTTACAGAAGAAATAGTGTAGTAAAGCATATATAAACCTTTCCACAAGTGTTAAAAAATGAAACGTAGGCATCATGTACTTGTACAACATGTATTTTAGTCGACTGATCGGGAAGTGGTTGTAACTCGTGGCCTCCCGCTTCTGGGTCTGTCTCTAGTTGTGCCAGTATTCTGGAATCGCTGACCCAGCCTTAGAATGGTGAAGCGATGACACCCGAATGCAGCAGCCACTTCCCGATCAGTTGACCCAGTCTGCAGCATTCCAATGGCCCTCTCCCTCTCTTCTGCTGTTAATCTCGGCATTGTAGTGAATGTATGGTGTGAAATGATAAATCTAGGGGCCTTATATACCCGTTTCCAACAATTTTCACGTGCATTTCATGCAAGGTGAAGTTACAATGGGTACGTTTTGGCGTTATGCTTCCTTATACAAGGACAGAAATAGGCAACATTTTACAGTATCTATGGGAAAAATTAGTCTTTTCTCGTTTGACGACTCTTCCTAAAACAGTCGAAAGTCATGATGATCCAAAAATTAAACCTCAAGTGGTTGGAATGTGTTTTAAAGAGGCAAAAATCCAATTTCAGCATTGGGTCCCTTTTCAGGGTAAACAACCATTCTTTCATATCCAAATCCAACTTTATCACTCTTTGTCAATGTGCATGCATTATCATCATAAACAATATCATTTGGACCCGTTTTTAACTGTTTTTACACTTTTAATTTGAATTTTTACATGATTGAAAATAGGACAATGGACCCCACCTAAACAAACATGTCGATATCCTAATTATCAATGACTTCCTCAGTCTGATGTTTTCACTCAATAGAGTTACATGATTGGTTGTTAAAACATACCAAACCAAAGTCTTCTATCTATATAACATTTTAGGATATTCTAATGTTCAGAGGTGTAACATTTCTTTTGGCGTTCAGTTTATTTGAATATGTCAAAGCTTTGAAGGTCACTTGGACGAGAAAACTAGTTACTAAAGATCCCAAGTGGAAATATATTTTAAATGCTAGTTATTGTAAATGTAGTGAATTTGATAAGCACGGCAAAGAATTTTTGAAAAAAATTGTCAGAAATCTGAAAATCCCTTCTGGATTGATTGTTTCAATGCTTTTATGAGTTTTCAAGTAAAATTAAACCTGATAATTTTAAAGATTTCTTGTCTGATCATTTATTTTAATAATAGCAATATTGTTATTGATAAGAAGACTATTTTTTATGAAGGGTGGTTTCACAGGGGTATCTCTCAAATTTGTGATCTTGTTGATGAAAATGGCAGTTTTGTTACTGGTTGATTCTAATGAAAGGTATCAATTGAATGTATCTTTTTTAGAATACTATTGTGTCATTAGCTCTATAAGAAAATATTTTGCTGGCTTGTCAATTGTGAAAGCAAACACTGGACAATGTGCAGGAAATACACCAATTACTCGGTTGTTACTTTCAATTAATAAAGGCTCCAAAGCCTATTACTATATCCTTTGTTCTTCCAATAGGACACCAAGAGCACAGTTAAAGTGACAAGAGGATTTTCAGTGTGGTCTTGACTTGAACTGTATTTTCCTAAAATCGTTTAATTAAAAACAAGACACCAAATTGAGATGGTTCCAGTACAGGATACTCCATAGAATTTTAACTACCAATACATTTCTTAAAAAAGTTAAAATAAAAGATTCTGACTCATGTTCATTCTGTAATGAAGAAACGGAATCTATTTGTCACTCGTTATGGGAATGTGAATTTGTGCAAACCTTTTGGTCAAAATTTTTGTCTGTAAGAAAAATGTTTTACTGACTCTATTTTTGACTTGTTCATATTATTGGGAAAATATTATTTGTACAAATGAAACTCAATTCTGTTTTACCAAATATTGCTCAGTTCAGAAGTGAGTTGAGATTGAGATATATACTCTCCCCCCAAAAAAGAACCGCATCATGAAAATAGCAATTGCATGTAGCAATGAATTAAAACGTGATTCATTTTACAAAAGGTTTTGCTCTGTTTATGAGTCCTATGGTGTTTATGTTTTGAAACATCACAACAAAACGCACCATCCGTAAAATACCCGTATTTAACAGCATGATTTTCAATTTCGGCGTGTAGTGTCACAGAATACACAATTCACATGCAATGCACGTGAAAGTTGGGGATCAGATAGTCTCACTGATGGGTATAAAAGGTTGATCGCTGTCTGTCGATTATTCACTGTATTTGGAATATTGTTGACGAACGCAAAATGCCACGTCTAAGTGAAGCCAACCGTCATATCGCCAATGGTTTGCTTGAAGCTGGCCAGTCTCAACGTGCAGTTGTCCGACGCATGAATGTTCACCAAAGCATCATTTCACGGCTCTAGGAGAGACATCGCCGGCAGAATTCGGTAGCAGATGCCCCTCGTAGTGGGCGACCTCGAGCGACCACTGCGGCGCAGGATCGCTACATCCGGGTACATCACCTGCGTCATCGAACAGCTACGGCGACCACTACCGCTCGACAAATACCCGGATTGAGAAGGCTTTCTGCACACACCGTCAGGAACAGGTTGAGACAGGCTGGTGTACGTGCCAGAAGACCTTATTTTGGCCCTGTGCTTCGACAACATCGTCGACATCGAGTTCAATGTCGCACCAACGTTCAGGCCTGGAACCTACCGAATTGGCATAGAATCTGGTTCAGTGATAAATCACGATTTCTATTGGAACGACGCGATGGAAGAATGCGGTTTTACAGACGTCTACGTGAACGTTTCGCCGACGCTTGCGTTCCCCAGGTGGACAGATTCGGCCGGGGAAGTGTTATAATGTGGGGAGAGATCACCAAGCATTAGTGATTTGGTGATGATCCAGGGCAACCTGACAGCTCAACGGTACTGTGACGAAATCCTACGCCTACACCTCCTTCCAATCATTGATCGCCAGAGGGAGTTGTTTTCAACAGGACAATGCCAGGCCCCACACAGCACGTCACACCAGAGACTTCCTCCAGAACCACAACATCAATGTGCTCCCCTGGCCCTCAAGATCACCGGACTTAAACCCGATCGAACATCTGTGGGATGCCCTGGACAGACGGGTGCGACGCCGTAACCCTCAGCCCCAGACACTTCAGCAACTCGCACAGGCACTACCGGCAGAGTGGGCTGCGATTGGGCAACACGAGATTCTGAGACTTATTCGTTCGATGACGAGGCGAAGCCGTGCAGTTCCGGATGCCCACGGTGGTCACACGAGGTACTGACTTCAGCGCCACTACACGTCTCCATGTGACACTCAAACTGACTTTCCTCGAATTGGCGCCAAAGACGGATAAGTATGCATTCCCAGTGTACAATTTCGCTATATTTCATTGACTCATCAAGCTTAAAGATGTTTCAAAATAAACATAAAAATACAGTTGAAATACCTATGTGCGTTTCTTTTTTGGGATAGTATAGTATTGAAAAATGAATTTTCTTTAACAAAAGCTGTAACACCGAATTTTATTCGAAATGGCCCTTATCCATGGCTTATTCAAAGACGACTGAATTAATTATATTATTAATATTTTGATAATTAAAAATAATCTTGTTCTTGTGTGAATGGTGAGTGAATGGATTGTCTTGTTTCGATTACTGTATATCTTCAGACTGAGCTGTCCCCTGGCTGCTTAGTTTTGACTGTAACAGGGATTCAGAAATAAAATTTAAATTACAGCAAAAAAATAATTTATGACAATTACGAATTGTAAAGAACAAAACCAAAAAAACCTTGTCACAATGTATTATACGGTGAAGCATTTCGAGTCGGGGTTAATCTCAATTTTTTGCAATATTCCAGCAATATCACGAGGGGGGGGGGGGGAGAGAGAGAGACCAGAATTGGGCTTCACACGTTATATCCATGTGGGAAGTCGAACCCAGCTGACGCTTTAACCATTGGGCTACTCCATTGCCCCTTTAAAAATAGAAATTGTTCCAGAACAAAGGGTGCGGGTTTAAAAGTTTGTCGAGCTTTCTCTGCGAGGTTTCCCCACATGGTTACAATGTCTCAAGCCCATTTCTGGTGTCCCCGGCGTGATGTTGCTGGAATATTGCTAAAAGCGGCGTAAAACCAAACTCACTCACTTGTAGGTCAGTCATGAAGATTCGGTAAGGATCGGGGATAGGGGTGAGCCCGTATGGAGTCAGTGAATCTGTTCATAGATCTCATCACCCCAGGTAAAAGTAGGTGAATTTTATGTATTCGGGTGTGAGGCTGATGAATGATGGAGTGGATTGAGAGGCTTTTACATTCAGTATATATACATCCCCTTCCCTTTCATGTTAATTTCGGGGCGGTGGGGTAGCCCAGTGGTTAAAGCGTTCGCCCGTCACGCGGAAGACCCGGGTTCGATTCCCCACGTAGGTACAATGTGTGAAGACTATTTCTGGTGTCCCCTGCTGTGATATTGCTAAAAACACGCTCACTCACTCATGTTACATTCCTGCTTGATACCTGTACAAGAATCTGTATATATTCTTTATTATATATTCTTTATTTATCCTCCAAGTTGGGAGAGTACAAGTACAAGTTGCAAAAAGGTAATATTTACACCACAGTCACATTGTTATGTGAAATAGAGTCTCTCAGAAAGCTGGCTGCACTGCTTAGTGCTGTGTGACTTCTCTGCACATCAGATGAATGTACCTTACAGCCACACTAGTAAATGTTCTCTGATCCTCTGCATTAAGTCCATACTGAGGCGTACATGACACAACACCATCTCAATGTCTGACAAGTTGTGGAACCATACACTGAAGTCCACAGGACCAATATTGATCAGTTCACACCACAGCTGATCTCTCACGGAGAGTAAATTATCACACTGCACGACAGCATGAACACACGGATCACTATATAACCGTCCACACTTCTCACACAGGTACACAGCATCTTTAATGTATCTAATGCTGGAACATAACTGCACCAGGAACTTGGACGAGGTTCGGTACAGGTGGTCTTCCCGTGACAATGTCCATGCTGGATGAACACACAGATCTCTGTGTATCTGTGCGAACCACTGAAGATCTGGTTCAACCGTTATCCTATCAGTCCAAGAGGCGGAATAGAACTTCCAAACAGCGGCTTTCACACTTTGTTTCCAAGAAGCCTTACGTGGGAATATGCCAGTTGACAAATAGTCTTCTAGCACATTTGTCAACTGATACTTCTGGAGGAGTCTCATCAGATCAGGAATGAAACCTCTCGGTTGTGCACACACACCATGAACAAAGCACAGTAGCCTTGTCAGAAACACCTGGTGTGGAAGGTAAGATGTGTTCATGTTTATGAGGTTTCCGGTAAACAAGAGTTTCTTTTTATCTATCTCAGCTTCCAGAGGTAGTAAACCCAGGAGACCAAGACACACATCAGTCCTAGTTCTCTTTGGGAGGCCTTGAATCGTCTTTATGACATGCCTGTAGGAACGTTCAAGCATAATTCTACCATGACTTCAGTAAACACTGGATTGTGATTGGTTAATTAAAGTCATTCAGAGGTATATAATCACGTTATACTGGTCTCTGATTTTCCGTGCGCAATTATACATGGTTTACGGTAATGCACTATTTTTGGCGGACACCAAACAACCTACCGATGCATCGATAAATTACGGCGATTTTGCTGTCGGAAATTACACATATGTCTTTAAAGATGGATTTAGCGATGACGGGCTTGACTCACTACTTGCGTAAATCACAGCAATAGGTGTTTATACATACCAAAGTTCTTCGAAAGCATAGAAACAAATATTCAGTCGAACAAAATCAAAACATCGTCTGCTTTCCGAATAAAAAATCAGCAAGAACAAATATGTTTACGTTGATTCTATGTTATGTCAGAATAGATCCAGCAATAGACTGCTACATAATTTCCGTGTTAAATTTATTATCAGCTTTCGTCAACGATACCGCCACTGATCTTGTTCCGGTAACGGAGGATGCATTAACATCGAACGCCGAAGAAATTTGAATCCCTTCCGTCTACATAAATAAATAGTTGGGTTATCAGTTCAAACAAAATGATATTTTGAAATTTGTACTGTTTCAAATTTAGCGGTAGTAATTACAGAATCTGCAAAATCTGTACTGTTTGTTTAGCCCAACATATTTTTTTCTAAAAGTATAATATCGTTGAAAAAGTTATTTAGCTTAGTCATGATCCCTCTTATCCATTCAATGCTTGATCTAAAGTAGTCTATTAAAGTATAATTAATTACCTTACCGTGTTTATGCCAGAGGTACACCCTTATGTCCTGTTCCATCCTTTCGGAAATATCACCACAAATCTGGCTCTTTGTCAACAGCCTCGCGAGCATGCCAGCGAATCCGATTCAATTTGAATTCACTACACTTTGAAGCCACTAGGTCACAAAACACTTTCCAAAATGTAAAAAATAATATCCGTAGAATCGAATTTGAGCACAAAGTACACACATGAGTGTGTAAGGGTCACCACAGCTGTCGCACGCAGACGTAGAGGTGCGTGAAATCGTCAAGTTGACAGGGCGCAAAATTCAACAGTATCTAAATTCGGTACAACACGGACTTCTCGTTACAGCAAAAGCGCCTCTACTCTTAAATTTTGTACCAGTACCAGTAGTTAGATATCAAAGATTATCTCAGTCATACAATCAGGTTAACCTTGCTCAAACTGTCAGAGGCTCTCCTGTCGCATCTTTCCAAATTTGCACGTTTACAAATGTAAACAATGACTTCCGAGAAAAGGTCAAGGCCATGAGGTTGCTGCCATTATTCTGGTGGGGAAAGGGTCTACGGTGGAATTTTCAAATGTGAACCAAGCTTTTTAAACTTATTTGATATATGTTTTCCAACTTATCAGTTAATGATTGGTGATTGATGCATTGAAAAAACAAAACGTGATTTGTTATTACTGAATCTGGAGTTTGTTAGTCATTGACGGTTTGCCACCAATCACCCCGTTTCGGGCGATGCCACTTGAGATTGGAATGCGAGGCCGCTTCACGTATTGACTCGTAACCAAAGAAAGAGCTCCACCTGAAATTGTTCATAAAATTGTCATGGTAGAATGGAGATAAACCTACTGTGTTGGAAAATCAGAGGTATATAACGAAATTATAATAGCTCTAAATTGTTCATTTAAAACCTCACGCTACGCGTTCGGTTTTAAATGAAATTTAGAGCTATTATAATTTCGTTATATACCTCTGATTTTCCAACACAGTAGGTTTATCTCCTAATTCTACCATGACTTCAGTAAACACTGGATTGTGATTGGTTAATTAAAGTCATTCAGAGGTATATAATCACGTTATACTGGTCTCTGATTTTCCGTGCGCAATTATACATGGTTTACGGTAATGCACTATTTTTGGCGGACACCAAACAACCTACCGATGCATCGATAAATTACGGCGATTTTGCTGTCGGAAATTACACATATGTCTTTAAAGATGGATTTAGCGATGACGGGCTTGACTCACTACTTGCGTAAATCACAGCAATAGGTGTTTATACATACCAAAGTTCTTCGAAAGCATAGAAACAAATATTCAGTCGAACAAAATCAAAACATCGTCTGCTTTCCGAATAAAAAATCAGCAAGAACAAATATGTTTACGTTGATTCTATGTTATGTCAGAATAGATCCAGCAATAGACTGCTACATAATTTCCGTGTTAAATTTATTATCAGCTTTCGTCAACGATACCGCCACTGATCTTGTTCCGGTAACGGAGGATGCATTAACATCGAACGCCGAAGAAATTTGAATCCCTTCCGTCTACATAAATAAATAGTTGGGTTATCAGTTCAAACAAAATGATATTTTGAAATTTGTACTGTTTCAAATTTAGCGGTAGTAATTACAGAATCTGCAAACCGTACTGTTTAGCCCAACATATTTTTTTTCTAAAAGTATAATATCGTTGAAAAAGTTATTTAGCTTAGTCATGATCCCTCTTATCCATTCAATGCTTGATCTAAAGTAGTCTATTAAAGTATAATTAATTACCTTACCGTGTTTATGCCAGAGGTACACCCTCATGTCCTGTTCCATCCTTTCGGAAATATCACCACAAATCTGGCTCTTTGTCAACAGCCTCGCGAGCATGCCAGCGAATCCGATTCAATTTGAATTCACTACACTTTGAAGCCACTAGGTCACAAAACACTTTCCAAAATGTAAAAAATAATATCCGTAGAATCGAATTTGAGCACAAAGTACACACATGAGTGTGTAAGGGTCACCACAGCTGTCGCACGCAGACGTAGAGGTGCGTGAAATCGTCAAGTTGACAGGGCGCAAAATTCAACAGTATCTAAATTCGGTACAACACGGACTTCTCGTTACAGCAAAAGCGCCTCTACTCTTAAATTTTGTACCAGTACCAGTAATTAGATATCAAAGACTATCTCAGTCATACAATCAGGTTAACCTTGCTCAAACTGTCAGAGGCTCTCCTGTCGCATCTTTCCAAATTTGCACGTAAATGTAAACAATGACTTCCGAGAAAAGGTCAAGGCCATGAGGTTGCTGCCATTATTCTGGTGGGGAAAGGGTCTACGGTGGAATTTTCAAATGTGAACCAAGCTTTTTAAACTTATTTGATATATGTTTTCCAACTTATCACTTAATGATCGATGATTAATGCATTGAAAAAACAAACTGTGATTTGTTATTACTGAATCTGGAGTTTGTTAGTTATTGACAGTCTGCCACCAATCACCCCGTTTCGGGCGATGCCACTTGAGATTGGAATGCGAGGCCGCTTCACGTATTCACTCATAACCAAAGAAAGAGTTCCACCTGAAATTGTTCATAAAATGGTCATGGTAGAATGGAACCTACTGTGTTGGAAAATCTAAAATGAAATTTAGAGCTATTATAATTTCGTTATATACCTCTGATTTTCCAACACAGTAGGTTTATCTCCTAAGTATCTCAGTCTGACTGAGAGAGTTCCACAGCTCACTACCGAAAAGACACTTTGGTAGAGCGACTTTCTGGATCAGTTTCAGACAGACAATGGGAGACACCAGAGATGGATTCAATCCTTTCCTTGACATTGTGTAAGCATAGGATCTGATCTTAGTACATGCGTCTAGTGTTCTTTCTATTGAATTAAACCTGTCAGAGAGTATAATGCCGACATGTTTGACTTGGTTAACTGTTGGTAGTGGACCCCCATATAAGGAGAGGTCGTCAGCAACAACTTTACATTTTCTGCTAGCCCCAACTGTAACGCGCTCAGTCTTACTAGAGGAGAATGTGAAGCGCCACAACCTACTGTAGTTTTCTGCAATTCTCAGGAGGGAGCTGAGATTACTGGTACAGGAACTCACCAAGGCTACGTCATCGGCTTGAGTTGGACATTCTGTGTTCAACTCACACTCACGTCATAAAAGTTGTTATCCATAATGTTTGTCAATATTGTATTCAAATTTGGTCTGTTCGCAAGGAAATAGAAAGCTGTGTTACCAGGACGTGATATTGATAGTTAGCATGAAATGTGTTCAGGCATTTATTCAGTTGTGTAGGATGTGATGAATACTTCCGTTACGACTGGAGTTCTTCTTTCATAGATAATATATATTCTAGTGTAAATGATCTATGCCCCGGAAACTCAACAGCCTTGGTTTCTTGGAACCAGTTCTAACCCAGAGTTCCATTGAGTGGTTTATGGAATAATCAGTGTACCTGCCTTAAAGTGAGTGAGTTTAGTGTTACAGGGCTTTTATCAATATTCCAGCAATATCACGGCGAGGGACACCAGAAATGGGCTTCACACATTGTACCCAAGCGGGGAATCGAACCGGGTCTTCAGCGTGACGAGCTAATGCTTTAACCACTAGGCTACCCCACCGCCCTGCCTGCCTTAAAGCTGAGATGACATACCATCAGCAAGTCTCAAACCAACATCTTAGAAGGCACCGGTGAAGGTCCGGGTTAGAATGAACCTTCAGTAACCCATGCTTGTCCTAAGAGGCGACTAACGGGATCGGGTGGTCAGGATCACTGACTTGGTTGACACACGTCATCGGTTCCCAATTGCGCAAATCGATGCTCATGCTGTTGATCACTGGATTGTCTGGTCCAGACTCGATTATATACAGACGGCAGCCATATAGCTGGAATATTGCTGAGTGCAGTGTAAAACTATACTCACTCACTCACTCTTAGAAGGCAATTACACTCATGATGCACTTGAAGGACCCACCCATCCCGAGCAGAAGCCACAGGGTTTGAAACAGAAATATGTGTACACACAGGAAATATCAAAATATGTATCACCTCCTTCAGGAGCCCTATTAGACTAAGGCTTAGTCTCTGATCAAACAAGTTAGAAAAGGCAGAGATTCAGAACCTGAGGACATCTAGACTTGCTTTATTTAGGGCTTTAGCATTGCAGAGAGGGCTTGGCAGTAGGGAAATTAATGTGGTTCATGGACTGTGAGACAGACTAGATCCCCATGATCAAAGGCACAAAGCTTGCAGATTCAAGCACATATTTCCAATGCCTTGTATCATTCCAATGTGTGTATGTTTCCCAAATGTGTTATCATCTAGGGACTGGTTGGACACATGTCTTATAGCTGAAAAAATGTTTAAAATGTCATCATGCATGCACAAACAGATGTCAGCTATCTTGTCCTGAAACACATTTTACCATCAACAACAAATAGGTAAACAAAACTGTACACAAGTGTTTATTGGTTTACCATGTCACATACAGACTGTAACATACATGTCACCCTTCTATGTCACACAGTGACAAGGATGAAATATGATTCACTAACTTCTCTTGGCAGGCATATTGGGAAATATTGTGATCGTATTAATTTTTATATTTATTCTTAAATTGTTCTTAATTGTGTGAATTCAAAAGTATTGAAACATCCAATCAATGCCATAATGTTGAACTAAATATTACAGATTCTTCATCCTTGCTGAAATAGTGAGTGATCCAGTATGGACCTTGGTGAAATAAACATCACAGACAGCCATAACAGTAACATCCACATTACTGTATGAAAAGATTGATAATCGGAAATATCATCAATAGAAGAATTATTGATGATTATTCATATGAAAATTGTGTCATCACTAAATTCTTAAGTTATAAAAAACCACACACAAGTTATGTTTTTATTTATGTGGTACTTCTAAATAATGTTCAGAATGCTGCTGTTGTTAGTAAACGATTCATAAATGTGTCACCACACACCGGTGATGTAAAATAAGCTGATATTGATTTTTTCATTTTGGCTGAAGGCTAATTCTTCCATATTTATTATTAATCGATCAATAATTTTTTAACGATTAATGATCTCTGTGACAGACAGCCAGTCTCAGTAACCTCTATAACAGATGAATTGGGAACTTATTAACTCCAATATGGGTATACTTACTGACACTTGTTCCTAGCTAGGGCTGAATGTCAGCCTCTAAACAGGTCTAGTTAAATCCCTGAGTGACCAATTCAAAAACACATCCTGCATTCGTTAGATACTTGTTAACGACCGCCTCCGTGGTGTAGTGGTTAGAGCGTCCGCCCGGAGAGCGGAAGGTCGTGGGTTCGATCCCCGACCGCGTCAAACCAAAAGACGTTAAAATATGGTACTTGTTGGTCCCTGCCTGGCGCTCGCATTAATGGGTACAACAAGGACTGGTCGGCTCAGAGTCAGTATAATGTGTCTGAGTGGGGTATTCATGCTTCACTGCGGCATGGTATCTCAGTGGGCTAGCACTATAAAACCAGCTTAAGTCTGGGCTAGGACAAGCAGCCGCACATACACATACACACGCATGCACGTCGTCATATGAGCGAAATATTCTCAAGCACGACGTAAAACCCAATTTCACCTCACCTCACCCAGATACTTGTTAACAGTAACATATACAATTCACACATATTGCCTAAAGTGATAATGGAACTAAGACTGATGTAAGTCAATGTTACAGTATATGATGCATGACAGCCCTCGCCTATGATGATATTCTGTAACAGGGCCCCTGACAATGTGTTCCAGGGTGTTCTATAAGACAATCACCAGGTATTCACAAACCAGAGTTCATGTGGTAATAAACCAGGTAACCACTGATTTCTTGGTGTTCACCAATTGTTTACTAAGTGTTTGTCAAGTGTTCTCATACTTCACCAAGTGTCACTTAGTGTAGACAGCTTGTAAGGAAAATGCCAGTATTGACACCTTAAAACTGGCCATGGATTAATGTTTGTTAGGTTTTCCTGGGTGTTCCTAAAACCACAGAGTTTTCATTTCCCGAGAAGGTCCTTTGTTTTGGCCTGCAGGAGCTCCTCAGCCTGGCTACTGTATCTCCTCATTGTCTCCAACACCTGGAATAAAGCTGTACGTCAGACACTATTCCAGGAAACTATTCAGACAATTCACACCTGGAATAAAGCTGTACAGACACTATTCCACATCCCAGACACTCTGGACATCAGACACATTCCAACACCTGGAATAGCTGTAAGGATATTAACACCTTCACACAACTCCCCAATCTTCATACACCTGCATAAAGATACTACAACTCAGCAACATCTTCTCCCCTCTACATACAACACCCACCCACACCCACTGACATTCCACCCACACAACATTTTTACTCACACACCAACATCTGCACACCCACACACCCACATCCCCACCACATCCACATAAACTAGCATCCCCAACCTAATCCACCCATCATTTTCAATCAGACCCAATATTCCGTCAAGCTCCAACCTCCAACATAAACATAACACCCCCATTACACACCAACATCTTCAGTGACACCCCAAAACCCAACCTCAACACCCCCACACCAACATCTCCAACACATACTGCAACAATCCCAACCCCAGACCAACATTCTCACCCCACAGCCCCACCCCCACATAAACGGCCCCACACCACACTACAGCTGACCCCTTGCTGCTTGGACCATCACTCACCAGGTCCTGCACGTCTCGTATAAGATCCTCAGGGTGACCTTCCTTATTGGCCTTGACCTTCTTTGCATGCTTAGCATGGATGTCTCGTAATCTGTCCTTCAACTTGTTACACAAGACCTTTGCATTCTTCGCCAAACTTTCACGATGTTCTGTTGTTACCCTGAAAAGACAAGACAGATATCACATATTTATGTGCAAATTTTCAAAATTTGATTTTCTATTTACTTTCATGAAATTAAATATAATGCAAGTAATTATGTGGCATTTGATTGGCTAACCAGGTAACTGTTGTTTTGTGGTTAAATATTTTGGTCATGCTCACTGCTGCCTCCTGATTGGCTGAAAATAGAACTGAACAAAGATACTGAAGTCATATTGTCAAATGTGCTCATTTGTATTTACATTTACACCCCTAAATTAATGCACTATTTAAGTGAATTCTTGAAACACCCAAATTTTGATTTCAGAGTCATCCCTTTCCAACTTACAAGAAGATTTTGATAATTGACAACAATCAAGGTTGCCTTATAGATTAAAATTTAACACTGATATTGAAAAATTGTACATCATATTTGTTATAGGTAACAGGGCTGTATCCTCATCTCCCCTTCTGAATCCAGAAACATCTGTCAAAATTAACTGAACTATCTCACATAAATAAATACTGACATGCAATCATAATTACCCTCAGTCATGCATGGTTTATAGGGGTCATGTGAGGAATCAAACCCAGGTGTTTGGTGTGACAGATGAACATATTACCTACTCGGCCACCACTTCCACATTGCTGGCATAATGCTGATAGATGATGAACCTTATTTCACTGACGGGAGATGACAGGTATTTTGTTTGTGTGTTTTTCTTTGTTTGTTGTTTAATGCCTCACTCAGCAATATTCCAGCTATATGTCAGCAGTCTGTAAATAGTCAAACCTGGACCACACAATCCAGTGATCAACAGCATGAGCATCAATCTATACAATTGGGATACGATGACATGTGTCAACTAAGTCAGCAAACCTGACCACCCGATCTCGTTAGTCGCCTCTTACGACAAGCATGGGTTACTGAAGACCAATTCTAACCTGAATCTTTACAAGTGTGGATTCCAGGTAACAACTGACCCCCAGAAGTATCTGCTTGTTAAGGCAACTAAATGGATCTGGGGGACAGGTTTAATTGTCAAAGTAACATGACAGCATGGATTGTTGTTCCTGGATCGTCTAGTCCAAACTTGATTATAAACAGTCAACCATTATAGATTTGGAATGTTGCTGATTGCAATGAAATAACAAACAAACACTCAGTCCCCATAGCACTAAAATACACAGCCATATACAGGGGCAGACAGACAGGAGTCAGCTTACTTTGGCAGGGGGACAATGAGGGTTGTTCCGTCTTGTGTTGGGTTCACATTCATCCCAGACTGTTCGATGGCCATCTTTACTGCTGGCAGGTGCTGCAAGGGAGAGCTAGTTGAGCACATTTCCATCCACCTTTGACAAGCTTCATAGCACAGCCAAAGGTGGAATAAAACCACCTGTGACAGTTCTGACCAGGTCATTTAAATCTTTCCTTGGATCATTTACATGAAAGACTACTTTGCTATGTTTTTTAACCTTGAGATTTTAGAAATGTCAAAACTGACGTAACACCATTCTCTTCCCACAGAGGTTACTCCTGTCATATCTTCCTACGTAACCTCTGTTCTAATACGGCCTTTCATGGTGTGAGCGTTCAAGACTAGTGATTGGAGGCAATCAGATTTAGTTGTGCAATCAGCGACGTTGTTTCAAAAGTGATCATTCGCAAGGCCTCGGTAATTTCCATATGCTTCGAAAAAACTAAACCTCTTCCCCTGCGAGATGCGCAAACGTTTCTTCTAGACAGAACCCAGTCATGTTATGGCGGATCAGTGGCGTCTCCATCGCCCTCGTTGACAACAGACAAGCTAGCCATTAAACGTCCTGTGTGTAATATCAACACAAGTCCCCGGCAGATGGGGCATATTTGTGGCCCCACATTTGCTTGTATTAGTCAAGTCGATGTAACACGTGTTCTGATTGGATAGAAAGAAGGGAGAGAATTCGTGTTGCGATCTTTTGCCGCTAGGGGATTTTACAAGAACCGGGAAATATGGCCGTATTAGAACAGAGGTTCGTAGGAAGATATGACAAGTAACCTCTGTGGGAAGAGAATGACGTAACACATGATCAACAGGGATTAGTATTGTTTGTTCCACTTCCACATTGCTGGCATAATGCTGATAGATAATTAACCTTATTTCACTTACGGGAGATGCCAGGTATTTTGTTTGTTTGTTTTTCTTTGTTTGTTGTTTAATGCACTCTCAGCAAAATTCCAGGGCCTATATTTTCGAAGCTCTCTTAGCGCAAAGATAGTCGTAAGTTAATGTTAATGTATGGCACTTACGACTATCTTAGCGCTAAGAGAGCTTCGAAAATATAGGCCCTGCTCTCTTAGCGCAAAGATAGTCGTAAGTTAATGTTAATGTATGGCACTTACGACTATCTTAGCGCTAAGGGAGCTTCGAAAATATAGGCCCTGCTCTATAGTGTCGGTCTGTAAATAATCAAGTCTGGACCAGACAATCCAATGATCAGCAGCATGAGCATCAATCTACGCATTTTGGATATGATGATATGTGTCAACGAAGTCAGCCGAGTCTGATCACCCGATCCCGTTAGTCGCCTCTTATGGCAAGAATTCTAACCCGGATATTCTGGTGAAAGGTCATAACTGGATCCAAATATGAAAAAACACCTTGTTACTCTATAACAACAAGGTTGCTGACTTACCTGAGAGGATGCAGCAAGGTTGATGATGAGCAGCTGGGGAGACTTCTGTACAATCTGACCAAGCTGCATCAGAGGGAAACGCCCATCAGTTGTCGACACCATCAAGTTGTGAAACACACCTGGCAGAAATAACAAATGTTGTATGTTCAAATCTGAATTATGTCCCTTGAACAGACAGTAAGTGTTGCCAGTGTGTTGACCAAGTATGGATGAACAATTACATGGTGTGTATACAGAGGGACATATACCTGGCAATATAGAGAGGGACATTTACTCCAGAAAATGAGGTGATATATGGTGCAACATTTACCTGGCAATACAGAGAGGGACATTTACTCCAGAAAATGAGGTGATATGTGGTGCAACATTTACCTGGCAATATAGAGCGGGGCATTTACTCCAGAAAATGAGGTGATATATGGTGCAACACTTACCTGGCAATATAGAGAGGGACATTTACTCCAGAAAATGAGGTGATATATGGAGGGACATTTACCTGGTGATGTATAGTGGGATATTTACTTGTCCATGTACAGACATTTACCTGGCAATATACACAGGGACATTTACCTGACGATATACACAGGGACATTTACCTGGCAATATACACAGGGAAATGTACCTGGTGATATACTGAGGGACATTTACCTGCATGTGATGTGCAGAAAGATATTTACTTTGTGATGTACAGCACAGGTCCTCATGTCTTTGGGAAGATTAAAGATTTTAAGAAAAAAATTATAAATTTTGAGATGATCCCCGACTCAAAATGCTTCACAGTATAATACATTATGACAAGGCCGGACACTTCGGCCTGCTTTGCCGATCGCTACGCTACCATCACATACAATCGATTAAAATTTAATGAAAACATAATTATGGATGATTGGCCTATTGATCACACACTCATGACACCTACCAATTCTTTATTATTATTTCTGCAAGTTGACTGAAACCCGATTTTGACCCTCAACTAAACGATCTTGACACAAATGGATGACGATATGCCCACACAAAAAGGGGTGTGTGGTCAAATCAAGCCCTCTGATTGGTCAATGCTTCCAAATCTGCACATTCTTTATAAATTCGCGGGATTTTTTTCCTTTCATTGACTGCTTAATGTATGAATATTTTTCGAGCAATGGCTTCTCAAAAGAAAGCATCAGTTGTAAATGTCACCTTAACAAGCATCAACCAACCAGAGGGCTTGCTTCTACCACACACCCGTTTTGTGCGGACACATCGTCATCCATTTGTGTCAAGATCGTTTAGTTGAGAGTCAAAATCGGGTTTCAATCGACTTGCAGAAACAATAATACAGAATTGGTAGGTGTCGTGAGTGGTGATCGATAGGCCAATCATCCATAATTATGTTTATAATAAGTTTTAATCGATTGTATGTGATAGTAGCGTAGCGATCGACAAAGCAGGCGGGTGGGGTACACCGAAGTGTCCGGCCTTGTCGTATTGTATTATACTGTGAAGCATTTCGAGTCGGGGGTCATCTCAAATTTTTATATTTTTCTTAAAATCTTTAAATCCTCGCAAAGACACGAGGGCCTGTGATGTACAGTGGGACATTTACCTGGTGATATACAGAGGGACATTTACCTGGGGATGTACGGAGGGACAACTGATGGATGTACTGTTGCTTGAGGTCATCGAGAGCATGCTGCATCTCTGCATCAACAGCTGTGATGTCAAGTATACCTTCCATATCCTCTGCTGTCAATGAAATCTTCCTCCCACTGCCTCCCTTCCCTTTACCTCCCCCTGAAACAAACCACATGGGTGAAACATTCCTCTTATGCACACCATTTAGCAACTGAAGGGTACAGGTAATGTGTGAACACACCACAACCAAGTGCTAGTTACCATATTAAGTGTTTAGGATTAACCATTGAGTACACAGGTACATTACAAGTGTTCGTTTCCACCATTACGAGTTTAGGGCTACATCTTGAGTGTGCAGTGTCAATCAAGCCATGGTTAGTTTATTAACTGTTTGCAACTACCCACTAGTGTTGGGAATTGGTTGAAATCTCACAATTGATGATTGCTTCATTACCAACGAACAATCATCGAAAAAAATTGGTTAGCGTCATTTTTCAGATTTTCCTATCCAGGTTGTTATTGCAGATATGTATAACATGATGCAACTTGCTATTTTAAAGTGATGACTAATATATCATGAACATAAACTTCCTGAAGTCATGACTTTTCAGTTAGTGAAGTGAGTTTTCTAAGAATTAAACACGCTTTCAGGCCCTGACAACTTCTAAGATATGTTCCATTGTCAAGTATTTTAAACACTAAAATAGTAGTTCCAAAATCATTTATGTTCGATTATGAGAAAATGTGATCGATAACTTGGTCGTTTGGTCACTGCTATCAATATTCGATTATTTCAATTAATTGGAACACCACTACTTCCCAATTCTTCACCTGCATCTCATCTGGATCACTGCCATTACCTTTGTCTTTCTTTCCCTTCTTAGCATAAGAGCGGGTCAGCAGCCATGATCCCTGGGGAGTGTGCAGGTCTGGATGCAACATACGGGGTGACTGTCTGCACATCTGCAGACAGCACTGCACTGTCTGCACCTTCACCATCCTCACCAGCCGTGGGCACAACAACACAGTGCGCACCAGGGACATCTCCCTGTCATGTACAGTCTGAAATCATTTAATGAGAAATTTAATGAGATTGTTCAACACATATTGGTCAAAGCTGATCCACAATTAATCATTGTTCTTTGTTTTAATACATGTTCATGAAGTTACAGGGGTCACGGGTGGCCCAGTCCTGGAATTTCCTGGGCAGAGTTGCATCCCCGAGGTGCATCCCCTGGGCCCATGATAATTGATGTATATCCTGGTCTGCTTAGATTATGTTTCTACATTTGACATTACCATACTTGTACTTGTGGGTTTTTAATGTGCGAGAGGTGGATCACATTGAGCATTTCTTCTGCATCAAACCGAGACACTGTGATTTAAGTGTCTTACTTCATAAAATGAATTCAAATTGACGACAACATTCATGATCAATCACAAAGTTTGTGCTGTGCATGTGACCTAGACTAATGCTTAGTCTCTGAATATATATAAGTTCAACAGTAACAAACAAGCCCATTTAAATTGAAAAGGAGCCCCAGGGAGACAAGATATTCCGACCCTGAACCTGGGGAAATCTAGACTTGCTTTATTTAGGGCTTTAGCATTGAATTAGGGAAAATAATGTGGTTCAGGGACTGTGAGACAGACTACATTGCAGGGAGGGCTGGGCAGTAGGGAAAATAATGTGGTTCAGGGACTGTGAGACAGACTACATTGCAGGGCTTGGCAGTAGGGGAAAATAATGTGGTTCAGGGACTGTGAGACAGACTACATTGCAGGGAGGCCTAGGCAGTAGGGCAAAAAATGTGGTTCAGGGACTGTGAGACAGACTACATGTGACCATGTGACAGCAACAGAACATTTTACAGGAGCTTCGTCCAATTCTTTAAAGTTTAATCTGATCTACTCCCTGTATTTCACCAGGTTCGCGTTATCCTACACCAGTCCCAGTCAGACGATAAGACACGATTTTAGCACACATGTATTTTGAGATAACATAAAAAAATTGAATTAGCATTCCGACTGTTGAAGGCAACACCAGTCGAGCCGTTGACCCTATGACCGCAACAAGATTCTGTGATTTGCGAGCATATATTCTGATAACGGTTTAGGTAAGAATTGCAATCGGGTAAACACAAACATAGAACCTACATGGCATGTTGGTAATTAAAACATTCCAATATCACTCTGCACTTACTCAGTTTAATTGAGTTCAAATGTGTTTAGGATGTCTCGTAAAATGCAAGTACACGCCGTCAAGGCGAAAAGGCCGACAACTCTGTCATCCGAATAGAAGGCATACCGCGTTTCAAATACTGCCATGTTATATGCTGTTTGAGGGGGTCAAACTGTAAGTAAAAAGCATGTTCTATAACATACATATAACATGCGTTACATTTGTAGCATTGTGTATTCATGAAAGCAAAGACCATACAATAAATAATAAATTTATTAAATGGTCTCTGATAACAGACTTTTATTTCACAATTTGACATTTACTTGCCAGCGTCGTCTCGTTTTAAGGGCCTACCCCTCCACTGTCATGTGCCTCTTTCACAATCCTCACTGTGAAGTCGAATAAACTCAGAATACATCAGGCGCATAAAAACATTTCAAAGCATTGCATTTTGTTAATAAGTCCCTGTTTTGGGGTATCATCTACAGCCTAACAAAGTTAACTTTCTTTAAAAGCCCTCCGAAAATGAGGTTAGTTAGTATGGCTATTTGGTTGAGTCACCTTTCATGGCATTATTTTGATTACGTTTTGAGGTATTATATAGAAATTTACGCCAAGACTTCAATAACAATACCATGGGTATCCTTGGTTTATCAAGACACAAACATAATCCCACTAAACGTATTACCCAGCAAAGCTACATGAAAAATATTGAGTCAGTGCGTGAGTTTAGTTTTACGCCGCACTCATACAATCCAGTGATGAACAGCATGAGCATCGATCTACGCAACTGGGATGGGACATTTTAAAATCCAGTTTTGGGTGTTACTTTTGTATATTCTGTGCATAAAATATTCACGACGGTACTAGGGATTCGTTTTAAAATTTAATGTCTACACAAAATTTGCTTTCAGAATGCCAAGTATGATTCACGGATTGGTTTTAATTTACTGCTGTTTGCCGACGATGTCTCGATTTTTACTGACTTTGACATATTTATACAGAAAAAGATTGATGTACTCAGTGAGTATTGCTCTGAACAGGATTTGTCAGATCAAGTAAGACGAAAGTTGTAGTATTCACAAAAGGCGAGGAAATATCAATAACTGAGCAATGGGACATTCTACCATGACTTCAGTAAATACTGGATTGTGATTGGTTAATTAAAGCCATTCAGAGGTATATAATCACGTTATGTACCTCTGATTTTCCAACACAATATGTATTTTTCTAAATCTTAATAACGCGGTTATGGTGGAATAGAGATAGACAAACTGTGTTGGAACATCAGAGGTATATAAAGAAATTATAACAGCTCTAATTTTTTAATTTAAAACCAAACGCGTAGCTATGCGTATACCTCTGATGAGAGAGAGAAGAGAGTAAAACAGAGAGACAGAGAGCGAGAGAGGGTGAGACAAAAAAAGAGTGAGAGAGAAAAAAAGAGAGAGGGTGGGAAAGAGAGAGAGAAGGGGAGGGAGGGACGGAGGGAATCCCCGCCAGACGTTGTTTAAGAGAGAGTTGGGTTTTAGTCAGCTTTAACATTATTCAAGCAATATTACGGCGGGGACACCAGAATTGGGCTTCACACATTGTACCCATGTGGAGAATCGAACCGAGAGAGAGTGTGAGAGGTTTAATTTACAGTTTATTAAATCAGTATACTCTAACATTAACACTACGTTATGTTCATAACATTGAAATTCATTGCCACGGACAGGTGGATGGCGTGTGGTTTACTGCCTGAATCTAGTATTGATGACAAACTTAATCGTTTCATTACACCATATGTTCAAAAACGTCTAAGCATATGTACGAGTTAACAGTATCAAATTACCTGTATACTGACACAGACAGGTGGATGGTGTGACATGCACTCTCTCGTCAGTACATGGCTGACAACTCTCACTGCTCCTTTGCACTCTCTCTCTCGTTACGTCGCCAATAAAGGACGTCTTCTCTTATCGGATCTATACATTAAACCGCCAGCTCACAAATATAAGCCTATAGCCCTGCCTTCGCCATCTCCTATGTGATGCACACAACTTTAATAAATTTTATGAACATGTTTTCGAGGATCAAGTGTTGGATACGGTGAGGGCCTATTAAGGTTCAGTTTTCATGTCACCTAAGGCAGGTCAGCATAATCTTCCACGTGCACTGCAATCCCTCGTCCCGCGAATGCCTAAAACTTAAAAGATGCTTCGCGCAGACACCTTTCGTTTGACATGACCCGGGATTGTGATGCGTAAACAAACTGGCAATTAGATTGGAAAAGTTCATCCTCTTCATCTGGCAGCTTAAAGACATTTTTCATCGTATCTGAAAAGGGGAAACTGTATATAATTTCGGGTAAACATTCCTGCTTGTTTTTGTAAAAGTGAGTGAGTTTGGTTTTACGCCGCTTTTAACAACATTGAAGCAATATCACGGTGGGTAATCGAACCCGTGTTTTGGTAAAGAGTGAGTCAGTGAGTCAGTCAGTCAGTCAGTCTGTCTCGACCCTGGCGAGTTTGATCCGTAGAGCAGAGACGTACAAACGTTCCTGCAGACTGCCTCAGAATTGGAGGGCCTTGTATGCAACTGTTCAGCCTACAAACACAGTAAGTAATCTTCCCTGTTAGCTCCACTCCTAGCTATAGGTCGGAAGGTCCCTGTCACTTTGTATTATAACCTTATATTTCCTGTACACACATCCGTCCGTGTTATTGGTTTATGTTATGACGGAAGAAAGCTCTTAGGAGCAAAGTTGTACGTGTCTACCCCATAACCGACGTGAAATAGATATTTTATATATTTTTATGGTCTGTTTTGCATCATCGAAGCATCGAGAAACTCGAAAAGAATACAAAAACTGAAATAAATAAAGATTCCATGTGCGAAAATTGATAAGACTACCAAAGTTGCACTTTTAAGGTTTTGTACATAGGGACATGATGTGGGTTTTTATTTATTGTGTTATTCTTGTTGTGTTAGATGGAATGTCTCCGCTCATAACACACGGCCATTTTGACACAATGAACCCTCTCCTTGTCCGGGAAGATGTGTACGTTGTTCTAGATAACATGTGTATCACTCAACCTTGATTATAAAACCTATCTCTGATTTTGTCTGTAGTAGAGTAGGTTCCTTCCAGAATCAGGTAGACCTCTGCTGTGACTTTGCACTGATCATTTCTAGACCTAGGTTTTGAAAAACACGTTTCGAAACCTCATATCAGGTTAAATTTCGACCATTTCATAATCGAGTCTATGATTGATGCAACTTTGTCTTGCTATCACTGATCGTAAAATATCACATTATTGAATACTTCCAATATATAGTGGCGATAACTGGTTTCGAACCCGCAACCCTTCGCTCTATATAGCTTGGCGGTTTTATCCACTAGGCTACGAAGGGTCGCTGTGAAGAATGAGATTGTTTGTGAGTATGAATTAATCATGTGTTCCTCACAAGACGGGTTCACATTTGCTACCAAAACCTCGGAGTCGTGTTTATCCTTTACGTATACAAGGAAGGCACTTACAGACATGGCTGATGTGCATTCATAGAAGTGTCTGTGTAACACTTTGTTGTGTGCTAGCGGTGTCTGTGACGGGTACCGTCGGTAAACAGGATATGCTTACCCTTTTCGCGAACACCTGGTGTCGTCACTAATGTTCAGTGATCCATTCATCATTTTCACCACCTTTTTACCTTTTATGCCCCATGGTATAGTTCGGAAAACTACATTGTGTAAGTTTAACATATTATTGTCATAATGCAATCTTGAAATAAAGATAAAACCTTCTCTATTTATATTCGGGGCCTCGGCGTGACGAGCGAACGCTTTAACCACTAGGCTACCCCACAGCCCCCAATTCTTTCAGAGCGTCGTTCACCAGACAGATAAAGTGACAGTGGTTGTGACAGGATTGTGTTTTCTAACAAGCACCATTGGTGCATTCAACGGTGTATGCCGCTATTCCCAGATGAACTTTGAAACAAATCAATAACATATACGGTAACGGTGAATAAAAGAAACATGTACAATGAATGAAGATTAAGTGAAAATATACACATTTGAACATGGAATCAAATATACCTTAACCATTTTTTATATTTTTGCATGGTTCTGTTTTATAACGCTCCACTGAATAATTGGTTTCCTTCATCAGAATGAAAAAGTGCGTTTCAAATTATGTTTTATAGTAGTTTTTAGATGGTATTTACTTTCGAATGTTTCAAAATCTCCCGCTGAAATCCGCCGATAACTTTTTGTTTGCTTTGAGTTCTGTGAAGTGTACATGAGATTTTATAGGTGTCAAGATATTGGACTGGCCACCGATTTCATTGACCTCACAATTCCCTGCAGCGACGGTGCGCGTGCAGTGATGTGCGGAGTTGTAGGTAAATACTTACAGGTAACTCTGACGTCAGACGAATAAAGAGCATATAAGGTGAGGGCACAGGTAAACTCAACTCAGCTTTCTTTGATCATGGCTCCAGCTGGCCTTCTCACCTGTGTGCTATTGGCCTGCATCCTCTCAGGTAGGTAACACGCATTCAGTATGTATCAGTGATGCCTCAGAACAAAACGTTTTAGGCACAGACGCTGAAGATTTCATACATATAGTCCGTCAACCTAACTTTTGGAGCACGGTTTTTTGCAAGTTGCGTTTAAACAACAAAAGGTATCCAACTTTTATTCACTCGGCTAATAATGATATCTGACGACCTAATTGGGTGTTGAATTGCTAACGTTTATATCCACTATAAAAGATTTTATTTAAGAAACTATCATATAAAGTTTCTGACAACGACAACATTTTCACGAGGGAGTACTGGCAAGTACTGGAATAGCTATCAACAATGTGGCAATGTGTGTGACACGTGCAGGTTGGGTAACATCGTGATTGTGTATGGACATGTGAGAAGGGACCGTATCACCAAACTATATTTCATTTCAGACAGATTTATTTAATTATTCATTTGTATTGAAAGGTGAGGTGAGGTGAAATTGGGTTTTACGTCGTGCTTGAGAATATTTCGATCATATGACGACGTGCATGCATGTGTATGTGTATGTGCGGCTGCTTGTACTAGCCCAGGCTTAAGCTGGTTTTATAGTGAAGCATGAATACCCCACTCAGACACATTATACTGACTCCGAGCCGACCAGTCCTTGTTGTACCCATTAATGCCCAGCGCCAGGCAGGGACCAACAAGTACCATATTTTAACGTCTTTTTGGTATGACGCGGTCGGGGATCGAACCCGCGACCTTCCGCTCTCTGGGCGGACGCTCTAACCACTACACCACGGAGGCGGTCGTATTGAAAGGTAAAGGCAAGTAATTAATATGATTATCAAACAAATAATATTACAAAGGCGAGAAGGTGAAGACTTGCCATATTATGAGAACACATCAATGTTCAGATTCAAATTCAGATGTGCCAGAAGCCCCGACTTGAAGGTCAGAGTCAGATTCTGAGTCCAAACCTATGATCAATGGTGTGACCATTTCTGTTTGCAAACGCTCATTTTGCCAATATAGTTCTTCTACTTGCAAAACGTGATCTGCACAATTTTGCCACAAATCTGCTGGGACGTAACAAATTTCGTCTATCACAATACGTTTTACGTGGGCTAACTTAAACGATTTGTTCTTCTGTGCAACTTGTTTTTTAAGGTGGCCCCATACCAGTTCTATCGGATTTAAGTCACAGTGATAGGGTGGGAGACGTACAACTTCATGACCATATTGTTTAAGCAGATTGTCAATTTGATAAACAGGTGGTTGTTTTTTGGTAAGAATAATCATGTACAATTCTACTTTTGTTGACCGCCTCCGTGGTGTAGTGGTTAGAGCGTCCGCCCGGAGAGCGGAAAGGTCGCGGGTTCGATCCCCGACCGCGTCATACCAAAAGAAGTTAAAATATGGTACTTGTTGGTCCCTGCCTGGCGCTCGGCATTAATGGGTACAACAAGGACTGGTCGGCTCGGAGTCAGTATAATGTGTCTGAGTGGGGTATTCATGCTTCACTGCGGCATGGTATCTCAGTGGGCTAGCACTATAAAGCCAGCTTAAGTCTGGGCTAGTACAAGCAGCCGCACATACACATACACACGCATGCACGTCGTCATATGAGCGAAACATTATCGAGAACGACGTTAAACCCAAATTCACCTCACCTCACCTCACCTCACCTCACCTCACCTCACCTCACTTTTGTTGATTTTGATGGATGTTCGATGGCATGTTTGTCAAGCCAAGCAATCATATCTCCCTTTCTGGATGCTGCGGTTGGACACTAATCCTGGTGATCAACGCAGCTGTGAGGTGCCAGTGGCACACCGCCCGTCCCTGGTATTGTCAACCCAGCCCAGTTTTGAAGGCTGTGATCAATCGTTATGGTCTCAACCGCCCCAGGACGCATTTTTTTGGACAAGGGGCGCAGAGTGCACATGTATCAGAAAGTTGTCAATGGGTAACATTTAACCAAGTATGGGAAAGGTTTATAAGTATCCAAACGTACCCAGCGAAATAAACCTGTTCAAAGTAGTCTCAGTCCATCAATCTGCCCATAATATGCCAAGATATTAAATGGGCAACATTTGTCTCAGGTTTACAGACGTTCTAAACAGTTACATTTGTCCCAGATTAACATGAAGTCCAGTGGCCTCTCAGTGGGTAACGTATGTCTCCATTATAAGGCACCATTGTCGTTCTGGTTCGTATAGTTCGTTATATTATGTTATAACGAGGACTCACTAAGATTAGAAGATGAGTTTTCCAATACCGATGGTATGACCCTATAATATGACATCTCCACTCATCAAATAGTCGGGAGAATTGCGTTATTGTCTAAGACATTGTATGGTTACAATATATGTGGTAGTTCTTTGTGTCTTTGTTTATAAGGTTATACCTGGCGGAGTAGCTAAGTGGTTATATATAGCGTTCGCCATGGTTAAAACATCCTGGTGTCCCCCACCGTGAGACTTGGGGAATAATTTTAAAGCGGCATAAAACAACCCTCACTCAATCAACACAAGCATTTCGCGGCCACCGTCATACAGCTGGACTGTCGCTCACTCGCCCGCTGTTTGTATTGGGAAGCCTAACTGATAACATTAATATGGTCATATATTATTATGTGTTGAATGTCTTTCAGGGACTCTCGATCCGAATATAATACTGACTGACTGCCTGAGTTTGGTTTTACGCCGCTTGTAGCAATATTCCAGCAACATCACAGCGGGGGACACCAGAAATGGGCTTCACACATTGTACCCATGTAGGGATTCGAACCCGGGTCTTCGGCGTGACGAGCCAACGCTTTAACCACTAGGCTACCCCACCGCCCCTCCGAATATAATAACCTACAATTCGAGATGGCTGTTGCCATTTGGAACCTCTGTGTGAACACTCAGTATTGAATACTTCCCAAACACAAGGTAGAATAAGGTCGTACTGAAATTAATCGATATTAGTATCAAATACCTATCAACGAGGCCCTGTGACAAAAGTCTGGCATCAGCTTATGTTTTGCCGTGAAATAAATCGTTCGCAAATATATGTTTCATTGTTTTGGCAAATACACCATTTAGTCACTTAATTCGTTATATTTGACAAGTACACCCCCTCTAGACCCAGTGTTTTAGTCTGTTTAAGTGTGTCAAGCACCTTCTCGTACTCTGTATGCCCAGTATTTGTATGCTGCTTTTAGCAATATTCCAGCAATATTTCGGCCGGGGACACCAGAATTGGGCTTCACACATTGTACTCATGTGGGGAATCGAACCCACATCTTAGGCGTGACGAGCGAACTCTTTAACTACTAGGCTACCCCACCGCCCCTGATATGCTGGATGCCAAAAGGGTGTACATATGTGTGTGTGTGTGCGTGCGTGCGTGTGCGTATGTGTATGTGTGGATTAGTGCGTGCAATGTTGTATTGGCACTCGCATAGCCAAGTGGTAAGGCGTTTGCTCGTCACACCGAAAACCCGGATTCGATTAACCACGTGAAAGTGAGTGAGTGAGTTTAGTTTTACGCCGCACATAGCAATATTCAAGCTATATGGTGGCGGTCTGTAAATAATCGAGTCTGGACCAGACAATCCAGTGATCAACATCATGAACATCGATCTACGCATTTGGGATACGATGACATATGTCAACCAGGTCAGCAAGCCTGACCACCCGATCCCGTTAGTCGCCTCTTACGACAAGCATGGGTTACTTAAGATCAATTCTAACCCGGACCTTCACGGGTCAACCACGGGAAACCCGCAATATAGCTGCAATATTGCTTAAGCGTCGTAAAACGATATTCACTCATTCACCGTTGTTGTCCCCATCCCATTTGCGGGCCCTCTCTTGACTTCACACGCCTAGCTGGGTGCACGTTAAATGTCACGTGTCGACGTCGACGTTATGCGTGACCCTTCCCTGCCCAGGGAAATACATTATGTACCCTAACACGAATATGTCAAACCTTTCTTTTCTGTTTTGTGACTCAAACAGTATTTCAAATATCTTCCCCTCAAACACAGTATTTATTTATTCCTAAAAAGCAGCCCTTGGATCACATGAAAGTAAACAAGTGGCATCCGTTCTCAGTTGTTTAGTAGATTCTTAGGCAATTAGGAGGGACTCGTCAGTGTGTAAATATCAGTGGGCGATGTGCCGTCTCTTGTACTGTGGTAATGCTCTTACTCTCAATAAGCTTGACGGGCTGTTTACTTTCAATGTAACTAGCCTGTACTGAGAGTTGCAGATTTATTTGTAAAATATACAACATCCGCGTTAGAGATGAGTTGGTCTCATTTATCTCCTGAACACATCTATCTGGCGAAATATGTGTGAAAACAATTAAAACAGGCCCCGATTTCTCGAAACAAACTTAACTTTTTACTCAAATTTCAAACTGAGTTTGACAATTTGAAACAGCTGAATATTAAACTCAACTTCATTTTTAAAATAGAAAAGCCCAAACAACTTATTAATCTATCCATCAAACTCAAATTGTCCAGTATGTTTGAGTTTAATATCGATTTCAGTTTATTCTGGGTAATGCATTTTCTCAAATTTGAGTAAAAACTTCGTCAAAACTCAGACTTAAGTTTGTTTAGAGAAACTGGTCACTGATAATCAGTAATGACATTAGGAGTTCGACTAAAGCGTTTCTCGATTGAGATAAGTGGTGCCCATTCAGTAAGCCGTTATTGTTTGCTAAAAATACTTCCGGTATTCCAAATAGTTTGTTAAATTGTCCCCACCGCCAAGCTATTAAACTGACAATCCAGGAACATTACACAGCGAATTTGACACCTTATTATCTCATCTAAATCAAAAAGTAATTTCACAAAGTAACAATATAACAGAAGGGTGCAATTCTATTAGTTTCTGTATGTTGGTCAAAATATTAAGGTGAGAAATTCAATATCAATGAGGACAAGAACAGGAAACAGCGTCACAGATTTCAAACATAATTGCATAATTTGTGAAACTTTCAACCTGTGTCTCACAAAGGCAGCGCCAGAGTTTAAAGGATGACTTTTTATACTGAGTAAAGGTAGAGAGAGACCTTTCCATCTGGAAATTGTGAAGTCGGTGCTAACTGTGTGTTTACCTTCCCTTTGACTTACCGGTGATCTCACAAAGTTATAGGAAGCCAGTGCACAAAACCACCTCCCACAACACCCCCACCCAATTAAATCTTCTATAAACAATTATCAAATAAAGAACAGAAGGAACTAGTCAAAAGAGCAATGCAACGTCATGTCCAATCACAAGCAAATTGTAGCGCAAATAGGGTTGCGCAACAAAGAGAAAATAACCAGTCTTCCCATATGCGAGCAAAGCGAGCAAAGCTTGGCAACGTGCTTCCCTAACTTGGATTTGAAAAATATTTTTAATATCAAAATAAAATATCGCGCTACAATTTGCCTGTTGTCCAATGTTAACAATGTGTAACTGAGAATGTATTTAGTTAAAAAGACTTGTCCCAATAATTATTAATGATTTATTACTAAAACGAAACTCAACAAAACGATGTTTAAACCACTGTGCAATCCCCTCAGTATCAGCGCTATGAATACACGTCGCACTCCAGTACCAACAGAACTATGTCCCGGTAACGAGGGGGTGCTTGTCTCTACAAATCTAAACCAAAATATACCATTAAAAAGTAGGGATCTTCCATTTTGCGAGCATACCACTAGCCACTGCCAATGCATATGAGAAAAAGTAATATATCCATACAGATGAAACAATTCCAAAGGAATGGAATAAATTGTCACATTTTCCCTTAATTTCTCTTCATCATCTGTTTCCTCCTTGGCTTCATCATTTGCATTTTATCAATCTTGTAAATCCAATATCCCCTACTTTTTTTGGCTGGTACAATAGAGAAAGGGTTTTCACACTTATGTGATATTGGTTATTGAATGTTTTCTTCAACACCTTGTTGTACCTTGTGCTATCCTGACGTGTTTGTTTGTCTGAGCCTGTTTTAACTTCACTATACCTGATGGCGGCACAACACAACATTCAGACAGTCATTCTAATGGACTGACTGACTGAGTATGGTTTTACGCCGCTTTTAGCAATATCCCAGCAATATCACGGCGGGGAACACCAGAAATGGGCTTCACACATTGTACCCATGTGGGGAATCGAACCGTCTTCGGCGTGACGAGCGAACGCTTTAACCACTAAGGTACCCCACAGCCCCCATTCCAATAGAAGCCATCCTTGCTTTAACACTATGCCGTGTATAACCTTCCGCCCTTCTGAACATCAAGGCGGCCTCGCACGTATGTGTAAACTCCATGTGTGAAAAAATTCGTTGTCTTTTTGACTGTTGTTTGTGAAAGTTACACAGGTAAAAGGCTACTGAGTTGCCAAATAATCGCCAAAGTTCAGCACCTTAACATTTGAATTCCAGCATTTTGACTTAAGACGATCATGTTTTGTTCTGGTGTTTGTGTACACGCATTCTTCACTCCTGCAGCCTACATTGACATTTGAAACACACTTTCCTGGGATGGACTATAGCGCTATATAAATACCAATATAATAATAATAATCCCGCTCAACCACCGTCAGGCCAAAACCCTCCCTCCTGATTGGTGTGTGCCGTGAAATTTGCATGTGTACGATTTTCATTTAAAAAACCCGGCTAGAAACAAACACTAACAACTGTGTGATGCAAGATGATTGTCAAAATTAATGGTCTACAGTGATTTATCGACCTCCTTTAAAACCGTCAAAATCAAGAAGGACATCAAGAATGCACGTGTATGGGGCTACTGTGTTGTGCACGTGCATCCCATGTGTTGTGTTTAGGGGTGGTGATAAAGAAAAATGGCTTTGCGTTCCTAAGATATCTGTCTTTGAAAAGTTTGTTAATGTTTACACGTCCTATCCAAATGAAAGTTCAGGTTCCCCTACGTTTATAACAGTATATGTTGATACCAGGAGGTCACCCACACTGAGGTATACAATTAAAGAATGGTGCTTAATTATAAGTGGTGATTAGTAGTAAAAACGTACAAGACAATATCTCTTCGGTACATTAGGCCTCCAGCCCAAAGAACAATAATATTGTCAAATCTTGAAGTTGCATGCATGTAAATATACTAGGCACATAAAGAAACTGTGCATACAAAAATTTAAAATCTAAATTTATCAAACCTGTGTGGACACATAAGGATTTAAACTCAGAGATTAGTGACATGTATCCAACATGCATGCTCGTGCCACGTTCCGTGACGTCAGTGGGTTCGTCCTTGAGACGTGCAATACGTTGTTGCACGTGCATTCCGGGAAAGAGAAACAGAGCAAATGAATGCCACACAATACTGTCACTTTGGAAAGCTCAACCCCTGCCCTTGCGATCGTTCAAAAAATTATACGGCTATTGAAACGCATAGCATGCTAAGGCTCACGTCTGCACAACGTCATGATGCCATTGGGATGGTCCGTGGGGGGAATGTCTCAATGACAAGTGGCTGCACATTTCCACTGCCACCGGAACACCATTTCTGCACTGGTGAGACGCTACCAGAACACAAATGACGTCATCGATCGGCCACGTTCTGGACGTCCACGTGTAACAACGCCAAGACAGGACAGATGGATAAGGGTGACACATCTTCGCCACAGGTTTCAGACTACAGTGATGACTGCCCGAACCATCCCAGGACTTCGCCGTATCCACCCCAACACAGTTCGACAACGTTTACGTCATCACGGGATCAGACCACGACGTCCCGCCATACGGCCTATCCTGACACAACGTCATCGACAAGCTCGCCGAATGTTGTGCCGAAATCATGTCCGCAGACCCTTGTTTTGATGGAGAAATGTTGTTTTTACAGATGAGTCCAGGTTTTACATTTCCCATAGTGATGGACGTCAACGTGCCTATAGACGCGTGGGAGAACGTTATGCACAGGCCTGTGTCTTGGAGAGGAATCGCTTTGGTGGTGGCTCCGTGATGATTTGGGGTGGAATAACAGCACGCCAAAGAACTCTTTTGGTGATTGTTCAGGGCAACTTAACTGGTGTGGGCTACAGGGATCAGATTCTTCGACCTGTGGCAATTCCTTTTCTGCAACGTCATGGCCCTGGGTTAACATTCCAACAGGACAATGCCCGCCCTCATACGGCAAGGGTTGCTATGGATTTCTTGCAACACCACAGCGTTGACTTACTGCCTTGGCCTGCAAATTCACCGGATCTCTCCCCGATAGAGCATGTTTGGGACGAGATGGATCCGCCAGATAACGTCCTTGACCTTGCAACAGCACTTGAGAGAATCTGGCGTGACATCCCACAAGCCTTCCTTGCACGTTTGATAGGCTCTATGCGTCGTCGATGCACTGCTGTTCTCAATGCCGATGGTGAACATACCCGTTATTGAGCTTGTGACATGGTCGTTTGACCCCTGTCCCGCTTGTGGACTCGTGACGTCATTGTGATTGACTTTTCAATTGAAATTCTCCCGACTTATGTTCTCATGATCCCTCCATTAAAGTTTATATGTACCTTTGACATTGTTATCGTACTTATCAACTGGGATAATATTTTGACAATGCACAGTTTCTTTATGTGGCTAGTATATGTATGTAGTTCCAATCGGTAATTATTAAGGTTAACATCACATCATTATTTTTATTTTTCAGTTGTCCCAGCCCAGAATATCCGATGTTTCGACTGCAACAGCGGGGCCGGATCTAACGGCAATTGTCCCGCGAACGGCGACCTCTTCTACGAAAGAGTGACAAGCATCGAGTGTCCTGAATTGTGCTTTGTCCGAACACATATCTGGCACCCCGGAGGTGAGTACACGTCACTTATAACCAATACACTGTGTACAGCAGGGGGAAGTTTGACCTGTTGGATAGCAGGCACGGCTGGGTCACTGATCTTGGGGAACCAGTTTTTTGTTTGCTGTTTAACGCAGCGCTCAGCCTGGGAACCAGTGTACCCGTGAAGAATATTGATCTTCAGTAACCCATGCTTGTCTTAAGAGGCGAATAACGGGAATCGGGTGGTCAGGCTCGCTGACTCGGTTGACACATGTCATCAGTCCCCAATTGCGCAGATCGATGCTCATGCTGTTGACCACTGGATTGTCTGTTCCAGACTCTATTATTTACAGACCGCCGCCATATGGCTGGAATATTGCTGAGTGCGGCGTAAAACTAAACTCACTCACTCCTATTTTCTATCCTTTTTACTCAATATATGTATTCTGCGGACTTTACAAACCCTCCGTTAACTATTTTGGACGGTGGGGTTGCCCAGTGGTTAAAGCGTTCGCCCATCACGCCGAAGACCCGGGTTCGATTCCCCTCATGGATACAATGAGTGAAGCCCATATCTGGTTCGTCCCCGCCGCGATATTGCTGGAATATTGCTAAAAGCGGCCTAAAACCATACTCACTCACTCAACTATGTGCAGCCACAACAAAATGGCGTTTCCGTTTCATGGTGTTTTCTGTCGTCTATCTATGTATAAGTGTAGAAGATAGGATCGTCTAAAATTTACGCTCGCTTTCTGAAACGGACCAGGCTGTACAACATCACACATATATCCAATAAACTAGAAAATTCGTTCGCTCGTCACGCCGAAGACTCGTCTGATTAACTTTTAAGCACTATATTATTTTGGATTACAGTCATTTACCGTGGATGCTCCAGTGGATTCTGGATGCCGCGCCCCCTACCGACGTCCGGCTGCATGACCGACTCAAGGGGAGATAGCTGGTGCTTCTGCAACTCCGATGAATGTAATACAATGCAAATGTAGCAGGAAAGTGTAATCTTGAGTCAATACCGAGTTATCATTCAATATTTAGATTTTTCTTGATGTATATAATTTGTATGTGCCACATAGCCTTGTATGCAGCTTTTCTCTAAGCGAATATTACAAAGGCAAATAAAAATGTTCTGTTTCAGTAAAATTGGTGAAGTCACATTTTTTCATTTCAAGGACAACCTGAAAAATAAATTATAGTAACGTCAAGAAAAGAAACAGTAAGATGGGGTGTTTTGTATTAAAATATGTCGGGTGAAAGCGATACATCGCAATTACCTCTACAGAGTTGCGTTCCTTCTTCGGCTTGGATGGAACCGTTGCTCGTGAGGGCATCGCATCGTTTCCCTCTCACCGAAAGTTGACTCACCTTGATGTAACCGGAATAGTTGGTTGGTTGGTTCGGTGTTTAACGCCGCACTCAGCAATATTCCAGCTATATGGCGCCGGTCTGTAAATAATCGAGTCTGGACCAGACAATACAGTGATCAAAAGCATGAGCATATATTTACGCAACTGGGAACCGATGACATGTGTCAGCCAAGTCAGCGATCCTGACCACTCGATCCCGTTATTCGCTTCTTACGACAAGTATGGGTGACTGAAGACCACTTCTAACCTGGATCTTCACGGGTTATAGCCGGAATACTATTCCAGGGAATCAGCTCGCTCACACTCTTACAATTTTTCCTTGGCGGTGGAATAGCTTAGCGGTTACAGGGTTCGCTCATCACGATGAAGGCCCGGGTTCGATTCCCCTCATTAGTAGAATGTGTGAAGCCCATTTCTGGTGTCCCCGACGTGATATTGCTGAAATATTGCTATAAGCGGCGTGAAACTAAATTCACTCACTAACTACAATTACCCTATTTCGATAAAGCAATCACCTCTAAAAAGTAGGAAACATCGCCCATATGCTCAAACTTTCACATAGAGGTTGTGTGTGTGAACATACATGCAGAGTCATGCGGTGCTAGATCGTAGATGGAGTCGATCTACTGACACTGATCTACTGTCTACTGACACGCGGTTTTCACGGTTAGGTTAGCAAGTGGAATCATTTCTCAAACACATTTTCATCAGAATGACATCATAAATATGACAAAAAGATTATTACACCCAAGTATTACCGTATTGGTAATATGGTAATATGTAAATATGAATTATAGGGACGTTTGGAGGCCATGAGGTGAGGTGAGGTGAGGTGAAATTGGGTTTTACGTCGTGCTTGAGAATATTTCGCTCATATGACGACGTGCATGCGTGTGTATGTGTATGTGCGGCTGCTTGTACTAGCCCAGACTTAAGCTGGTTTTATAGTGCTAGCCCACTGAGATACCATGCCACAGTGGAGCATGAATACCCCACTCAGACACATTATACTGACTCCGGGCCGACCAGTCCTTGTTGTACCCATTAATGCCGAGCGCCAGGCAGGGACCAACAAGTACCATCTTTTAACGTCTTTTTGGTATGACGCGGTCGGGGATCGAACCCGCGACCTTCCGCTCTCCAGGCAGACGCTCTAACCACTACACCACGGAGGCGGTCTGGAGGCCATGAAATAATCTGTATTTTATAGCTGCTTTGAATGACAACTTCTTTGAGTTGTAAAGTGCCTGCTGTAATTACATGTCTATGATGGAGAGGTAAACTCTGAAAGCAGATTCACACGTCTCATTCCATCACGTTAACAGAGCATGTTTAGATTTAACTGACACTTCCATGAAATACCAACAGAGGTGACGTCATAGTACCATTTTAGTCATACTACCCAGAGCCGAGCTGCAGAAGTCATTAGAGAGAGAATGTGGACTAATCGGGATCACGTGACAGGCAGCAAAAGAAACAACGTTGGACGTCCACGGTCGACGCCCAAATCTTCCCAGGAAGTAATTACCATACACGAAGCACACAAACAAACTAGCGGAACGTGATACACACAAACATCCCATTCTCCCCGCTGTTCATCGTAAAGTGATGTTTACGACATAGGCAGTGTGTGCATGTATATGTTTTGTCGAGTGTGGAACATATCTCCAGCTTCTCGTGTAGCCGTGGAGCATACTGTATATGAGTGGATCAGAGAGTATGTGTGGATGGTTCAGAGAGTATGTGAGAGTGGTTCAGAGAGTATGTGAGAGTGGTTCAGAGAGTATGTGAGAGTGGTTCAGAGAGTATGTGAGAGTGGTTCAGAGAGTATGCGAGAGTGGTTCAGAGAGTATGCGAGGCTGGATCAGAGAGTATGCGAGGCTGGATCAGAGAGTATACGAGAGTGGTTCAGAGAGTATGCGAGAGTGGTTCAGAGAGTATGCGAGAGTGATTCAGAGAGTATGCGAGAGTCGTTCAGAGAGTATGTGAGGCTGGATCAGAGAGTATGTGAGAGTGGTTCAGAGAGTATGTGACGCTGGATCAGAGAGTGTGAGAGTGGTTCAGAGAGTATGCGAGAGTGGTTCTGAGAGTATGTGAGGCTGGATCAGAGAATATGTGAGAGTGGTTCAGAGAGTGTGTGAGAATGGTTCAGAGAGTGTGTGAAAGTGGTTCAGAGAGTGTGTGAGAGTGGTTCAGAGAGTATGTGAGAGTGGTTCAGAGAGTATGCGAGAGTGGTTCAGAGAGTATGCGAGGCTGGATCAGAGAGTATGCGAGGCTGGATCAGAGAGTATACGAGAGTGGTTCAGAGAGTATGTGAGAGTGGTTCAGAGAGTATTTGAGAGTGGTTCAGAGAGTATGTGAGGCTGGATCAGAGAGTATGTGAGAGTGGTTCAGAGAGCTTAAGGGAGCTTGTGAAAATGGTTGAGCGAGTAAACTACAATGTTTGTGAGAATATATGGGAAATGTTGAGATAATATTTAAGAGTGAATGGGAGAATGGTTTATTATGTATGAGAGTTGAGGGAATAGCTGACAGTAAACAATTGTCCAGGGAGTTTGTGGTATTTATTCAATTGGTATGCGAGTAAGGTTGGAATCGCATGATTACACTAAAACACAAACAACAGATGCAAAGTACATTTGCTACATATCGACCTTGTCTTCTCATCATCAAGCATATAGAAGAGTGAGTATGGTTTTACGCCACTTTAAGCAATATCACGGCGGGAGACACCAGAAATGGGCTTCACACATTGTACCCATGTCTTCGGCGTGAACCGCCGCCATATTGCTGGAATACTGCTGAGTGCGGCGTATAACTGAACTCACTCACTCACTTCGGCGTGAGAATACTTGAGATGGAAAATGTCATGGTTGAGAGCGCCTGTTGTCTATGGCCTCATACTGTTGGAATTAAAACATTCATTGTCCAAAATAATAGGCATGCTGCTTATTTACTGCGAACCAAAGTTCACCGGGTCCTAAATATCCGGAAAACTCGCTAACTGGACATTGTTTTACGCGAAACAGGAAATACAGTTTAAATCATCATTTCTAGAAATCTTTTCGAACTTCTAACTGGATGATTTATTTTATTTACCATATTTCATAGTATAACAGGAATGCATAGTAAGTTTCAATATATACATTGGTACAAGTACATGTGAAATGTTACAATTGGCTTGCATCCACTTAAGTTGTAGTCAGGATTATTTTCCAAGTAATAAATGTAATGTAAATTCGACGACTGGATAGGTTGTGTGATTTTTATGATTTATTTTGTGTGTGTTTGTATTTCATGGTGTGTGTGTGATGTGTGTGTGTGTGTGTGTGTGTGTGTGTATGTGTGTGTGTGTGTGTGTGTGTGTGTGTGTGTGTGTGTGTGTGTGTGTGTGTGTGTGTGTGTGTGTGTGTGTGTGTGTGTGGGGACCACTACATGTACATTTCTTTTTTGTCTTCGAAGAATTGTGATAAGTAACTCTGGCCAGCTGACAAGGAATTCAAATATCCGGGACCTAGTTTATCTCGACGGTATTTGAGAAAACGCAACTGTCCTGATAACTGAGGAGCTATTGTATCATATCAATTGCTTTTAATTGTTTGTACCACACGCGTGTTCTTGGGTTTGTACGAAGTAATAAATATCCGAAACTCACGTCGCCCTTACAGTGTTAAACCCGATCATTAATTCCTTCGCAGCATAGAGGTACGAACAACCCACAACTAAAACGTCCTAACTTCCGAGCACTCTGCTAATGCCCTGGAAGCCATAGATTTATAACCTGAAGATACAAATGAAGCATTAACAACAGCAATGAAACAAGCCATACTTAAATTAAAAGTTTAAGACCTGTCCCAAAATACCTATATATCACAATTGTTGTTGTTTCGCGTGTACTCAGTATACTTCAAAAACACGCCAGTAATGCCACGTAGAGAACCTGCCAGGCGAGAAGTACAATACAACCAATTATCTGCTGATGCATCTTGATGTACGAGGACCCGGACATACTGTTAGTCCTGATGGCTGTTTACATAGCGTTTCCGCATACTTGTGCGTTTCACTCTTGTTTACAGTAATGAAGATATATTGTGCGCGGGCACGAGCTGAAGAGGTAAATGGTAAGTTTTTGAGTACCAAGGAAATATCCTTAGCATAACATCGTTGAATACTTTTCCAGCTTCGAAAAACTTCAAGAAACCAAAATAGCTCAAATTGCATGGAGCTCTGCGAACAAGCCTTCATTACAAGCGCCAAAGGAAATACTCTCTCTTCCTAGACCCGTGTGCACGCTCACTGTGTCGTAGCCCGCACTGGGCCTCCAACTGCTGCAGGCGTTGTACGTCGCCTTTAAACAGATTATGTCATATACAGTTGCCATGTGGTAAGTTGAGAATTTTTATATAACAGTCGAAAGCAGTAACTATTTCTGACTCTGGCTGGTTTGAAAAGTGTAGCATTATACGCGAGTGTAACGAACAAGCGTTACTTTTTTGCCATGCGTGAAATGAAACATAGCTCCAAGCTGACACAGTACTACTGGAATGTCCCATCTCCATTATGTGCATACTGTAGTATATGCGGAAATTGTATTGAAGGTTGAATGTCACGGCGGTTCAGTGGGCTCTAAACCGCACTTATAAAGAGATACCACATACGTGTTTACATTGTGTAAATAGCGACCCAAAGACCAGATGCTTAACTGAAAGGTAAGATGGTTTTGGTTTGAAATTTAGGAAGTTTTGCAACAACATAAATGAATCCTGGCCTTTATCTTGAATTTTAACCTATTTAACTGACAAATAGCAGAGATCAAGTGTAGTTTTTTTATTCATTTAATTATATATTTTCATATTTTTTGGCGGGGGTGTGGGGGTAGGGGTGGGGGTTTTATAAAATATTAAACTGAGTCGTTGTATCAGCAAGTAACGTTAGGTAATCGCCCCTAACGACTGTTGTGTGGATTGTTTTCTTCATGTTTGGTGAATGATTCATAATATCTGTTTTGTTGAAGAAGATACACTTTGATTGATGATACATGGTGATTATTGTGTGGCGGATGGTACATAGTGATTCTTCTGACATGAATGATGCATTTTGATTTCTGAAATAGATTCTCGTTTGTATTTACGCATGCCGCGTTCCTGGCAGAGTCAGATAATACATTGTTGTAATCCTGACCCACACTCTTCTCGAATCATTTTTACAATCTTTATTTCCACAGAATAATGCATACATAATACACTCTTCTCGATACATTCTACTTAAGATGTAGTCAGTAACATATAAGGAATCATTTTTTCTATCTTTATTTCCACAGAATAATGCATACATAATACATTTCACCACGAAACACATTCACAACTCTTCTCGCTTCATTATGATATCGCTACATCCCCTTCAGCTACAACTGAATGTAACCACTTCTATATGTATTTCCATTTAAACACAACGCTGTCATGATAAAATGAGCACAATTAACACAAGATTGTAGTATCAAGTAGTTACAGTCTCGTCAACATATTTTAGGTTTTCCCCACCGTTTAATAATTTTCTGAGGACGTGCCATTAGGGATCATGACTTTTCATCCATCCTATCAGAGTGAATGATTATGGCTTTACGCCACTTTTAGCAATAGTCCAGCTATGTCACGGCGGGGGACACCAGTAACGGGCTTCACACATTGTACCCATGTGGGGAATCGAACCCAGGTCTTCGGCGTGACGAGCGAATGCTTTAACCATTAGGCTACCCCACCGGCCCAATCCTTTCTGAGCGTCGTTCACCAGACAGAGAAAGTGACAGTGGTTGTGACAGGGTTGTTTTCTAACAAGCACCATTGGTGCATTCCACGGTGTATTCCACTATTGCTGGGGCGGTGGGGTAGCCTAGTGGTTAAACCGTTGGTTCGTCACGTCGAAGACACGTGGAAATTACTGCCCTAAAATCAGGAATGTGTATGTGTTTATGTGCCAGAGTTTCAGTTTAGAACTTGGTAAAAAAATACCATTTAAGCGTAGTCTGGAATGAACGTCGCCAGCTGGAAACTAGCATGGTAAATTTGAAAAAAGCTTCACACAAACTAATGCACATATCCTTTTATGTCTAGTCATTTCACGGTTGGTTGAAGCTCGTTAAAGTTAATTCATCATAGTTCGTGCAGCTCTCTAGTCTTAAATAGTTCTGAGTTCTGAGCAGGCTATCCCTGCAAAATAAGACTTGGCCATCTTTACGTGTTAACCTGTTCACCTTTTATGCATTTGCCTACCTTTAAACCTATTCTACCTGATTGATTATCACCTTCAAAGCTTTACCTGTTTCAGTATCTCCTTGAAGTATTTACTGACGCCACCTTCACAAATGTGCTAATTTAAGCGCCACTTTCAAGCATTTACCTGTTTAAGCTTCACCTGGTTGAGCGTCTCCTTCAGTTATTAACATATATATTTAAACCACCTCCAAGTGTGTACCTGGTTCAGCGTCACTTTCAGTTATACGCATAAGTGTGACTCTATACCGAAACGTCGCATTATAATATAAAAAAGAAGTTGTTATCCATAAAGTATCATACCTTTCTGTTTAACTTCTAAAATGTCAATCAAATAGATCATGTGTTACTAGAGTAAACTGTCAGTCTGGGTTGACTATAGATGTCTGTGAATGACACTGTCATGACTCTGTACTTACAGTAAAGCCGCCTCCACGTTGTCTGGCACACAACACGTGACACCATGAGGCAAGGTGGCTGTAAAGTCGTGGTCGTGATGGTGGTGGTGCTGACAGGGACGGCCGTGATCTTTCTGGAAACGCCTGCGGTAAGCATCGAGTGGTGGATACAGAGTAACTAGCCGGGTGGTGGGTGTTGGATGGATGGTTGTGGAGATGTTTTATCAGACGAGTTGGTCACCGGGTTGTTGTTTAAGTGTTCTGATGTACGTGTAAGCGGGTGGTTCAGCAATGTGGAGTTAACAACAGTGTGTTAAATGTGGTGCCGATTGGGTGAGCGGGCTGCAGACTAAATGTTCTGTTTGATGAATGGGTGAGCGGGTTGCTGAGTAAATGTTCTGTTTGATGAATGGATGAGCGGGTTGCTGAGTAAATGTTCTGTTTGATGAATGGATGAACGTGTTGCTGAGTAAATGTTCTATTTGATGGATGGGTGATCGGGTTGCTGAGTAAATGTTCTGTTTGATGAATGGATGAGCGGGCTGCTGACTAAATGTTATGTTTGATGAATGGGTGAGCGGGTTGCTGAGTAAATGTTCTGTTTGATGAATGGATGATCGGGTTGCTGAGTAAATGTTCTGTTTGATGGATGGATGATCGGGTTGCTGAGTAAATATTCCGTTTGATGGATGAGTGAACGGGTTGCTGAGTAAATGTTCTGTTTGAAGGATGGATGATCGGGTTGCTGAGTAAATGTTCTGTTTGTTGAATGGATGATCGGGTTGCTGAGTAAATGTTCTGTTTCATGAATGGATGATCGGGTTGCTGAGTAAATGTTCTGTTTGATGAATGGATGATCGGGTTGCTGAGTAAATGCTGAGTAAATGTTCTGTTTGATGAATGGGTGAACGGGTTGCTGAGTAAATGTTCTGTTTGATGGATGGATGATCGTGTTACTGACTAAATGTTCTGTTTGATGAATGGGTGATCGGGTTGCTGAGTAAATATTCGGGTTGGATGATCTGAGTAAATGTTCTGTTTGATGAATGGATGATCGGGTTGCTGAGTAAATGTTCTGTTTGATGATGGATGATCGGGTTGCTGAGTAAATGTTCCGTTTAATGGATGGATGAACGTGTTGCTGAGTAAAAGTTCTGTTTGATGGATGGATGAACTGGTTGCTGAGTAAATGTCCTGTTTGATGGATGGATGAACGTGTTACTGAGTAAATGTTCTGTTTGATGAATGGCTGAGCGGGTTGCTGAGTAAATGTTCTATTTGATGAATGGCTGAGCGGGTTGCTGAGTAAATGTTCTGTTTGATGAATGGCTGTTCGGGTTGCTGAGTAAATGTTTTGTTTGATGGATGGATGATCGGGCTGCTGATTAAATGTTCCATTTGATGAATGGATGAACGTGTTGCTGAGTAAATGTTCTGTTTGATGAATGGATGAGCGGGCTGCTGAGTAAATGTTCTGTTTCATGAATGGGTGAACGGGTTGCTGAGTAAATACTGTGTTTGATGGATGGGTGAGCGTGTCGCTGACTAAATGATCTATTTGATGAATGGGTAAGCGGGTTGCTGAGTAAATATTCTGTTTGATGGATGGGTGAACGGCCTGCTGACTAAATGTTATATTTGAAGGATGGATGATCGGGTTGCTGAGTAAATGTTCTGTTTGATGGATGGATGATCGGGTTGCTGAGTAAATATTCCGTTTGATGGATGGATGAGCGGTTTGCTGAGTAAATGTTCTGTTTGAAGGATGGATGATCGGGTTGCAGAGTAAATGTTCCGTTTGCTGAATGGATGATTGGGTTGCTGAGTAAATGTTCTGTTTGATGAATGGATGATCGGGCTGCTGACTAAATGTTCTGTTCATGAATGGATGATCGGGTTGCTGAGTAAATGTTCTGTTTCATGAATGGGTGAACGGGTTGCTGAGTAAATACTGTGTTTGATGGATGGGTGAGCGTGTTACTGACTAAATGGTCTATTTGATGAATGGGTAAGCGGGATGCTGAGTAAATATTCTGTTTGATGGATGGGTGATCGCGTTGCTGAGTAAATGTTCTGTTTGAAGAATTGGTGAGAGGGTTGTTGAATAAATGTTCTGTTTGATGGATGGATGATCGGGTTGCTGATTAGTGGTTCCGTTTGATGGATGGATGAACGGGTTGCTGAGTAAATGTTCTGTTTGATGAATGGATGATCGGGTTGCTGAGTAAATGTTCTGTTTGATGAATGGATGATCGGGTTCCTGATTAAATGTTCCGTTTGATGAATGGATGATCGGGTTGCTGAGTAAATGTTCTGTTATATGAATGGGTGATCGGGTTGCTGAGTAAATGTTCTGTTTGATGAATGGATGATCGGGTTGCTGAGTAAATGTTCCGTCTAATGGATGGATGAACGTGTTGCTGAGTAAATGTTCTGTTTGATGGATGGATGATCGGGTTGCTGAGTAAATGTCCTGTTTGATGGATGGATGAACGTGTTACTGAGTAAATGTTCTATTTGATGAATGGCTGATCGGGTTGCTGAGTAAATGTTCTATTTGATGAATGGCTGAGCGGGTTGCTGAGTAAATGTTCTGTTTCATGAATGTATGATCGGGTTGCTGAGTAAATGTTCCGTTTCATGAATGGATGAGCGTGTTACTTAGTAAATGCTGTGTTTGATGGATGGGTTAGCGGGTTGCTGGGTAAATGTTCTGTTAGATGGATGGATGATCGCTTTGCTGAGTAAATGTTCTGTTTGAAGAATTGGTGAGAGGGTTGCTGAGTAAATGTTCTGTTTGATGGATGGATGATCGGGTTGCTGAGTAAATGTTCTGTTTTATGAATGGATGAACGGGTTGCAGAGTAAATGTTCTGTTTGATGGATGGGTGAACGGGTTGCTGAGTAAATGTTCTGTTTTATGGATGGATGAACGTGTTGCTGAGTAAATGTTCTGTTTGATGGATGGATGAGCGTGTTACTGAGTAAATGTTCTGTTTGATGGATGGGTGATCGGGTTGCTGAGTAAATGTTCTGTTTGATGGATGGATGAACGTGTTGCTGAGTAAATGTTCTGTTTGATGAATGGATGATCGGGTTGCTGAGTAAATGTTCTGTTTGATGGATGGATGATCGGGTTGCTGAGTAAATGTTCTGTTTGATGAATGGATGAACGGGTTGCTGAGTAAATGTTCTGTTTGATGGATGGATGATCGGGTTGCTGAGTAAATGTTCTGTTTGATGGATGGATGATCGGGTTGCTGAGTAAATGTTCTGTTTGATGAATGGATGAACGTGTTGCTGAGTAAATGTTCCGTTTGATGAATGGATGATCGGGTTGCTGAGTAAATGTTCTGTTTGAAGGATGGATGATCGGGTTGCTGAGTAAATGTTCTGTTTGAAGGATGGATGATCGGGTTGCTGAGTAAATGTTCTGTTTGATGAATGGATGATCGGGTTGCTGAGTAAATGTTCTGTTTGATGAATGGATGAGCGGGTTGCTGAGTAAATGTTCTGTTTGATGAATGGATGATCGGGTTGCTGAGTAAATGTTCTGTTTGATGAATGGGTGAACGGGTTGCTGAGTAAATGTTCTGTTTGATGAATGGATGATTGGGTTGCTGAGTAAATGTTCTGTTTGATGAATGGATGATTGGGTTGCTGAGTAAATGTTCTGTTTCATAATGGATGATCGGGTTGCTGAGTAAATGCTGCGTTTGATGAATGGATGAACGTGTTGCTGAGTAAATGTTCTGTTTGATGAATGGATGATCGGGTTGCTGAGTAAATGTTCTGTTTGATGTTCTATTTGATGAATGGATGATGCGGGTTGCTGAGTAAATGTTCTGTTTTATGAATGGATGAACGTGTTGCTGAGTAAATGTTCTGTTTGATGGATGGATGGGCGTGTTGCTGAGTAAATGTTCTGTTTGATGAATGGGTGATCGGGTTGCTGAGTAAATGTTCTGTTTTATGAATGGATGAACGTGTTGCTGAGTAAATGTTCTGTTTGATGGATGGATGATCGGGTTGCTGAGTAAATGTTCTGTTTGATGGATGGATGATCGGGTTGCTGAGTAAATGTTCTATTTGATGAATGGGTGAACGGGTTGCTGAGTAAAAGTTCTGTTTGATGAATGGATGATCGGGTTGCTGAGTAAATGTTCTGTTTGATGAATGGATGAGCGTGTTACTGAGTAAATGTTCTGTTTCATAATGGATGATCGGGTTGCTGAGTAAATGCTGTGTTTGAGGGATGGATGAACGTGTTGATGAGTAAATGTTCTGTTTCATCAATGGATGATCGGGTTGCTGAGTAAATGTCCTATTTGATGGATGGGTGAGCTGCTTGCTGAGTAAATGTTCTGTTTGAAGGATTGGTGACCGGGTTGCTGAGTAAATGTTCTGTTTGCTGAATGGATGATCGGGTTGCCGAGTAAATGTTCCGTTTGATGGATGGATGAACGGGTTGTTGAGTAAATGTTCTGTTTCATGAATGGGTGAACAGGTTGCTGAGTAAATGCTGTGTTTGATGGATGGGTTGCTGAGTAAATGTCCCGTTTGATGGATGGATGATCGGGTTGCTGAGTAAATGTCCCGTTTGATGGATGGATGAACGGGTTGCTGAGTAAATGTTGTGTTTCATCAATGGGTGAACGGAATGTACAGCAATGTTGAGTTAATGGAACAACAGTGTGTTAAAAGGGTGCACGGGCTGCCTCTTAAATGTTCTGTTTGAAGAATGGGTGAGCTGGTGGTTGCGTAGCTTGGAAAGGTTGTTGAATGTGAAAGGACTGCAACATTCCCGCCGCCTTATATAATGTAAACTTAACAGACTGTTGGTCATATGACCATGTATAAGATAAAATGGGGGACGGTAGCGTACCCTAATGGTCACGCTGAGGACCCGGCTTCGATTTCCTACGTGTGTATAATGTGTGAAGCCCATTGCTGATGTTCCCCGCTGGAATATTATTAAAAGTGGCGTAAAACCATACTCATTCACACACTGTAGGCTTATATATGCGGTACATATTAATGTTGCTTTGTCACCAGACCCACCGTTTGCTGGCGGCAGTCGCTGGGCCATACCCACACACGAGATACCAATCCAGGCGGAAACACCCGACAACAGCCGAGTCCTCAAAGTGGCTTTCCCGACTTGTAACATTCAACGACACGAATGTACTTGCTGGACTACGAAAATATGGTCTGGTAAGTACTGGAAATATTATGTAGTAAAAAGAGTCTTTGTAAATACAGGAACCGTGTAAAAAAACTGAACATAGATGTAGATATTTCATTAGGAGCTAAATATCTATAATTGCTTAAGTTAACCTTTAGCAGTATTCAAGCAAAATCACGGCGGGGGACACCAGAAATTGGCTTCACACATTGTACCCATGATTATCATATAATGTGAGTGGGTTTCCCAGAAATCACGTGATTTTTATATGACATCATCTGTCTGTGATGACAAAGATAAATATACTATATATATCGCATTGTCTGTTTCCGGATACTGAAACCTAGCGGAAACCTACATTACCCAGTATCCATTAGGTTTCCGCAAGAACGGAAACTCAGTTATTTTTGCTGTGCATGAGACCCGTGAAGATCCGGGGTAGAATTGGTTTTCAGTAACCTATGCTTGTCATAAGAGGTGACTAACAGGATCGGGTGGTCAGGCCTGCTGACTTGATTGACACACGTTATGGTATCCCAGTTCAGACTGGTGCAGACTCGATCATTTACAGACTGCTGCCATATAGCTGGAATATTGCTGAGTGCGTCGTTAAACAACAAACAAACATGATGCCATGAAGTACAACATTTCCAGTAAATTCTGATTGCGGTCATTCATTTCCTGCAGATATGTATTTGAGGACTTATTGGAATATCTATAGAATGTATACTGAGTCAAAAAAGAAACTTCACAAAATGTAATTTGAAAAATAATGAATAATTTTTTTCTGATGATACATCTATGTATCCGAAATGGGATCCCTATCTTTCGACTCTAGAAAAACGTTAGCAAAACCCACTCAAACCCAGCAATTCGTCGTGCAAATGATGTTAGTGCCAAATCAGGTTTTGCACGTGCAGTCGATCACGAGATCTTCGCAACGAGGTTTCTTCATATGCACGTGTTTGCATTTGCCTCAAGAATTGAAAAAACACTTTTAAACCACAGTTCTAACGGTACTTGAAATGCCACGATTGTCAAATGTGCAACGTGAACGTGCCGTTGGCATGGTGCAAGCGGGAAGATCAGTTATTGACGTCGCAAGAGCAATGGGATGCAGCCGTTGTACTGTGTATGACTTGCGAGGTCGTCTACAACAAACTGGCGCCACTTCTGATCGCCCAAGGTCGGGTCGTCCACGTGTGACGTCACGAGCAGAAGACCGTCAAATCGTCCTACGTCACCTACGTGACAGATTTCTGCCGGCTACAGGAACCAGGGCTGAGATGTTTAGAGGTCGACTGTCCTCACAGACCATTCGAAATCGGTTGCGGGCTGCCAATCTCCATTCCCGACGTCCATATCGTGGGCCAATATTGACGCCGTTTCATCAACGTCAACGTCTGCTATGGGCCCATCGTCACCTCCGATGGACCCAGAGAGACTGGAATCGAGTCGTCTTTAGCGATGAATCCAGGGTTACCCTCAGATTCGCGGACGGCAGGCATAGAGTCTGGAGACGACGTCGTGAACGGTATGCCCAATGTTGTGTACAGGAAGTCGACAGATTCGGGGGCGGAAGTTGCATGGTGTGGGGTGCTTTCTGTGGGAACAACCGTTCCCGACTTCTGGTCATCCGTGGAATCCTCACAGCTGCTGCTTACCGCGACCAGGTGCTCACCCCTGAACTCGTTCCTTTCATGGCGGTTCATGGCCCAGGTCTAAAGTTCCAGCATGATAATGCTCGGCCGCATACCGCGATGTTGACACGAAATTTCCTTCAAAACACTGGAATCAACGTCATGGACTGGCCATCGAGGTCCCCTGACCTTAATCCTATAGAGCACGTTTGGGATGCACTTGGGAGAGGGCTTCGTGGTCTTAGGAACCAACCTCAGAATTTGCAGGAACTTGGCGCTGCCTTGCAAGAGCAATGGCGCAGAATCCCCAACCACGTGTTCACAAGCATCAGGCAGTCGATGAGGAGACGGTGCTTGGCAGTGGTGAATGCGCGGGGCGGCCATACACGATGTTGAACTGAGAAATTTCGCATTTTTATTCTTGTGACTTGACATTCTGTATACCCATGTTTTGGAACGGCGGTGTAGCCTAATGGAACTGATTATGGCACTGTCAGTGTACCGAGTACATCACACAGATCTCAGCAATGAAATAATAACAATTTAACCATCTTACCATCTCTTGTTCTTTTATAGTGCCCTGAAGAAAGAATGTGAAGTTTCTTTTTTGACTCAGTATATATATCGCAACGTGACATTAGATGTACAGGCTCTCGTGTCTTTGCGAGGAATAAAGATTTCAAAAATATTGTTTTTGAGATGACCCCCGACTCCAAACACTTCATAGTACATTATATAGTCATTATATATTGTATTGTGAAGCACTTCGAGTCGGGGGTCATCTCATATTTTTATATATTTTAAAATAAATTTAATCCTCGCAAAGACACGACGGCTGTGATTAGATGTAGATATCCCATTAGGAGCTAATTGTAAATATTTGCTTTAACCTGTTGTCTAACCTACTACTATTACCTGCTTGATAGCGGTGTTAGAACATCCTTACTACAGCCTGCGTCTGAACCAACATTTTAATGATGCTTCGAAATAATTGCGATTGTTGATATCATGTATCATGATATCAACTGGAAGACCAAATCAAATTTGATTCAAGACATTTAACAAATTTATCTCTGTGAAGTTGTTATGAAAAATAACTGGAAGTGAATGAGTGAGTATGGTTTTACGCCGCTTTTAGCAATATTCTAGCAATATCACGGCGGAAAATATCGACACCAGGGCCTCCTTTCACAAAGCACTAAGGTGATCGTAAGTCACTAAGGTAACCTTAGTGCAATGTTAAAGAATCGGGGTTAAGGTTAATCTTAGTAAAGGTTGCTTCGTGAAAGGAGCCCCAGAAATGGACTTCATACAATGTATCCACGTGGGGAATCGAACCCACGTCTTCGGCGTGACGAGCGGATGCTTTAACCACTAGGCTACCCCACCGCCCCGGCAGTTAATGATGAGTCACAGTTAATTGGTGGACTGTGTTTTTAACTCCATTGTTCTTGTAATTGCTTGACATGGCTTTTGGCACGTTTCATTTACTTGGTCGTTGACTAAAACTGACTACGTCATCTAGTCACAAATGGTTAGTGCCCAAAACAATTTTACATAACGTTTGCCTATTTTCCATCATAGTATTCGCAGTGGGTGGGTCCACACTTTTATGTTGTTAAGCTTCGTTGCAAGTTCTCACTTCATCACACGCTCAATCACTCACACACTCACACACACAGACTTAGAGAGCGAGACATACATCTATACGTACAGCCACCCGTATCCCTAACTGGTATCGTCACCCATGTACCCCTTACTCGCAGTGTGCGAAATAGACACTGGCCCGTGGCTAGTAAAAATCCAGTCGGGCCAGTAAATCTCCACAGTCACTGGCCCGACTGGCTAGTGAATTTTCATGGGGTCATTTTGTGAATATATCACTCTCTCCGACTTGTTAAGTTATAACTTATAAGTTTCGGTCAAGTGAATTATTTTGTGATCAAGTAACTTTCAGGCATAGCTAGCCCGACTGGGAACTATTTCACACACTGCTTACTCGACATCGACTCTTTACTCTAACAGTTGGACCTGCCCACGAAGGAAGACCTCCGCCAGATGTCGCCTCAGCAGATGACAATGACGTATCACAGGTAAACCTACAGGGGATCTGCCTGTCTGCCTTTTCATTGGACCGCCTCTGTGGTGTAGAGGTTAGAGCGTCCGCCCGGAGAGCGGAAGGTCGCGGGTTCGATCCCCGACCGCGTCATACCAAAAGACGTTAAAATATGGTACTTGTTGGTCCCTGCCTGGCGCTTGGCATTAATGGGTACAACAAGGACTGGTCGGCTCGGAGTCAGTATAATGTGTCTGAATGGGGTGTTCATGCTTCACTGCGGCATGGTATATCAGTGGGCTAGCACAGCGGGTACAGCAACGTGCAGTAAACATGGACAAAGTACTGTGACTATGTGTCCCAGTCCACCCAGCTGTGAATGGATACATCGTAAGGATGAGACAGCCGCAATAACTCGGTGCGTCTAGTGGCTGCAAGAGTTGTCTGCTCCCCGGGGAGTTGACATTGATAATACGATGTGCTGTTGAGATTGACATCCAATGACCGAGGGAAAAATACCAGCGCCTTGAGCATGTACTAGTTGCGTGGATATGAGCGCTATATACATATCCAATAATAACCGCCATACAGCTGGAATATTGCTGAGTGCGGCGTAAAACTAAACTCACTCACTCACTCCAATAATAATGATAAAATATTCATTGGCTATATACTGCAGCAGATGCAAACGCTATGCAGTCACGATGTGCTAACTTAAAGATGACAAACATCAGAAGCCATTCAATAACTAACTATATTTCAGTTACATCGACAATATCAACATCCTGTGTCACCGGAAGTTCCGGATGGGAAGGGTCGGTGATGGCGGCTGGGAGGTCTGTGATGACGAACCCTACAGACCAGGGAATCCGTGTCTTGTGTACAGCTTTGGGTTTGTACAACTTCTCTCACGTGTCTCCTTTTATTAACTGAAACCTGCCTGTGCTGTCTCCTTTATGTAAATGTAACCTGTCTCTTGTAAATCCTGTATGTGAGTGTTACCTGTCTCTGGCGTCTCTGTCTAAGACCAACCTGTCCCTCATGACGCCTTTATGTGAATGATACACTTCCCTTTTGTCTCCTTTATAAGAAGGAAATCTGTTGATTCCTTTGTTTAAGTGAAACCCATATCTTGTGTCTCACCGAAGTGCAACCCATCTTTGCTTTTGCCTTTCAGTAAGAGAAACTCATCTCTGGTGATTCCTTTAAGTAAGTGAAACCCGTCCCATATGTCTCTTTTACGTAAGTGAAAGCTATCTCTGGTGACTCTTTTATTTGAGTGAAAGCTATTGCTGGTGACACTTTTATGTAAGTGAAAGCCCACTCCGATGACACTTTCATGTAGGTGAAAGCCTTCTCCGGTGACACTTTTATGTAAGCGAAAGCCATCTCTTGTGACACTGTTATATAAGCGAAGCCTACATCGTTAGACACATTTATGTAAGTGAAAGCCTTCTCTAGTGACACTTTTATGTAAGCGAAAGCCATCTCTTGTGACACTGTTATATAAGCGAAGCCTACATCGTTAGACACATTTATGTAAGTGAAAGCCTTCTCTAGTGACACTTTTATGTAAGCGAAAGCCATCTCTTGTGACACTGTTATGTAAGCGAAGCCTACATCGTTAGACACATTTATGTAAGTGAAAGCCTTCTCTCCTGACACTTTTATGTAAGCGAAAGCCATCTCTTGTGACACTGTTATGTAAGCAAAGCCTACATCGTTAGACACATTTATGTAAGTGAAAGCCTTCTCTCCTGACACTTTTATGTAAGCGAAAGCCATCTCTTGTGACACTGTTACGTAAGCGAAGCCTACATCGTTAGACACATTTATGTAAGTGAAAGCCTTCTCTAGTGACACTTTTATGTAAGCGAAAGCCATCTCTTGTGACACTGTTATGTAAGCGAAGCCTACATCGTTAGACACATTTATGTAAGTGAAACCTTTCAATTGTGGTACTTATGAGTATGAGAATGTTATCTTTGGTGCTACTTTTGTGTGCGTGAAAACCATGTCTTGTTACACTTTCATGTAAGTGAAAACCATGTCCCGCTTCACTTTCATGTAAGTGAAAACCATAGCGAGTGTTTTATTTGTTTAAGTGAAATATGTCTCCTATTACTCCTCTTTTGGTGTTGGTGATGCTTTTGGGTGACTGTAACCTTGTGTTTTCGTATGTCCATAAATTGTATAAACGCCTAAGAAACTACATATATTTTCAGCATCAACCACGACTTCACATTTGACGATGACATAGCGAAGCTGTATGGGTGCGAAGTGTATGCGTTTGATCCAAGGTTGGTTCCAGCCCTCTATACTCCATGCTTATGCAAACTGTTATCCTAGTGTTATAACGAATAATGCTGGTGTATGTATTTTTGTTTGTATGTGGCTGGTGCACTATAGATCAGTTAACTTATTTCTTTGTGTGTCTTGTGTGTATATATGTGTGCATCCTCGATAATATCCAGGGAATACGTTCCCATAAATCTCCTCTGGTACCCTGGATGCATCTACGACTCGGCCCGATAATTTTATTACCACCCTTTGCTGGGTCCACATTCTCACAGTAGCCAATCATATAAGCCGTTACAACCGAGCTTGCCAGTGTCAACAATGATAGCAGTCGCAGCCGCAAATTGACAAATTGACAGGTCTGAAATCTTAAATATATGCAAGAACTCCTACCTCTTTCAGAGTACCTCTGCAAAAATTGTGTTGACAAGTTTAATTGGTTAGATAAAAGAAGCGAAAGTGAGTTATGATAGAAGCCTTGTGATTGGTACGCTCAACCTCCCAGCGTAGACACCTGATTGGATAAAAAGCCAGCAAAGGGATGTAATAAAATTATCGGGCCGAGCAGTAGATACATCCAGGGTACTAGTGGAGAGCTGTCAGAACGTATTCCCTGAAGATTATTGAGGATGATATATGCGATGATTGCTTGTTACAGTATGCGGGAATCAATCCACAGGCGTTCCCAGTCTGTACATTTTTCTCAGCTTGGTATCGGCGGCGAGGACACTTATATAAAGCGCTCAGGGTGGCATCTGATGACACTACAGTCTATCATGGCGATGCTTGACCACACTGGGGTATGTGTTGCTCAGATACTTCAATTGCATATACTGAGGTGCCATATTTGGATCATGTGTTTGTAGCATATAAACTACCGGGCAAAAGAAAGTTTGAAGTAATTGTATAAAAAAACGAAAACGCTGGTACAGGTTTGAACTCAAGCAGAAAATATTCGCCAAAACGCAAGATGGTCCCGATGACAAGGCAGCTCTAGGTAAACTTGGTACGAATCGTGTATTTTGTAAAACGTGGAAAACGTAATTATGATTGTGGCATAAATACCGATGTTGGACAGAGCAAATATGCGTCACTATAAAACCACCACGAATATGCCAAGACTTACGCATGCGCAACGAGACATGGTGACCGGTATGGCCAATATGGCGGCTTCACAACGTCAGCTGGCAAGAACCTTCAACTGCTGTCAGGCTATCACCAGCAAATTGATAAATCGCTACCAACAAACAGGCCAAACCCAAGACCGCCCAAGATTGGGAGGACCAAGAGTCACGACACTGGCCGAAGACCGCTACATCCGGCAGATCCACCTCCAGACACGCACTAGGACACGCCAGCAACAGACGAACAGTCCTTCGACGACTTGGTGTGGCTGGTATACGAGCTTACCGCCCCTTCCGCGGAATGGCCTTGACTCGCCTACATCGTCAACGCAGACTGCAAAGGGCACGAACTGTGAGAGAGTGCTCTTTACAGATGAAAGTCGGTTAAGTCGGTTCAGAAACGATGTCAGCGTAGAGGAAGCTCATCCGTTCGATGGAGGAGGCGTCATAATATCGGGCGGCATTTGTGGCCAGAGAACAAGACTGGTTATCATCCGAGGAAATCGCCCAGCGATACAGCGATGAAGTGTTGAGACTTTTTATGGTGCCCCTTATTCGACAACGGCCAAGAGGAGTCACCTTCCAGTTCGAGAATACCTGTACAACGTTAACGTCAACGTATTGCCTTGGCCAGCGCGTTCTCCAGACATGAACCCCATTGAACATCTCTGGGATCATCTTGCCCGTCAGCTGAGACAGCGTGTACCACCTCCGGCGAACCGACAGGAACTTGAACAGACTCTCTTGGACTTATGGAACAGGATTCCTGCTGACGTCATCCACCGACTGACGACGTCAATGAGGAGACGTGTGTTGGCGTGAATGGATGCCCATGGTGGTCACACTCGCTATTGATGATGTGTCCCCCGACTCCTGTCTCATCACTTGTGTAATCAACTCTGATTTGTTTAATTTTCAATTTTGACCCCTTGACTCTTTATTTATGACTTGCAGCAAATGCAAGACCAGCATTACAATGAATGTTCAGTCAAACTATTGGAAAAATATTTCTATTTGTCAACTAATTATCGTAACTCTCACATACGTCTTTGTTTCTACCCGTGAAGATGCGGGTTAGAATTGATCTTCAGTAACCCATGCTTGTCGAGGCGACTTACTAACTAACATGTCATCGGTTCCCAATTGCGTAGATCGATGTTCATGCTGTTGATCCCTGGATTGTCTGGTCCAGATCCGATTATTTACACACCGCCGCCATACAGCTGGAATATTGCTGAGTGCGGCGTAAAACTAAACTCACTCATTGTTTCTATTTTTTGGTCAAGTGAAGTTGGTGATAACTTTCTTGTGCCCGGTAGTTCATAATTAACACAAATTGGACCTCAGGTGTTAAAGGATATTCACGTAACAAGGGTTGCACAAATCAAGAGCATACTTTGCTCAGCTTCGTGTAATTTATATGTCTTTTCGTATCACTTGGGATGGTCTTGCATAGATACAAAAATAAGACAAACTTTACGATTGGGTATTTCCTGTTTACCTATAGTACTCAGAGGCAACATGTAGAACACTTTGTATTCATGTAATTTATAATTATAGAACCCGTGAAGATCCGGGTAAGAACTATTTTCTTCAGTAACCCATGCTTGTCGAGGCAACTAACGGGATCGGGTGGTCAGGCCCACTGACTTGGTTGACACATGTCATCGGTTCCCAATTGCGTAGATCGATGTTCATGCTGTTGATCCCAGGATTGTCTGGTCCAGATCCGATTATTTACACACCGCCGCCATATAGTTGGAATATTACTGAGTGCGACGTAAAACTAAACTTACTCAGTCACTAAAATTATAGAACGTTTTTATCCGATTGTACCTCTTTAACCATCAATCATTCCTGAAACAGTTTGTGAAATCATAACAAGAAAAAATATAAACTTTCTTGAAATATATTGGCTCAATGACTGGGGTAAGAAATGGAGTATCAACAGGCAGGAATGAACAAAGGTGAGTGAGTGAGTTACGTTTTACGCCAAACACTGGTGACCCCAACAATTAGTGAGTCGGTGAGTATGGTTTTACGCCGCTTTTAGCAATATCATGGTTCCTATGTGGGGAATCGAAACCGGGTCGTCTTCGGTGCGACGAGCGAACGCTTTAACCATTAAGCTACCCCACTGCGCCCGAATGAACAAAGGTAACCGTGACAACGGTATAAGGATCTGTACCGAAAGGTTGCATCATATTAGAATAAAAAAGTTGTCATCCATAATACTATCTTGCCTTTACTATTAATGCTGTCAGGATAATCCTGTGGAATAATGTTTTTCTCTACATTGTGCAGAGGACCATCGACGTCCTGAAGATGGACGTGGAAGGAGCGGAATGGGAGAGTTTACGTCACATGATCAGGTCACGTGACTTGTCACGTGTAAAACAATTGTTGGTGGAGTTCCACTTTGACGGAGAGTTTAAAACCAAAGACATGGGAGTGGCTTTCCTTGATGTTCTCGTTGACTTGCATGATAGTGGATTCCGAAAGTTTTACGCACACAAAAATCCATTAAAAAATCTAAAGAGCCGTACATTCAGCATCGTCAGAACAGCGTGTTATGAGGTTCATTATGTAAATATAAATGTGAATAACGATAAGTGAGTGTCAGGTGTAACCTGTTGTGAATAAACGAAGTTATTTTCTGATTGTGTACAATATTCATAGACGACTGTGCCTGGGTACTTAGACATGCAACACAGTGGTATGTTAGGGGCCGTCCATTTATGGCAAAGGGTGGCTGATGATGATTTTTATGCAGAAGCATGTAAAATGTGAATGACATCCCCACCCCCACCCCACCCCCCCCAAAACAATTAACATACAAAGTAAGAGACCCCCTTTGCATTTCATATACAAAACAATGCCCCCTTCCCCCTCCTATAAGTTTTAAGCAGAAATCTGTAATATTTTTATGTACAAAATTGCTGACCATCCCCTAGTACATATGTACAAAATTGCTGACCCCCCTACCTCCCGAGAACAAAATGGGTGACTCCCCCTTAAAATCATAATCCCCTCTCATTGATTTTGTACATGACATGCGGGGGTTGGGGGTTGTCACTTATTTTGTACATCAATGGTGTGTGTGTGTGTGTGTGTGTGTGTGTGTGTGTGTGTGTGTGTGTGTGTGTGTGTTTTTGTCATTCACATTGTACAAGCCTCTCCATAAAAATCATCATACCCCCGAGCCATACTTGTGAACGGTCCCTTATGTATGCACTATGCTCTTTTAGCCAATGTTTCGTAGAGCGTCATTTATTTGACTCTTGCTCTGAAGTTGTTCGATCAAGGTTACATCAGTCATAGCTTCAGTAAAGCTTCCAAGCGTCGGGTGGACATTCCCAGACATCACACATCAGTGACAAAGATTATGTCCGATACATCTCCTACCTGGACTTCAACTAAACGTTCCTGTATTTTTTCAGGTGAACAACTGACTAGCCATTTCGACTGGTGCCACCGGGGTTAGAGGTGTTTCATACCCCTTTTCGCAACCATCTGGTATCATCACTATGTGATAGTGATTTATAAAGTCATAGTAGTGAGTGAGTGCGTTTTTGGGCCCTTTTAGCAATATTCCAGCAATATCACGGCCGGGGACACCAGGAATGGGCTTCACACATTGTACCCATGTGGGGAATCGAACCCGGGCCTTCTGCGTGACGAGTGAACACTTTAACCACTAGGCTACCCCATCGTCCCTAAAGTCATAGTAATGATATAGTGAAATCGTGTTACTTAAATACACTATGCAGTTTTAGAATATTCATGACGTCGTGGTACGTATACATACAATACAGTGTAAAGATGTCAGATGTGTACAAATGTAATGTCACGTGTGTGCATTGCCCAAACACAGAAATACACAAACGTAACACCGTACCACGACAGAACATCGGAATTGATGCCCGTGCATGTTCTGAACTATGCGTTCAAATGTTAAAAGGTCAAAGCCAAATAATCAACAGTCTTAACTGTCTCACAAAACCGTATACAGCAATACAATGATGAAAATTATCCGAATGGATGACAGAAAATACTGAATTCACCAAGGGTTCGGAATCACAGATGTAGGGGTGGAGAACGGATGGAGACGGCACAGCACAGGTTAATGAATAAAGAACTTTGTCTGTGAAGGTTCTTCTCGAACACCTGGCTGCCCCTTTCTCTGCACTCCTCCCTCGTAACAAATAGTGAACTGTGTCAATATTTTAATGATAGTTTGTGAAACAACTTTTTTATTTTTAGGACAAAAATTATGCAAAAACCTCACAGAGTTGGTATGATGTTTTGATTATGGTCAGCGTTTCATTGAGTATGTTATGTTTATTAGTTTTCGAGTTAGATTGCAATTCATCGGTCCGCTTTTGAGCCAAACGGACTATAAATAGACACATTATTATTATGACACATTATCGTTGTCAGTGTAGACTTTGAGTGTTTCATTTTGGAATGAATCTGTTCTTCTGACACAATATAGCAAACGTCAACATGAGATAGACATATATACAGAGAAGACATGGTGTGATCGGTCTGTATAGCACTGTCCAAGGTTTTCTGCAATAATTCAGCGTGGGAAAGTCATATAGTGGAATTCTTTGATTTTTGGCGGCCATATTGGACGCATCATGGATTTTTCTGAAAATGGGCCCAAAATATCGGACACACCCCAAAAATATGTTTTATCATGATATTCCCAGCACTTTCCAAAGTTTCATGCTTTAAATTTAGTCCGCCAAGTATCTATTTTCACCCCTTGCCACTGTACTACAGTGTGGTATACAGTGGCGCCAGTGATGTTGGTTATGGGCGGTATTGTGTACAGTTTATTGAGGAACAGTCCCATTGGCCGTGGTCGGGAGAAGAAGCTGCGTTGACTTCTACTCACAGAGAATTAAAGGCAGTGTACATAGTATTGCAGAGTTATCTTCCTTTGCTGAAGTCACATTGAGTCAAGTGGTTCACTGATAATACAACTGTTGAATCAACAGTAAGTGTTGCTAGAGGCCTATGAAATCTGGGTTTCAAAGCATTGCATTGCTTTCACCGTTTTTGTCACCGTCAGATTCGGTTGGAGATGCAGTGGATATCAAATATCAGAAAATGACAGATCCGATTACCCCAGTAAGCTGGTGGACACGTGCGATTGGGGTATTTTGGAATTTTGGAATTTGTGTTCCAGCTCTTGCTGTATGTGGGGTCCATATGGCACAAATGTATTTGCTTGGAATTGCAATTACAAAATTGGTAAGTTTTATTCTCTAATAATGGAATCCTCAATCATTTGGAGTAGATGCATTTAATATTAGTTGGTCTGAAACCAACAACTTGATAGTGCCACCTGTGTATTTGGTATTGAGGTCATTACGACACCTGAGCTTGTGTCATGGAAGGGCGACAATTATAGTACCATGTTTGGTATGCCGCTAGTTTTTTGGCCGTTGTTTGCAGTGGTGGGAGATTGTTTCACAGGTGAAAGAACTAGTTAATCTATCTACTCACAAAGATGCTTATGTCCCAAGTCGACAAGGTGGGCTGTGTCTAAGGTTATGTCGGCAGCTTTACCGTTACCTACCTTACACTGTGTGCTGTATCTGGATTCAGTAATACAATGGTTTGAGCCTTTTACCCGTGCAATCAGCTAGCGGTTTACAGCATCAGACACTTCCATAGTACTGATGGTTTACCCTCTCCCACGGACAACACATAGACAGTGGTTAATGTGTTTGAGGTAGCCAAACGGAATATCAAGCTTGGTGACTTGTCTTTTTATGCTTATATGACTTTTTTAATAGAAAAGTTGATTATTGGTAGAACAGAGACCAAGATGTGTCCTGTTAAGTGCATGGAATGATGGCTGGAAAATGAAGAAACTAATTCAGTAATATGCGGAAGACCAAAAACAAAATTCTCAGTTATGTCGTATGTGTACATTAGTGATCACAACAGAATGAATACACAGTGCTATTGAAAATGTTACACATGTTGAAATTCTTCAAAGGCATTTAGACTGACTGTCTTAGTTTGGTTTCACGCCGCTTTTAGCAATATTCCAGCAACATCTCGACGGGGGACACCAGAAATGGGCTTCACACATTGTACTCATGTGGGGATTCGAACCCGGGTCTTCGGCGTGACGAGCCAACGCTTTAACCACTAGGCTACCCCACCGCCCCAAAGGCATTTAGAAGTTGGTGTAGTAATACAAGACAAATTTTATGGATAACAACTTCTTGGTGAGGAACAAATAAAGAAGCTGTTCTGCGAAAGACTTGTCTTGTAACACATGTTATATTTAGTAAAGTACAGAATCTAGTCATTAAGTCCCATCCAGACAGAGTTAACCGGCACTGTTCGAAAGGTAGCAAATACATCTTGGAAACAAAGGGAGGGATCTGACAGTTGATGTTATAGACACATCAGCAAAGAAGAGCTTCTCATTCCTACAGAGACCCTGCACATGTGACGTAGACGTGTTGGTGCACTCTCTGGTGTCCGTCGAATCCTTCCAGTCCTCGGTAACAGCCACGGAGCAGATCCTCCGGCAGAAATGACAGTCCCAATTGTGTTTGCGACCAACTAGACGGACATTGCTGACTCTGTGAACAAGACAGAGAGAGTGTACGGGGTTCTAAACGTCAGTTGTGAGTGGGAAAATGGACATAAGGAGATCTCATCTGAGTAGAATACGAGTATCATCCAGCTGTTGGAACAGATCATGACACAAATATACTTCTGCAGGTAAAGCAGAGACTGTTTCTCGTCTAAGGAAATCGATTCGATCATTTCGTAAAATCCTTTTAAGGATTACACGGAACTGGCGTTGTATGAGTTTGAAAAAAAAACCGAATTAAGCTAATCGTGTTCCAAAATATATTTTACCTTTGTTTGCATGCATTTTATTTGTGGTACGTTCGTATATTTTGTTTTGATACAATTGATATTGATATTGTCTGTGAATAAAATGATTTGAATATCGATTTTCTTTTTATATGTGCATGTATGATATGGATTTGTAGACAGGCTTCAGAATGGAGATCTATCTAAACTATAGACAAAATTATTAACCTGTAATAAACAAGTTTTATCAGTCTGTTAGTTCTTCACAAAAGTAAACTGTATGAACTTCAGAACTTATATGTGAAACTCTGAGGACCATGATGATAAAATGTTCCATATCTATTAAACACAAGTCACCATAGATTATGTATTAGTGAGTGAGTATAGGTTTACGCCACTTTTAGCAATATTCCAGTAATATCACGGCGGGGGACACCAGAAATGGGCTTCACACATTGTACCAATGTGGGGAATCAAACCCGGGTCTTCGGCGTGACGAGCGAACGCTTAAACAACTGGGCTACCCCACCGCCACTTGATTCTGTATCAAATAACATTCACCCTCTCTCATTCATTCTCTCTCATTTTAAGCAAAGTTCAGCGAACGGATTCAGAGGAAAACATACCGAGATTATCTAGCCAAAAATTGTTGACGGACAGAGATTGGGCCTCACTGTTCAGCATCGTGAAGCAAAACAGACAGAGACCTTTGAGTGATATAAGTGGTGCATTTAATTCTGTGAGAAACCAACTTGTCTCTAAAAGAACCATTCAAAGGGAAGTGCACCGTGAAGGATTTTACAGGCGCATTACGAAGAAAAAGATGGTTGTCAGGGATGTGAACAGAACAAAACCCGTGTTATGTGGTGTCGGGGGATGAAGAAGGGAACTGGAAGAAATGGTCTTTACTGACGAGATTCGGGCTGTCATAGGAAACAATAACCGTGTATTTATTTGGCGAAAAGAAAATAAAGCTGATCGAGCCGAGTGTGTGTGTGTGTGTGAACCATCACAGGCAAACTGTCACGCAAATAGGGTTGCGCAACAAAGAGAATATGACCAGTCTTCATATATGCGAGCGAAGCAAGCAAAGGTTGGCAACTAACTTCCCTCGCTTCGGTTCGAAAAATAGTTTTAATATCAAAATATAATATCGCCACCATCAAAGGTGGACACCCATTTCTTCATACGGTTGTGCTCTCTGATTTCCAACCTCATATTTAATAATTACTCACGTACAATATATTTAATTCAACATTCTAAGCGCCACACGTGGCATATCAAATCGTTCTTCGCCTCCATCACCCCTGCCAGCTTACTGATCAACGGAGTGAAGGAACAGGAGAGTTAAATCTAAATATACTCGTTGAATCACATGTTCGCCATATGGAATACTTGCGGAGTTACCTCCCCTGCTTCATTCACCCACTACGTAAGAAGTGTTTATTGTAGAATAAATGTTACGAATATTCTAGCAATAACGATGGCAGATAAGACAAATAATCTCCAACAGTTTAATGGTAAAGTTAGGCAATGTGATATTTCTTTTTAATTTCTGCTTATTCTTATTCCTTCACTCCGTTGAACCGGAAGCAGGAGAATATTCAAGCATCATTGCCATTTCTTCTGGTCTTAGTGTGTCATGAATATTCCAAGCACACTGGCAGAGTGACTGGTCTTAGAGTGCCATATTCCAACACACACTCCATGCTATGTTATTCACATTCTACACACATATTGCACACATACAACACACAGTACAGTGCATGTAGGCTGTGTTATTCACATTCTACACACATATTGCACACATACAACACACAGTACAGTGCATATATGCTGTGCTATTCACATTCTACACACATATTGCACACATACAACACACAGTACAGTGCATGTATGCTGCACACAGTTATTCACATCACATTCTACACACATATTGCACACATACAACACACAGTACAGTGCATGTATGCTGTGTTATTCACATTCTACACACATATTGCACACACAACACACAGTACAGTGCATGTGCTGTGTTGTTCAGGCTGTGTTATTCACATTCACACACACACATATTGCATACATACAACACACAATACACAGTGCATGTAGGCTGTGTTATTCACATCTCTACACACATATTGCACACATACAACACACAGTACAGTGCATGTAGGCTGTGTTATTAACATTCTACATATTGCATATTGCACACATACAACACACAGTACAGTGCATGTAGGCTGTGTTATTCACATTCTACACACATATTGCATACATACAACACACAGTACAGTGCATGTAGGCTGTGTTATTCACATTCTACACACATATTGCACACATACATACACACACAGTACAGTGCATGTAGGCTGTGTTATTCACATTCTACACACATATATGCACACAACACACACACAGTACAGTGCATGTAGGCTGTGTTATTATTAACATTCTACACACATATTGCACACACATACAACACACAGTACAGTGCATGTAGGCTGTGTTATTCACATTCTACACACATATTGCATACATACAACACACACATATACAGTGCATGTATGCTGTGTTATTCACATTCTACACACATATATTGCACACATACAACACACAGTACAGTGCATGTAGGCTGTGTTATTCACATTCTACACACATATTGCACACATACAACACACAGTACAGTGCATGTAGGCTGTGTTATTCACATTCACATTCTACACACACATATTGCACACATACAACACACACACACAGTGCATGTAGGCTGTGTTATTCACATTCTACACATATATTGCACACATACAACACACAGTACAGTGCATGTAGGCTGTGTTATTCACATTCTACACACATATTGCACACATACAACACACAGCATACAGTACAGTGCATGTAGGCTGTGTTATTCACATTCTACACACATATTGCACACATACAACACACAGTACAGTGCATGTAGGCTGTGTTATTCACATTCTACACACATATTGCACACATACAACACACAGTACAGTGCATGTAGGCTGTGTTATTCACATTCTACACACATATTGCATTCACACATACAACACACATACACACACAGTACAGTGCATGTAGGCTGTGTTATTCACATTCTACACACATATTGCACACATACAACACACAGTACAGTGCATGTATGCTGTGTTATTCACATACCTGACATATATACTGAAAGGCAAAAGAAATGTCGTAATGTTGGAAATGACATTTAAGTATCAATGGAACATTTGAACTCATTTTTATTTAAACAATACGCCACTGAAATGCAGTACCGACTTTCATCAGAGAAGATAACCCCTCTCCATTGTCCCCCACGACAGTTTAGCCGCTGTTGTGTCCACTTGGATACGTTCCCGGCGGTGACGTTGGGTGAATATGGGTCTCCTGGCAGAACATCGACAAAACAGGTTCCTGGCTTGGAGTCGTCGCCGAATGGTAGGTCACTGACTGGTCGCTGGTGCTTTCCTATGGTCACCCAAGCTGTTTCTCTGGCCCTTGCGAATAGGTCTTGCACGTGTTGATGGACGATATGACGGTCCTGGCGACGTGTTGTTACACGGGGTTGACCCCTACGTGGACGGTCATCAGTGCTGCTGGCGTTGTATTGCACTCTAAGACGTTCTATCGTTCTTACGCTGCAACTGAAGTCATTAGCAATGACTCGAGCATGTTGACCAGCGTGCAGACGTCCAATAGCTTGTTGTGGTTGATCTCTCGTTAACCTAGTCATAGCTGCTGTGTTCAGAAAACAAGTGAACGATTGCCATTCAAGCTGGCAATTTATGCCTGAATGCATTTATGATGCACGTGCATCTCCATTTCAATGTTGTGTTTGTGGGAACTTTTCCCTCTCCAAAAAACAAAAACATTTCTAACTTCAATCTCAAACACTACTTTATTGGGCAATGCAGGCTATACGACCACGATTCATGTTTCCTCAAATTTGACTTGTCGTGTATATTTAAAAAAATAGGTTCAAATACTCCATTGATACTCAAATGTCATTTCTAATATTACGACGTTTCTTTTGCCTTTCAGTATACATTACACATATGCTACACACATTACAGTGCATGTATGCTATATTATTCACATACTACACACATATTGCACACATACAACACACAGTACAGTGCATGTATGCTGTGTTATTCACATTCTACACACATATTGCACACATACAACACACAGTACAGTGCATGTAGGCTGTGTTATTCACATTCTACACACATATTGCACACATACAACACACAGTACAGTGCATGTAGGCTGTGTTATTCACATTCTACACACATATTGCACACATACAACACACAGTACAGTGCATGGATGCTGTGTTATTCACATTCTGCACACATATTGCACACATACAACACACAATACAGTGCATGGATGATGTGTTATTCACATACCAGATATATTCCACATATGCTACACACATTACTGTGAATGTAAGCTATGTCATTCACATATTACACACATTCCACACACAAAACACACATTACAGTGGGTGTATGCTATGTTATTCACATACCACACATATGTTACACACACGTTTTCAAGTATTTAAGTTTTGATCTCAACTTGAGGACAGCACGTTTCGAGGCGTTGCTAACGGTTCGGACAATTATAGGTCACTAAGGTCAGTGCCCTCATTCTAGGACAACCCTGAGATTCTGATATTCTCCTTCTCGAGTACTGTTCGCTTCTGTCTTGCTAATTGGTGAGGGTCTCCACTACCTGTTCCTGCTCGATAAGTTTATTGGATAGAAGTGACACTTTCTCCACAAGAATGTTATTTTCAGAAATTATATCTTCCATTTCTTGACGTAACATAGACCTTATCGCCTCAGCGATTACGGCTGTGAGAACTTGTGTCTTTCAAATTTTAACCACTTCAGAAATAAGGGAATCGGAGGTGGGGCTATTAACAGACACATCTAAACTTTTGGCACTCATCATGGTAGAAGTGTTAGAAATATCCTAATATGAATTATTAAGACACTGACGTTTCAAGTCCGAATCTACCTGAGAGACGGGTGATATGAACACTTCGTCTTTGTTACGTTTTGTAGTGAGAGGCGTACTTGACGTAGATTTCTCCATGTACTATGCGTTGATGTCAACTACAATGAAAATGGTATGCACTCACTCTGTGACGTTGTGATAACTCCGTGATATTTCCATGGAAACAAAGTGAATTATAATCACATCACTAAGCACAAGAACACAATGAGTTAGCAACTCATACACGTGTTGATGGCGGGAGCCACGACTTTCACGGATCATTTACATTCAATCAATCCAACATTTATCGTCCAAACTACAACTCATCTTCTTCCAATTTTCACATATGATATACTTGGAACCATTTTGAATGTATAGATTGAAGATTTAGTTGTAAGAGTTAAATCCTGCACCATAAAAGCGCAGTTGATTGGAGTCGGCTCTCCATGACACGTCCAACACCATCGTGACGTCACCAGAATTTTGGGGTTCAAGAAGACTTTTAAACGGTCTGTAAGATTCGTATCCTAAACTTTCATTTGAATTAGAATTGATACATACAATTGATGTTTATGGTGCTGTCGATCAATTCAAATTATACATACTACTCACAATTTGATAAGGATCACATATTAAGGATGTGGGTAATCCACCGCAAACGTTGCAAAAGATAAAATAAGACTTCTATAAAGAGTGAACTCATTTAATGGTTCAGAAATTCATTGAATACATCAAAGCAAGAAAATTGAAGCTGCCTGCTCATCTAATTTCACGTGCAAATGTGTATACTGCACTGCCTACATATCCTTTTAACAATGTATCATTTGTCAGCGGCGTTTGCATATATTCATCAAATATTCTATGATCCCTATCAAATTGTGAGTTGTAAATATCTGGATTAAACAGGATTTTGGTAATGTTAAGTCCATTTTGAGTATGGTTTTATAGAGATGTAACGATATAGAGCTGCAGAATTGTCATGAAAAGAATTCAAATTCCTCGTTTTTGAATTTGTATTGTGGTTGTAAAACTGTAGCAGGCGTTGACAATGCATATTAAAATTGTTTTCTTCAAAGGACTTTTTGAATTTGTATTGAAAATTTCGCTGGGCATCACGTGAGTTGAAAAGTGCAGTATACACGGTTAAAAGCAAACGATGATCCCCAAATGTATATGTGCTCAAATTGTAATTCACGTTCACTTCCTCTTGGAATGTCTCTATTTCCAGTCGAGCAGAGAGACGTTTTGCAGCCATATTATTAAAGTAGTTCTTCCATCTATAAAGTATACCAGCTTATATCATCAACAAATTCCTCTGTTATCTAACATATAGCTTTGTATTTTAAAATAAATCTTATAAGATAAACATTCGTGTATAATTACACAGCCACAGAACCAGCGCACTTTGTATATGCAACACTATAGGTCACATGGCCTTAAATGCAGATAAACTTGTCACTTGTCATATAACATTACACAATTATGAACAATTTAAAACAGGGGTGACGACAACCCAAGATTTCAGAGTCAATCAGCATCAAACAAAAGATTAGCGCCACAGATTAATAAAGATCAAGGGGTTTACCTACCCAAAGCCTGGCAAATTAATTAGACTCAGTGGTTTCATCAATCACATCTTGATACACTGTAAACACCCATTAGCTACCATTCACCTGACGAAGGGGCAAGGAAAACCCCAGAAACGTTGTGTATGGAATAAAAAAGACGTTGACATCCATAATATTTGTCAAATACTAAGACACGGGCTGTAACAATATTATTCACTCAGTAGAAAGATCATTACACCATTCAAATATTTAAGTACACATATATGTTCACAAATAATGTTCTTTAATGTTTGTAAACATTATGAAACTAATGTAATATTGAAAATAATATGCACTGTTTATGACAGGTCTCATGTTGGATTCTTCGGCAAAGAAGGAAATGCTTCTCACGATTCCCCTTGCAATTAGGTACAGCAGATAACTTCCTCATTACAATTTTACATTTTTCATCAAAATCAAATGTACAGCTCTCTAAAGCCCAGGTGATACATCACAAAAGAACTGTTTGGTGGAACTGGAAATAAACACCAACACTTGGACAGTATGAACGTTACAAACATCTGAATATTAATACATGGTATGATACCATGAGACCCGTGAAGATCCGGAGTAGAGTTGGTTTTCAGTAACCCATGCTTGTCATAAGAGGTGACAAACAGGATCGGGTGGACAGGCTAGCTGACTTGATTGACACACGTCATGGTATCCCAGTTCAGACTGGTGCAGACTCGATCAGACTGCTGCCATATAGCTTGGATATTGCTGAATGCGGCGTTAAGCAGCAAACAAACATGATGCCATGAAGTACAACATTTCCAGTAAAATCTAATTACGGTCATTCATTTCCTGCAGTTATGTATTTAAGGACATATTGGAATATCTGGAGAATGTAGGTATAACAGAGATAATGCTCGCAGGCATTGTTATCAGACATTACGCAAATAATGCCGGCTCTGTCATCTCATTGTAAACAACCCAAGCTCTGTCATCTCTTTATAAATAACCCAGGCTCTGTCACCTCTTTATAAATAACCCAGGCTCTGTTATCACGAAATAAATAACCGAAGCTCTGTCATCACGAAATAAATGATCCAGGCTCTGTCATCTCTTTATAAATAACCCAGGCTCTGTCATCTCTTTATAAATAACCCAGGCTCTGTCATCTCTTTATAAATAACCCAGGCTCTGTCATCTCTTTATAAATAACCCAGGCTCTGTCATCTCTTTATAAATAACTCAGGCTGTGTCATCTCTTTATAAATAACCCAGGCTCTGTCATCTTTTATAAATAACCCAGGCTCTGTCATCTCTTTATAAATAACCCAGGCTCTGTCATCTCTTTATAAATAACCCAGGCTCTGTCATCTCTTTATAAATAACCCAGGCTCTGTCATCTCTTTATAAATAACCCAGGCTGTGTCATCTCTTTATAAATAACCCAGGCTGTGTCATCTCTTTATAAATAACCCAGGCTGTGTCATCTCTTTATAAATAACCCAGGCTCTGTCATCTCTTTATAAATATCCCAGGCTCTGTCATCTCTTTATAAATAACCCAGGCTCTGTCATCTCTTTATAAATAACCCAGGCTCTGTCATCTCTTTATAAATAACCCAGGCTCTGTCATCTCTTTATAAATAACCCAGGCTCTGTCATCTCTTTATAAATAACCCAGGCTCTGTCATCTCTTTATAAATAACCCAGGCTCTGTCATCTCTTTATAAATAACCCAGGCTCTGTCATCTCTTTATAAATAACCCAGGCTCTGTCATCTCTTTATAAATAACTCAGGCTGTGTCATCTCTTTATAAATAACCCAGGTTCTGTCACCTCTTTATAAATAACCCAGGCTCTGTTATCACGAAATAAATAACCGAAGCTCTGTCATCACGAAATAAATGATCCAGGCAAAAACGTACAAGAAACAATATGAACCACCAAGGATTGGAAACACGCAAACTGGTTAGGTCGACCGCAACGAATCTCACCATCCGATTCTCTTTCGGGGCCTTACAATCAGATTTGTTGTTGGTATTCCAGCGATATGGCGGCGGTGTGTAAATAATCGAGTCTGCACCAGACAATCCAGTGATCAACTGCATGAGCATCGATCTACGCAGTTGGGATAACTATAATGAACATCGAACATATATTTTGTTATTGGTAATATTTTCCCTACGTACTGCTAAAAGACTATTAATTCTAAAAATACATGATTTTCATGTGTGCTTCTGTACACAGTATTTCTAGTTACATGATATTGTCAATTGTGAATATAATTTTACTCCATGATCCAACACTGTGATTCAGAGCACTGACCTGCCTTTTATATCACATACAAAGGGCAGGTGTTTCCCACAGAAAAGATCATTCCATTCCCAATCCTTTAGTTTAATAATCAGTGCCCCACAGTTTTCCTTTACGAATTCATTCCTTGTTTCATATAGATGATATGGTTCTCCTGGAGCCCAATTGCTGAAGTTGAGAGGGGTTCCATCCACCCAGAAAAATGTGTCGTTATCATGCAGATCCTTCACACCAATCCACACACTCTCTGCGTAAAAGAGTTTAAAAAGAAATTCGTCTGAGAAGAAAACGTACAGGAGTTCACAGATACAATAATATAACAAAGCTCGTCCTGTAGTTGAGGATGTCATCAACAGTATTTTGATTAGGGTAACTCAAGTCTGTATTATGTATATATGACCCGCAGGACCATTAGAATATAGACTAATGACAAAACAACATCCTTTAGCGTATTACCTTATCACGGCTCGGAACACCAAAAATGGGCTTCATACATTGTACCCATGTGGGGAATCGAAACCCGGTCCTCGGCGTGACGAGCGAACGCTTTAATCACTAGGCAGCCCCACCACCGGATATGTGTACTAGTAACAAATGTGGGGGATATTCAGTGAAAGGTGCACAACTATTGACACTGTATTATCTCAACAGTATAACAGGGACATCCTACTGAGTTTTGCATTAGACGTTGAATGTCAGATTTGGTGTTGATTTATGTGATTGAGTTTGTTAGGTGGCGCACTACTGGCTTTTTTTTTTCATATCAACTTATTTTTATTCATTCCCATAATTACATAGATACAAACAACATATTATTGTAACAGAAATGAGTGAGTGAGTGAGTATGGTTTAACGCTGCTTTTAGGAACTCTCACCATATGGGGAATAGAACCCGGGTATCAGGCGTGACGAGCCAAAGCCTTAACCACGCGACCTCAACCGCCTCAGTAACAGAAGCAATATACAAGTAAAATAAGTTGATACATACAAGCTTGTATAGTGCGGTTGAACATTTGTTTTCAAAATTTTCCACGTCAATGTTTCTTTATTTATTATTTCGGCTAGAAAGATGAATTCTAAGGTTTTCAGATACTTGGGATTTTTTTGTTTGTTTGTTTTTGGATATTACATGAATAGGTATGTCTCTTTGCAGAGAAAATTATATGGTTTAGTATTTTGTTGGCTTGTGAAGTACGACACGACAGGTTCCTAATGCCAACTTAGTTCAAATTGGTCCTATCCCATTCTTCCTGCAGGGCACTGCCTAGTTCGCTGAGAGTGGTCGTTGTTAACGGTGTCCAAGACCCAGTTTCACAAAGCTGTCGTAGCGCTACGACTTTCGTAAGTCTAAGTTACAGTATCGGATGTACGTCAGTCGCAGCTTTATGATAGCTTTGTGAAATGGGGCCCAAGACTATCCCAAATGATGTTCGATGGCTGGCCCAGGTAAGGTGGTTATATTCTCCCGTTTGGGGTACACAGGAACAATACAAGATCTGGGTGATGTTGCTTTGTCATTCTGAAACACGACTTGTGTATCCAGAAGTTGTCACTGTCATACTACCCAGTGACACGTCTGTGAATAACACGTAAAGGAGTGTGTTTCATAGATCTGATCTTGTGTGCCAGTTGTACTTGTCTGACCAGATCGACGTCTGTCATCAGCTATATTTTTCTGTCGATATCGTGATTGGAATCTTTTAATTACAGACTGTGAAATGTTAAGAGTTTGTGTCACAATGCTCTATCTGGTTCCAACTTTCAACCGACAGACGTTTAATTGAGTTTGAAATAATATTGGAACAACTTTCAGTCTGGTCTTTATCACTGAAATAAACATCACACTGACACGTTTCATTGTAAATTTCGATTTTTACCCCAAACAAGGTTCACGTGCACGTCATGAAAAAAAGGTCCGTGGGATAGCTTTATGGTTAAAGTTTCCGCACGTCGCTGAAGACTCGGTCCGAATCATCACAAGGGTACAATGTGTGAAGGCCATTTCTGAATATTGCTAAATTCGAGGTAAAGCCATACTAACTGACTCACTAATACAACCGGCTGCGAAATGAGAATCCGAACTGCCTTCGAACTATTTCTTCTTTTTCCCTGTTTTCTATCTTGACCAGGCTGCCCCCATCCTTTTGACAAACTTCCTGAGCTTCATCCCATGTCCTGCCTTCTCTGTACGTCTTTATACGACCTGTTTCATTGCCATCGGCAAGCGTCTTGTTGCCTTTGGTGCAGGAACAACTATTGATCAATAGCAGTGGGTGGTAATGGCCTGTTAGCATAGCATAATATGATTCAACTAAATTGGGTTTTTCACATCATAATGCAGTGTGCTCGCCGTCTAACGGTATAATAAAATGCTTTAAGATGATGACAGATTGAATTCATATAAATCTGTAATAATACTGGGTGTCAGCAATTCGCTATGGTCTGCAATGTTATTCTGGCAGACATGGTTATATAGGTAACGCTGTGTTCAAAATAGGCTAACACACACACACACACACACACACACACGCACGCACGCACGCACGCATTGTCAATACATCACACATAGTCCCATTTATTGCTGCGTTAACTGAGATTAAATTTGCATAAAAAATCACGGCTCGATTTTGAAGTGTATACTGTAAGTGAGGCGATGTATACAGCCTGACTAGTTTGCAAATGTGTTTGTAATTTACTACATTCTTACAGATTATAGAGGCTTATTATTTTGTTCTTCTGCTTTGCCCCTTGTTTATTTTAACCAAGCTTCTTACATATGAACTGGGACTTTTAGCTTGTAGGAGGGTAATGTGTTGTTGGGCAGTGACCATGAGATGAATGGTAGGTGTGATCAAGTTACTAGTGGCTGAGAAGACTTATAATATCAATAAATAATATATAACTTCCGCTTCCCTTTTTGTGATCATGAACGTTTGATTCCTCTGACCAGATACTGCTCGGTGTCGGGATCAGGTTCGTGATGTTCTGATATCCAAAATAAAAGTTCATTGACATCTTATGGTAAAGCAATCGAGAATACAATAGGTCACAGCCAATGAAAACAATATGCCACGAAACGAAAAACATTGGGAAAACTTACCTTTTCAAATGTACCAAATGTGTTTCTATTCTCAAACACCTGGCAGGACAGGTGCTCTGCTGTAAAGAGGACAGATGAACACTTCCTAAGCTGGCATACATCCTCACACATTCTAGTGCCAAATGGTTGTCTGTGATACTTTGATGTGTCTCCCAAGAATATGACAAGTGATAGAATGAACATTAAGTAGTAAATACGGTTCATTCTTGTTCTGGAAATGAAAAGAAATGAACATACACTCAAAGAAATGGCGGTACCGATAACGCAACAAGACATGGCAAGACGCTTAAATACGAAAAACAAATGTAGGCAATCCAGACATTTGGTAAACATGGATGTTCACTATAACAAATAACAGTTAACATATTACCTTCTAGTTAGGTCTAACAAAATACCCTGTAAAGAAAACAACATTTTAGAAATATATCACATCACAGTGGTCATTATTTTATACGATGCTTTTTATCACCGCAACTGAGCTGGGAACTGTCACAGTTATATTTGCAATATAAACAGTTTTACAATGATGAACTGACGAGAAAGCTTAAGCAACTGGATCTCCATGCATGTATATAATATCTTAAGAGGTTTAAAGACTAAAACAAAATACTAAAGCTGTGTAATTCGTTATTTGTTTTACATAACGACGATTATGCTTTGAAGCACATCTATGATGTCATTCAATTGTCCCGAATGCCTACCATTTTACGCATCTATGTGAATGACCCACCTGTAATAGGCATGGGAACACTCGATTGAAGAGGTGATTACACCATGAAACTATGGTTACCTCCGAAAAATCAGATATGTTACAATGGATTTAGCCCGATGATGTCCGGGGAACACCGTAGACGTTGATCATATAGGGTTTAAGAAAATTACAACTAAATGTCTTGCTGCTTGAAATGAATTAATTAATGCGTGCTAATAGTTATAAAGGGAAAACAAGCCTTATGACGACAAAGCATAATACTTTGCAAAAAATGTGTTTTTCTGAGGGATAGATATGATTTCAATTCGGCCGAGATACTTTAATTACCGACGTGTGCTGCATACGTCAGTATTTGAAGCCCTAGTGACCAGTTCACTGCTAAATATACTGCTCGGGGTCACCTTGCTGTCGATTCTTACCAGGACTGTAACCACGTGGTCAATTTTAGTGGTGATGGTTGTGGCTAAGAAAATGGACATGGCCTTGTATTTAAACGTGTTCAGGAGGTTCAGCCATTTGGAGGCTCTGGTAGACGAGGTTGGTCATCATTCAAGGCAACAGTACTCAGTGGAGATATCAGGATGAACTTTTGCGACCCCAATTATTTATCCTACAAAATGTGGCGGTATGGCCTTCCAGGGCCCCGGATTACTCTTGGCTGACAAGGGACTTCATCAACTACATGAACATGTTTTGCCACGACCTGCGTGGTCTCTCGACATGAACCTCGACGAACGTTCGCTGGATCATATTGACAATCAAGTGAGAAGGTGAGAAGTTCCACCAGTCAACCCATTGAGTTATGTCTCATCGATACATCCCCGCTGACTTCACTAGGCGTTTGACCCGGGTGTGTAACTAGGGTGTGTCGTGCATTGTTGTAGGATGTATCTTCCATTGTTATAGAATGTGTCCAGCTTTGTTGCAGGGTTTGTCTTGGATTGTTGTAGGACGTGTCCTGCATTGTTCTAGGGTGTGCCCTGCATTGGCCTAGGACATGTCCTACATTGTTCTAGAATTTGTGCTGCATTGTTGTAGGGTGTCTTTTGCATTGTTGAAGGATGTGTCCTGCAGCGTCGAAGGGTGTGTCTTTTATTGTATTGTTGTAGGGTGTGTCTTGTGTTGTATTGCTGTAGGGTGTCGTCCATTGTTGCAGGAGGTTTACACACTCAATGTAATTGTCAATGGTGATTTTTGCCGTGATTTTCACGTCTGTTTTTAGTCGTGTGTTTTGACGGTGACAATTATACTGTGAGCCATTAAAACGCAAATGGTATGTGTTGTCCTGAAACTTACAAAAGTTCTATTGAAGATTTTTTCCTGCAATACAGTGGATGTAGGGATAAAAGGCTGTTATTCTGGCCCATTTCGAGTTCGAGTCCCGAAGCATTCCTCTCACATGAACTTTGATGCTTAAAACTGAACCTTTGTCATTTCTCGTAAACAGAACCACATTAATGAAACACGTTGTGCACATGCATTACCTGCACCCAGGCCCTGTAAAAGCACAAGGAATTGTGGAACTCAATCACTTTGAGAAAATGCCACACTTGATTGACACATAACGAAAGGAATCAGGTTATCGCTATGGTCAGCCAAGGTGCTTCAGATGTGATGATTGACAGGCACTTTAACGTGCATCCATCCACTATAAGTCGACTCTGACAACGTTTTCGTGCTATCGGAAGTGTTGCTGATCGTCCGCGACCTGGTGCACCACCTGTGATAACAGCTTGACAAAACTGCAATATCCGAGTTTCACACTTGTGAAATCGGTTCCAAACAGCTGATGATTAGGCAAGGAGGACAAATGGGACAAGTCAATGTCATGTCAGCGTCCAAAAGGTGCATGGACGCCATGCTGCCTTCAACATCCGGTGTCGTCACCCGTACCGTGGTCCAACCTTATTGCATCGCCACAGACTTGCCAGACAGCGATGGGCAGCAAATAGGGCCAATCTTGGCAACTGGACATGGCCAGTTGTCATTTGTTTTCAGATGAATCCAGGTTTAACTTATCCTTTGCAGATGGATGTCAACAGATTTATCGACGTAAAGGAGAAAGACTTGCGCCAAACTGTGTCCATGGTGTCATGATCAGACCACAGACCATCAGAGGCTGCAGACCATCCAACAGCTGTTCCTGTGTCTTTCAATGCCCCAAAGACTGCGAGCATGTCTTGCAGCGCACGGTGGACACACACGATATTGACTGCAAGTGACCCCTCCTTTGTTTGATGTCGTTGTTACGTCACTGATGTTGTTGTTGACTGGTTATTTTCAGATGAAATTATTCACAGATGTTCACTTAAAATATATCTGCCAGTTAGGTTTATATATGTTGAAATGAGTGTGAGTAAAGAAAGTATGAATGTCAAATTGCGTTTTTTAATGGCTTACAGTATAGAATTATCTCAGTTTCCCCTCTGTATGTTTATGAAAAAGTGACTAGCAAAGTTTTATGGAGTGAAAACTGTTCACATGATGTTAAAACGCCTCTCTCTTTGACTGTCAATGAGTTAAATTCAATATGCTTTACTTTGCTCGAAAGCGTCTTGAAGCCTGTGTGCTTCTTTTGGGTGTCAGTTTACAAATTCTTTATGAATTACTGATTTTACACTTTGCAATAGATCAATGATTGATGCGCCATAGATAACGATAATCCCAACAGTAAAAATAAATTTGAGAGGTTTTACTATAGCCTGAATTGTCAAACACATAACGACGATTTCTCAAAGTGAAATCATAATCATAACAAGCATCATAATTTAACATCACTATAACGCATTGCTAGTATAACGGTAATAGGCACAAGACAGAAACGAAACCTTTTGTCAAACAAAATATATTGTTCAGTGTTCCCCAGTAGTGGAATATTCCACACAACCAAAACTACTCCATATCCATCAGATATATATCTCAGAAACAAAATTATAAGCCACAACCTATGGCGATCTTCTCACACATTGCTATAAGATTAGACTCACTAATACGTTCTTCAAAAAAACCAACCCGCACAGGCCTTTCATCATTTCATTTCGACATATTTTGACTGCAGTCGCCATAAAAGCAATTCCTTTATTTGAATCCCGTTAATCATGATATGGTTGCTATGTATTGCGCTCAAACGCATCCCAAAATGTGTTTGCAAATGTTGACAGAAAAGTGTTCCACGCAATGGAGGTGCAATGAGTAGGAAAGACATCGTAGAGACATCGACTATAGACTGACTGACTGACTGAGTTTAGTTTTACGCCGCTTTAAGCAATATTCCAGCAATATCACGGCGGGTCGACTATAGAAGGCCAAACCAAAATTCATCATATCATTACGAAATGTACGTCGTAAACGATTCCATGATTGAATGCTTCTGATTAAAATATCGCCAATGGACGTATGGAAGCAGGGGAGTATAAGTTGGCCATTGCAATACACTTCAACAAGACAATCTTGCAGCAAATCGCTACATCGACCAAATCCTGCGACCTCACTTCCTCCCACGTTTTGACCTCCAGAGGGAGCGGTTTCAACACGACAACGCCCGACCCCACACAGCTCGCATGACAGGTGCCCATCTCGATAATGGAAACGTCAATGACCTTCCCTGGCCTTCCAAATCGCCTGATCTGAACCCGACCGAGCATCTATGGGACGAACCTGATCGACGCATCCGTAAACGTCGCATTTGTCTTCATACACTTGCAGAACCTGTCAAAGCGTTGCAAGAGAAATGGCGGAGTATTCCCACGCAAAAATCAGAAGACTTGTGCAATCCCTTCCAAGGCGATGCCGAACACTGACGGCTGCAAGGGGTGGTGTCACCAGTTACTGACATGTGTCCACACATGTTCAGTGAGTGAAGTGAATTAATGCTGACAATAACAACAATACATCCGTTTTCATCGGATATGTTTATTCCTTCATCCATGCTCAAGCTTAATGGACACTTAAAACGTCTTATTTCCTTAGTTTTGGCTTGTGTGTTTCTTTTTTTTGAAAGAGTATATTACAAAATAGTTCCAAACATGACATTTAACATGAACAAGTTAGAATGTTACAGTCCTGATCTCTCTTTGATTCTTCGAATTACTAATATATTTTCTTTAAAAATAAAAATTAATATGCTGTTTTGGAGTTTATTTACCGAGGACATATAACTGATGAAAAATGGCATCATTGCTCAATTACAGTAAAATCATAACTTTGCAAATTTCCAAAATGTGATTATCCAGAAAGTATTTGGTAAAACCACAAAAGGGCTATTAAAGCCGCTTGGTCAGAGTAAAATGTCAATATCTGGTGTGACCACCATGAGCATCGATAACAGCTTGCCAGCGGCGGCCCATAGAAGAAAGGAGATTCCGAATGTTGTCTTGAGGAATGTTTGATACTCTTGCTGAAGTGTTGCGTGCAGTTTCTTGTAGTGTCTGAGGTGGCGGATCACGCTGGGTGTGCGTCGATCGAGAGTATCTAATAAATGTTCAACGGGGGACAAAATCGAGTGATCGAGAATGCCATTGTAACAGCTGAACGTTGTTTTGCCGAAGGATGTCCTGGCAAACACATGCAACGTGAGGTCGAGCATTGTCATGCTGGAAAGATCCACCCTTGACGTGGATGAAAGGAACGACGTGACGTTGCAAAATCTCGTCTCTGTAGCGAACCCCATTCAATGCACCTTCCACGTGCACAAGAGCTGTCCAGGCATTATGCTAGATACTTGCCTACACCATGACACTTCCCCTTCTAATCTACCGAACTGTTGCACACAGTTATCGGTGTAACGTTCGTTCCGACGTCTGTATACACGTGAACGTCTATCATCACTTCTGGACTGTCTGGTACATACCCGACTTTTTACAGACCGCCGCAATTTAGTTGGAATATTGGTGAGTGAGGTGTTAAACAACACACCAACCAACCAACTTGTGTCGCATCTTCATATTTATGTGAAATCAATGTTCTGACACAGACATTGTCTGCCTACTTTGGTTAAAGCGTTTATGAAATGATAGATGCGTACCTTTTGCACTGAATCGTAAACCTGGAAGAGCAATTATTTGGTGATGGCGCACGTTTGTGTCACACCTTCATATTTATTGTAAATGAATGTTCACAAGAGAAGAGTATCATTTGTATCAGTGATGCGTTAAACCTGGAAATGTCCTCTCCATGTCTACTGATAAAAATCGATGTTCTCATAACGTTAATGTTTAATTGTACAAATTAGACGTGGTGGTAACCAGGGAACCAGCGTCTTTTAGGAACATATAGATATGTTTAGTGATATCCTCTCACAGTGGAGAGGGAAGAAATTTAACTTCCGAGCATTTAATGACTGATTTCTTGCAGATGTAACTTCTGTGGGAGGCATTTAGAAGTTCGAGGAGTAAGGACGGATGAATTATTATCCTTCCTTATCTAGCAGGAGGGTCTCTCCAACAGATCAGTGGTCATTGTGGTCATCGATGTCCCATTATTAGGTATCAAAAATGTTTCTTTGCACATGGTACTTCTCCACTGTATCGAGAAAGTGATTGGGCATGCTCTGAGATAAGAGTAGGATCTAGTTCTTTAGAGTAGGTAAAAGTAGTAATCAGCAGACTACTGAAGAAAACTGCCAGAATTGACACCACATTTTCATCCGGTAGAACACTCAAAACCTTACTAAAGGCCAATGGCAAAGGCACCTGCAACATCACTCCTAACCCAACAGGCTGTGTCTACAAATTGGAATGTAACTGTGGTGACACATACATCGGTGAGACTGGCAGACCCATTGCCACCCTGATAAAAGAGCACAAAACATCTGTCAACAAATTAGACATGAAATCAGCTCTTTCTGAAGTTAAGAATTCTAAGTTAAGAATCCTGACCATACCATCAACTGGCAACATACAGAAATCTTAGCTGTCAACATCAGCACTTGGCGTAAACGAAAATTAATGGAAGCTGTCCACATCAGACGTTCCAAACCGGAGTTGAATAGGGACCAGGGTGTCTTCCTTCCCAATGCTTGGTGCATTAACTAATTTCCCTCCAACAATGGTCTTTACCAAAACATACTGTACATCCAATCGCCTAATTTCTGTTACTGTACATCTCAATCACCTAATCTCTATTACTGTATATCTGTTACTGGCTTCCATCTGTGGTCATTAACTCTATGTAAACATGTTGTACAAACAGTTTCAATTTAACTTAATCCCCTCACCAATCTGTTGTAATAACAAATATGTGGCTTCCTGTACATACTATATATACGTTTGTAAAAACAACTCTGTGGCTTCCTGTAGATACTATATATACCTTTGTAAAAACAACTCTGTGGCTTCCTGTACATACTATATATACGTTTGTAAAAACAACTCTGTGGCTTCCTGTACATACTATATATACGTTTGTAAAAACAACTCTGTGGCTTCCTGTACATGCTATATATACGTTTGTAAAAACAACTTTGTGGCTTCCTGTACATACTATATATACGTTTGGAAAAACAACTCTGTGGCTTCCTGTAGATACTATATATACGTTTGTAAAAACAACTCTGTGGCTTCCTGTAGATACTATATATACCTTTGTAAAAACAACTCTGTGGCTTCCTGTACATACTATATATACGTTTGTAAAAAACAACTCTGTGGCTTCCTGTACATACTATATATATACGTTTGTAAAACAACTCTGTGGCTTCCTGTACATGCTATATATACGTTTGTAAAAACAACTTTGTGGCTTCCTGTACATACTATATATACGTTTGTAAAAACAACTCTGTGGCTTCCTGTAGATACTATATATACGTTTGTAAAAACAACTCTGTGGCTTCCTGTAGATACTATATATACCTTTGTAAAAACAACTTTGTGGCTTCCTGTACATACTATATATACCTTTGACCAAACAACTCTGTGGCTTCCTGTACATACTATATATACCTTTGTAAAAACAACTTTGTGGCTTCCTGTACATACTATATATACCTTTGTAAAAACAACTCTGTGGCTTCCTGTGCATACTATATATACCTCTGTAACTATTCACTGTCATCCACCTGATGAAGGGGCAAGTATTAGCCTAGAAACGTCGTGTGTAAATAATAAAGAAGTTGCACATCATATGAAGTGTGTGGTATTAGTTTTATTCCTGTTCGGCAAAAACATGACAGGGCATGAATATAATTACTGTAGCTTGCATTTATTGTATGGAAATACATGTATATCACACGAGTTACATAAACAATATATATTCAGTACCAGTTCTTGTCATAAGGTACAACTCATCTACATAGTGACAAAACTAAACTAGTGCTCAAAAGAAACTATACAACGCAAAATATTACGTAAAAATCACAAAAATTCAAATGAAGTGATAAGAAGAAACTGAGCTATGCCATACACGAACAAATCCATCCTTTTCCCGGAAGAAGTTAACGTATCGCCTAAATGTCGCAAAGAATAATTTTCTGATTTTTACACGAAATGCCCCAATCCCTGGTTCTACCTACGGACCGTTAATAAGTTATGGTTGTGTGTGTGTGTGTGTGCGTGCGTGCGTGCGTGCGCGTTCTGTCTGTGTGTGTTCATGATGATGTTTCATGGAGAAGCATGTACAATGTGACTGACCATGTGCCCATGTGTCGAATCAAACCCGAGCGATTCGAACCCGGGTCATCGACGTGACGAGCCAAAGCTTTAACCATTAGGCTACCCCACCGACCCGGTCCAGATTCGATCATTTACAGAGTGTTGTCATGTAGTCTGACTATTGCTCAGTGCGTTAAACGCCAAACAAACATGATGCCATGAAGTACAGTATTTCCAGTAAAGTTTGATTAAGGTGATGACCTTCCTGCAGTTATGTATTTGGGGACATAATGGAATATCTTTAGAATGTAGATATAAGTAAGAGAATGCTCGACTATACAGTCTGTTACACTGCGTAAATAACCCAGGCTCTGTCATCTCGAAATAAATAACCAAGGTTGGGCGTGACCAAAACGTACAAGAAACAATCCAATTCTCTTTGGGGTCCTCACAATCAGACGATACATTACCTGATCTTCCCTAGAATCATTATGACAGCTGATAACTAAAATGCTATTATATTATGTTTTTGTTATTGATAACATTTTCCGTGCCTACTAATAAATAATAAATAATCAAAACGGGCTAATAATAGCAAAAATACTTGATCAGCATGCGTGTTTAAGTATTTCACATATTGGAATATAATTTAACAGAATATAGATATAAGTGATAGATTGCTCGCCAGGATTATTATCTGACTGTATTCTGCTCATGCATCTCTTTGTAAATAAACCGTCCTCTGTCATCTGATAGTAAATAAACCGTTCTATTTCATCTCGAAATAAATAACCCATACACTGTCACCCTTTGCAAATAAACCAGGCTCTGTCACCTCCTTCTAAATAGCCCAGGTTCTGCCATCTCTTTATGAATAACCCAGCCAATGTCTTCTCTGTGTAGACCGCCTCCGTGGTGTAGTGGTTAGAGCGTCCTTCCGGAGAGCGGGTTCGATCCCCGACCGTGTCTTATCAAAAGACGTTAAAATATGGTACTTGTTGGTCCCTGCCTGCCGTTCGGCATTAATGGGTACAAGAAAGACTGGTCGGCTCGGAGTCAGTATAATGTGTCTGAGTAGGGTATTCATGCTTCACTGCGGCATGGTATCTCAGTGGGCTAGCACTTATACTAGTAGTCTATAAAACCAGCTTCAGTCCGGGCTAGTACAAGCAGCTGCACATACACATACACACGCATGCACGTCGTCATATGAGCGAAATATTCTCAAGCACGACGTTAAACCCAATTTCACCTCACCTCACCTCACCATCTCTTTCTAAACAACCCAGGCTATGTCACCTCCATATAAAAAGCTAAGGTTCTGCCATCTCTTTATAAATAACCTAACCTATGTCACCTCTTTATAAATAACCCAGGTTCTGCAATATCTTTATAAATAACCCAGGTTCTGCCATATCTTTATAAGAAACCCAGCCTAAGTAATTTCAATATAAATAACCCAGCCTATGTCATCTCAATATAAACAACCCAGCCTATGTCATCTTAATATAAATATTCCAGATTCTGCCATCTCTTTAAAAATACCCCAGGTTCTCCCGTCTTTTTATAAATAACCCAGCCTATGTCATCACAATATAAATAACCCAGCCTATGTCATCTCTTTATAAATAACCCAGCCTATGTCATCTTAATATAAATATTCCAGATTCTGCCATCTCTTTAAAAATACCCCAGGTTCTCCCGTCTTTTTATAAATAACCCAGCCTATGTCATCCCAATAAAAATGACCCAGGTTCTGTTATCTTTTTATTAATAACCCAGACTATGTCATCTCAATATAAATAACCCAGGTTCTGTCATCTCTTTATAAATAACCCAGCCTATGTCATCTCAATATAAATAACCCAGGATCTGACATCTCTTTATAAATAACCCAGCCTGTGTCATCTCTTTATAAATAACCCAGCCTGTGTCGTCTCTTTATAAATAACCCAGGTTTTGTCATCTCTTTATTAATAACCCAGCCTATGTCACCCAATATAAACAACCCAGGTTCTGTAATCTCTTCTTAAATAACCCAGCCTATGTCATCTCAATATAAATAACCAAGGTTCTGCCATCTCTTTATAAATAACCCAGCCCGTGTCATCTCTTTATAAATAATCCAGGCTCTGTCATCTCTTTATAAATAACCCAGCCTGTGTCATCTCAATACAAATAACCCAGGTTGTGCAATCTCAATATAAATAACCCAGGTTCTGTCATCACTTTTTAAATAACCCAGGTTCTGCAATCTCTTTATAAATAACACAGCCTATGTCACCTCTTTATAAATAACCCAGGTTCTGCCATATCTTTATAAGAAACCCAGCCTAAGTAATCTCAATATAAATAACCCAGCCTATGTCATCTCAATATAAACAACCCAGCCTATGTCATCACAATATAAATAACCCAGCCTATGTCATCTCTTTATAAATAACCCAGCCTATGTCATCTTAATATAAATAACCCAGATTCTGCCATCTCTTTAAAAATACCCCAGGTTCTCCCGTCTTTTTATAAATAACCCAGCCTATGTCATCCCAATAAAAATGAGCAATGTTCTGTTATCTCTTTATTAATAACCCAAACTATGTCATCATAATATAAATAACCCAGGTTCTGTCATCTCTTATAAATAACCCAGCCTATGTCATCTCAATAGAAATAACCCAGCCTGTGTCATCTCTTTATAAATAAGACAGGTTGTGCAATCTCTTTATAAATAACCCAGGTTTTGTCATCTCTTTATTAATAACCCAGCCTATGAAATCTCAATATAAACAACCCAGGTTCTGTAATCTCTTCTTAAATAACACAGCCTATGTCATCTCAATATAAATAACCCAGGTTCTGTAATCTCTTTATAAATAACCCAGCCCGTGTCATCTCTTTATAAATAATCCAGGCTTTGTCATCTCTATATAAATAACCCAGCCTATGTCATCTCAATATAAATGACCCACGTTCTGACATCTCTTTATCAATAACCCAGCCTGTGTCATCTCAATACAAAAAACCCAGGTTGTGCAATCTCAATATAAATAACCCAGGTTCTGTCATCACTTTTTAAAGAACCCAGGTTCTGCAATCTCTTTATAAATAACACAGCCTATGTCACCTCTTTATAAATAACCCAGGTTCTGCCATATCTTTATAAGAACCCCAGCCTCAGTAATCTCAATATAAATAACCCAGCCTATGTCATCTCAATATAAACAACCCAGCCTATGTCATCACAATATAAATAACCCAGCCTATGTCATCTCTTTATAAATAACCCAGCCTATGTCATCTTAATATAAATAACCCAGATTCTGCCATCTCTTTAAAAATACCCCAGGTTCTCCCGTCTTTTTATAAAAAACCCAGCATATGTCATCCCAATATAAATGACCAAGGTTCTGCCATCTCTTTATAAATAACTCAGGTTGTGCAATCTCTTTATAAATAACCCAGCCTATGACTCATCTCAATATAAATAACCCACGTTCTGTCATCTCTTTATTAATAACCCAGCCTATGTCATCTCTTTATAAAGAACCCAGGTTCTGTCATCACTTTTTAAATAACCCAGCCTGTGTCATCTCTTTATAAATAACCCAGGTTCTGCCATCTCTTTATAAATAACCTAGCCTATGCCATCTCTTTATAAATAACCCAGCCTATGTCATCTCAATGTAAATAACCCAGGTTCTGTCATTTCTTTTTAAATAACCCAGCCTATGTCCTCTCAATATAAATAACCCAGGTTCTGTCATCTCTTTATAAATATCCCAGCCTATGTCATCTCTTTATAAATAACCCAGCCTATGTCATCTCTTAAAAAATAACCCAGTTTCTGTAATCTCCTTATAAATAAACTGTTCTCTCATCTCTTTTTAAGTAAACCATTCTCTGTTATCTCGAAATAAACAACCCAGGCTCTGTCATCTCTTTATTAATAAACCCCCTTCTCTGTCATCTCTAAATAAATAACCCGTTTTTAGCAGTATTCCAGCGATATTGCGGCGATCTGTAAATAATCGAGTCTTGATCAGACAATCCAGTAATCAAAAGCATGAGCATCGATCTACACAACTGGGATACAATGACACGTGTTATCCAAGTAAGAAAGTCTGACCATCCAATCCTGTTAATCGCCTCTTATGACAAGTATGGGTTGCTGAAGATCTTCACGGGTTCAGAATCAGAGGTTACATGTCCTGTCCTTCCCCAGAATCATTACGGCGGCGGATAAGTATAATGAACATTGAACATAATGTTTTCTCATTGATAATATTTTCCCTACGAACTGCTAAAAGATAAATAATGAAGATGGACTATTAATTATGTCCACATTATTTGTAATTGCAATATATTGTCAATTATGAATATCATTTTACTCCATGATGCAACCCTGTAATTCAGAGCACTGCCGAGAGTTTTATATCACATACAAAAGGTATGCGTATCCCACAGGAAGCACCATACCATGCCCAATACGTTAGACTCATGACCAATGTCCCACAGTTTTCCTTTACGAATCCTTTTTCTGTTTTATATAGACTATCTGGTTCTCCTGGAGCCCAGTTGCTGAAGTTGAGAGGGGTTCCATCCACCCAGAAGAATGTGTCGTTATCATGCAGATCCTTTAGACCAATCCACACAGGCTCTGAGTAAAAGGGTTAAAAGGGAAATTTGTACGAGCAGAAAACGTTCAGGAGTTCAATATTTTGATTAGTGTAATTTCAAGTCAACACTTTTATTTTTTTCATATGACCCGCGGGACCTATAGAATATAGACTAATGACAACAACATCCTTTAGCGTATTACCTTATCAGCAAGGTGAGTCTCACCTATTTCGTGCCACTGAACTACACAGAGGACAGAGGACATAAACTGTGTCTTGTGGCGCGAAATGAGTCGGACTCACTAGTTGCTTTTAGAGATGTATATGATGATAATGCTTTACTTGAGAAGGGTAGAGCTTTCATTTGACATGCGAACAAAAGTGGGGGATAATCAGTAAAAGGTGCACAAACATTGATGTTTCTTTGATGAGAAAAATGAGTGAGTGAGTTTGGTTTTACACTGCTTTTAGCTGTACGGCGGGGGACTCCAGAAATGGGCTTCACACATTGTGTCCATTTTGAGAATCGAACCCGCGCCCTCGACGTGACGAGCGAAAGCTTTAACCACAAGATTAACCCTCCGCCCTACATGTGTACTACTAACAAAAGTGGGGAGATATTCAATAAAAGGTGAACAAGTACTGATATTTTATTTCTTTGATGAGATGAATAGTTCAACAGTATAACAAGGACATCCTACTGAGATTTGCAGTAGACGTTCAATGTCAGGTTTTGTTTTGTTATGCCTCTATTCTCAACACAATCCCGGATTCGACACGGCTTCGTCCTAATACCAACTTGGTTCAGTCCTACCCCATTTCTCCCGCACAGCACCGCCTAGTTTTCTAAGAGTAGACGGTTGTTGTTGACGGTGCCGAACTCACTTCCCTAGATTATCCCAAATAATGTTAGATGGCTGGCCAAGGTAAGGTGGTAATGTTCTCCCGTTGGGGGTACACAGTAACAATACAGAATCTGGGTGATCTTACTTTGTCATTCTGAAACACAACGTGTGTCTCCAGTAGTTCTACCCAGTAACACATATGTGAATAACAAGTAAATGTGTGTGTTCATAGATCTGATGAAACGGTCTTGTGCACCACAAAGGGCCCAGTGGGGTAGCTTAATGTTAAAGTTTCAGCTCGCCACTCTGAAGACTCGGTTCGAATCACCACATGGGTACAATGTATGAAGCCCATTTCTGAATATTGCTAAAATCGAGGTAAAACCATACTAACTCACTCATACGTACGGCTGCGAAATGTGAATCCGAACTCCCCTCGAACAAGTTCTTCTTTTTCCCTGTTTCCTATCTTGACCAGACTCCCTCCATCCTTCTGACAAACTCCCTGAGCTTCGCCCCATGTCCTGCCGTCTCTGTACGTCTTTATACGACCCGTGTCCTTGCCATCGGCAAGCGTCCTGTTGCCTTTGGTGCAGGAACAACCATTGATCAATTATCAGTGGCTGTTACTGGTCTGTTACTAACAGTCATACAGTCTCCGCACACACACACACACACAGATAGAGAGAGATAGAGAGAGAGAGATAGAGATAGAGAGAGAGTTGGGCTTCAGAAAATAGTTATTGGCAATACGTCTTCGAGCAAAGTTACAATGGCAGAAAGTAATAATGGCAGCTCTAGAGTTATCAGACAGTATACGGTGTTACGACGAATGAAAAGAGTTGGTGATGACGACGGTGGAGTTCTTATCATCATGTGCGAACTACCGTATTTAAGTCATGTTTTCGTCTGGATTTCCCACGATACCGGAAATATAGTTATATTATAATGTCTTCTAAACAAAGACGTACATGCATGTACAAATAACGGTAGAACAACGATATTTAGAGAGTCGAAATCCTTAAGTAATGTACAATGGGACAATGTATACAGTCTGAAAATGTATTTTTAATTTATTACATTGTTACAGATTATCGAGACTTATAATTCTCTTCTTCAGTTTTGCCATTTTTGTTATTTTAACCATGCTTATTACATATGAACTGGGACTTTTAGCTTGTATGAAGGCAATGTGTTGTTGAACATTGACCATGTGATGAATGGTAGGTGTGATCGAGTTACTAGTCATTGAGAAGACTTATAATATCAATAAATAAAAAGTAACTTACGCTTCCCTTTTCTATGATCGTGAACGTTCGATTCCTCTGACCAGATTCTGCTCGGTGTCGGGATCAGGTTCGTGATGTTCTGATTTCCAAAATAAAAGTTCACTGACATCATATAATCAAAGGTAAAGCAATCAAGAATACAATAGGTCCCAACCCATGAAAACACTATATGACAAAGTCAAGAAAACAATTGGAAAACTTACCTTTTCAAATGTACCAAATGTGTTTCTATTCTCAAAAACCTGGCAGGACAGGTGCTCTGCTGTAAAGAGGACAGATTAACAGTTCCTAAGCTGGCATACATCCTCACACATTCTAGGACCAAATGGTTGTCTGTGATACTTTGATGTGTCTCCCAAGAACATACCAAGCGACAGAATGAGCATAAAGTAGAAACATGGTTCATTCTCCTTCTGGAAATAAAAGAAATGAACATACTCTCAAAGAAATGGTGGTACTGATAACACAACATGACATGGCAAGACACTTAAATAAGTAAAACAAATGTAGGCAATTCAGACATTTGCTGAACATGGATGTTCACTATAACCAATTACAGGTAACATATTACCTTCGAGTTAGGTCTAACAAAATGCCCTGCAAAGAAAACAAGAAACATTTTAGAAACATATATATGATTACTGTGGTAAATATCCTATACGATTCTTCTGATCTTCACAGGTGTTTGTTAACTCTTCTTGTTGGGTGTTCGTATAGTCGGATTTTGAAATGCCCTTGGCCCCATGTATAGAAGATGGGGCGCTTCTGTTATGTCTCACCGCAGTTGAGCTAGAAACTGTCACACTTATGTTTGCAATAAAAACAGTAACAGTTTTATGACGATGAACTGACGAGAAAGCTACAGAAACCAGATCTCCATGCATATAAATCACATTTCAAGAGGTTTAAAGATTAAAACTAAGTAGTGTATTTCAAGTAACTATAATTTGCACTTTAATGCTCAGAATATACACTCTTCAAAACAAAGCAGCGTGTAAACCATTTTTAGAAGAATTTACTATTTCATGAAATATCAATGGCAAAAAGGTGAACATTTGTATAGACAAAGAATTCTTGTTGACGTTTTAGGTGAATATTTCTTCAATTGTTTCCAAAAAGGGAAACAGTTAAAATTACCGTGATTTGGCGCTGAAGCTGTTTGCAATCACACAAAGATGACGTTGTGGAAAGAAATAATAGATTTGTATAGTTATGTTCCTGCAATGGCATGAGTCCAGTATCCTCAAGGTCATCTGTGCTTTTCTCTGTTTGAAGAGTGCTTATAAAGTTCTCGTTTTATCGTCTAACATGACGACGATTACACTATATAAGACATCTGTGACGTCATTCAGTTGTCCCGAATGCCCACTATTTTACGCATCTATATGAATAAAGCACCTGTAATAGACATGTAAACACTCGCAAATTTTTCAACCTGTTTGGCCTGATGATTTCCGTGGAACACAGTAGACGGAGATCATATAGGGTTTATGAAAACTGCAACTAAATATCTCTCCACTTCAAATGAACCAGTCAGTCAATTAACAACGATAGCAATAGGCGTGCTAACACCTATAGGGGGAAAGCAAGTCACCCGACGACAAAGCATATTACTTTGGAAAAATTTGGAAAGGAATCTGTCTGAAACCTGAAGACAAGGTTGGCCTTCATTCAGGACAACATTACTCAGTGGAGATATCAGGATGCGATCCCAATTATCACTTTTCCGACCCCAAATATTTATCCTACAAACGCTGGCGGTATAGCCTTCTGGATCATCTTGACAACCAGGAGAGAAGGTGAGCAGTTGCGCCAGTCAAAGAGGTCTCATCGACACATTTGCTGACGTCACTGTGTGTGTCACGCGGATGTGTCTTGCATTGCTGTCGGGTGTGTCTTGCATTGTTGTAGGATGTGTCTTGCATAGTTGCAGTCCTGTGTTTTGACGGTGACAATTAGAATTATCTCAGTTTTCCCCGCTGTATGTTTATGAAAAAGTGACTTGCAAAGTTTCATAGAGTGAAAACTGTTCACATGATTTTAAAACGCCTCTCTCTTTGACACTCAATGAGTTAAATTCCAATATGCTTTACTTTGCTCGAAAGCGTCTTGAAGCCTGTGTGCTTCGTTTTGGTGTCAGTTTACAGAATCTTTATGAATAACTGATTTTACACTTTGCAATGGATAAGTGATTGATTGCTCCAGAAGTGGAAGACCAAACGACCACTCCAGCTCAGGACCCATTCATCCGAGTGTTTCACCAACGTCAGCGATTTGCTACTGCAACGGACACTGCAGGCCAGGTGCCTGGTGTTCGAAGAATCTCCGACCAACCCATCAGAAATCGTCTGAGAGCTGTGGGAATTCCAGCATATCGACCAAAAGTTAAACCTGTCTTGACACAACTACACCGACAACGACGTGTCCAATGGTACAACGGGGTACAGGCATGGAACTTGGGGAACTAGCGATGCATTTGGTTCAGTGATGAATCTCGTTTCCTCTTGTTTCTCCTGGGAGATAATTCGAAGACTTGTGTCATCCCTGCCAAGGTGGTGTCGAGCAGTGACGGCTGCAAAGAGTGGTGTCACCAGGTACTGTCTTCACAAGTGCAGTGAGTGAACTGAATTAATGCTGACAATGACAACAATTATGGTGGCAGATTAAGGCCATCGCTTTCTCATAAACAATACATATGATCATCCATGCGTCGAATCTTCCTTCATCCACGTTCAAGCTCAATGGACACTTAAATACGTCTAATACGTTTCCTTATTTTTGGCCTGTGCGTTTCTTGTTTTTTTAAGAGTTTATCAGAAAATAGCTCCAAATAGCTCGTTTGTCTCGCATCTTGGTTGACACATCGTATTCCAATCGTATTCCAATGGCGTATATCGATACTCATGATGTTGATCACTGGATTGTCTTGTCCAGACTCGTTTAATTACAGATCGCCGCCATACAGCTGCAATATCGCATCTTCATATTTACTTGAAATCAATGTTCTGACACAGACATTGTCTGCTACTTTGGGTGAAACTTTTATGAAATGATGGATGCCTACCGTTTGCACTGAATCATAAACCTGGAAAAGCAATTATTTGGTGACGGCGCACGGTTGTGTCGCATCTTCATATTTATTGCAAATCAATGTCCACAAGAGAAAAGTATCACTTGTATCAGTGATGCGTCAAACTGGAAATGAACATGTCTACCGATAATAATTGATGTTCTCATAACGTTAATATTTAATTTACAATTAAGATGAGAACCTGTTTGTAGCGTCATTTAGGAATATATACATATGATTAATAATATGGTTTCAAGAAGCAATTGAGAGGGAAGAAATTTAATTTCTGAAGATAAACCCACTGTGTGGGAAAATCAGAGGTATATAACGCAATTATAATAGCTCTAAATTTCATTTAAAACCGAACGCGTAGCGTGAGGTTTTAAATGAACAATTTAGAGCTATTATAATTTCGTTATATACCTCTGATTTTCCAACACAGTAGGTTTATCTCCATTCTACCATGACAATTTTATGAACAATTTCAGGTGGAGCTCTTTCTTTGGTTACGAGTCAATACGTGAAGCGGCCTCGCATTCCAATCTCAAGTGGTATCGCCCGAAACGGGGTGTTTGGTGGCAAACCGTCAATGACTAACAAACTCCAGATTCAGTAATAACAAATCACGTTTTGTTTTTTCAATGCATCAATCACCAATCATTAACTGATAAGTTGGAAAACATATATCAAATAAGTTTCAAAAGCTTGGTTCACATTTGAAAATTCCACCGTAGACCCTTTCCCCACCAGAATAGTGGCAGCAACCTCATGGCCTTGACCTTTTCTCGAAGTCATTGTTTACATTTGGAAAGATGCGACAGGAGAGCCACTGACAGTTTGCGCAAGGTTAACCTGATTGTATGACTGAGATAGTCTTTGATATCTAATTACTGGTACTGGTACAAAATTTCCCAAAATTTAAGAGTAGGGGCGCTTTTGCTGTAACGAGAAGTCCGTGTTGTACCGAATTTAGATACTGTTGAATTTTGCGCCCTGTCAACTTGACGATTTCACGCACCTCTACGTCTGCGTGCGACAGCTGTGGTGACTCTTACACACTCATGTGTGTACTTTGTGCTCAAATTCGATTCTACGGATATTATTTTCTACATTTTGGAAAGTGTTTTGTGACCTAGTGGCTTCAAAGTGTAGTGAATTCAAATTGAATCGGATTGGCTGGCATGTTCGCGAGTCTGTTGACAAAGAGCAAGATTTGTGGTGATATTTCCGAAAGGATGGATCAGGACACGAGGGTGTACCTCTGGCATAAACACGGTAAGGTAATGAATTATACTTTAATAGACTACTTTAGATCAAGCAGTGTAATGGATAAGAGGGATCATGACTAAGCTAAATAACTTTTTTCAACGATATTATACATTTAGAAAAAAAAAATATGTTGGGCTAAACAGAACGGTTTGCAGATTCTGTAGATCTAATTGTGTTTTACTACCGCTAAATTTGAAACAGTACAAATTTCAAAATATCATTTTGTTTGAATTGATAACCCAACTGTTTATTTATGTGGACGGAAAATTTCTTCGGCGTTCGATGTTAATGCATCCTCCGTTACCGGATCAAGATCAGTGGCGATATCGTTGACGAAAGCTGATAATAAATTTAACACGGAAATTTTGTAGCAGTCTATTGCTGGATCTATTCTGACATAACATAGAATCAACGTAAACATATTTGTTTTTGCTGATTTTTTAGTCGGAAAGCAGACGATGTTTTGATCTTGTTCGACTGAATATTTGTTTCCATGCTTTCGAAGTACTTTTGTATGTATAAACACCTATTGCTGTGATTTACGCAAGTAGTGAGTCGTGCCCGTCATCGCTAAATCCATCTTTAAAGACATATGTGTAATTTCCGACAGTAAAATCGCCGTAATTTATCGATGCATCGGTAGGTTGTTGGTGTCCGCCATGTTAGTGGGCAGACAAAAATAGTGCATTACCGTAAACCATGTATGATTGCGCACGGAAAACAGAGACCTGTATAACGTGATTATATACCTCTGAATGACTTTAATTAACCAATCACAATCCAGTGTTTACTGAAGTCATGGTAGAATTGACGTACGCGTCGATCAATCTCGAGCATTGTAGTGTTGAAAAAACTCCCCCTGGCGGTTAATAAATGGGAACAAGTAAGGTTGCAGGATTTTGGTCGATGTTGCACTTTGCTGTAAGATTGCCTTCATTAGCTCTGATCTACCTGTGTAGGACATGGTTCCCCACAACATAACGCTTTCTCCACCAGATCTGTCCACCTCTCGAATGCAGTTCAGCGCATAGACAGCGTCGACGTCGATAGACACGTTATCTCCCAGGAGAAACAAGAGGAAACAAGATTCATCACTGAACCAAATGCATCGCTAGTCAGGTTCCATGCCTTTACCCCGTTGTACCATTGGACACGTCCTTGTCAGTGTAGTTGTGTCAAGACAGGTTTAACTTTTGGTCGATATGCTGGAATTCCCACAGCTCTCAGACGATTTCTGATGGGTTGGTCGGAGATTCTTCGAACACCAGGCACCTGGCCTGCAGTGTCCGTTGCAGTAGCAAATCGCTGACGTTGGTGAAACACTCGGATGAATGGGTCCTGAGCTGGAGTGGTCACGTTTGGTCTTCCACTTCTGGAACGATTTTGGGTCGAATTGAAGCGGGTATATCGATGCCATAATCGATAAATGGTGGTGTGGTGGACGTTGAAGTGTCTTGCAACGGCCGACTGGAACTCCACTGTTTCTAAACGTCGAATGGCGATATTTATATCAGTAGCATTCAATCTTTAGAATTGTTTTTGTCTTGGTTTACGCCGTAAATGATTTGGCCTTTAATCTTTTTCTGAGATATATATCTAATGAATATGGAGTAGTTTTGGTTGTGTGCAATATTTCATTACTGGGGAACACTGAACAATATATTTTATTTGACAAAAGGTTTCGTTTCTGTCTTGTGCCTAATACAACTATATTAGTAACGCGTTATAGTGATGTTAAATTATGATGATTCTTCTGATTATTATGATTTCACTTTCAGAAATCGTCGTTATGTGTTTGACAATTCAGGCTATAGTTACACCTCGCAAATTACTTTTACTGTGGAGATTATCGTTATCAATGGTGCATCAATCACTAATCTATTGCAAAGTGTAAAATCAGTTATTCATAAAGAATTTGTAAACTGACACCAAAACGAAGCACACAGGCTTCAAGACGCTTTCGAGCAAAGTAAAGCATATTGGAATTTAACTCATTGAGTGTCAAAGAGAGAGGCGTTTTAACATCATGTGAACAGTTTTCACTCTATGAAACTTTGCTAGTCACTTTTTCCTAAACATACAGCGGAGGAAACTGAGATAATTCTAACTGTCACCGTCAAAACACACGACTGCAACTATGCAAGACACATAAGAAAGTAAGGGAGTTTATGGATAACAACTTCTTTATTATATATGATACGACGTTTCGGTATGGATTCTTATACCGTTGTCAAGCAAGAGTGAGGTACTACAGCACAGAACAGACTTATATACATGAACAGGGATTAAGTAATAACAACATGTAGGAATGAATCAAGGGGATTAACAACAACAACAACAAGGCACGGTGGCAATAATGTAGTGACAATAGGAGGAAGCCAATTGTGGTGGAGGTAGAAACAAAATATACATGCTGATGAGATTAATTAACAATGATAGCTGAAGTGCTCTAATCTGTTGTTTTTATCAGTTCATTGTATGCAGAAGGGATGAGGTATCCCTGGTCTCTGTTGATTGAGGGCTTGTGTCTCCAGATTTGAACTGCTTCTGCAAGTTTCCTTTTGGTGAAGTCCTGGTGGTTTTGGATAATATCTCCACATTGTCCCAAATTATGTTGTGATTGGGGCAGTTGATGATGTGGTCTGATATTGCCGATTTTCTGTCAGATTTAGTGGTAGATGATAAGTGTTCTTTGATTCTAATATTTATGGGCCGGGAGGTTTCGCCTACATAGGCCTCGCCACAGTCTCAGTTGATTTTATCGACAACACCTTTGGGTTGAGGTTGTCATTTAGAGGTGTTCCTGCCATTAGCTTTCAGTAGGGTTTTCAGTGGTGTAGAGCTAGTAAAGTAGGTTTCGATGCCTGCCTGTCGCTTCAGGAGACGGCTGATGTGGTGAGAGGTCTTGCCTATGAAGGGGAGAGAGATACGAATAGGTGCTGGTTCAGGTTTGTTGGAGGCCAGTTTTCTTGTTGGGTGGAGTGTGGTGCTGATGATTTCATCGACTAGTTTTGACGGGTAGTGGTTGAACTTGGTGAAAACATGGGACTGGTAGAGGAAAAGTTGATGGCTCGTCTGGTGAGGGTGGAGATAATGCCAGTTTGGGTTCTCAAGGGGTGGTTGGAGTCAAAATGAATGTATTGGTCGGAGTGGGTTGGCTTTCTATAGACACTGGTTTGGATCTTGTTGGATGGGGTTCTGGTTACAAGGACATCTAGAAAGGGAAGTTGACCACTGGATTCTGTTTCTAAGGTGAATTGGAACCAGGGGTGCTGTTGGTTGAGGTGTTGCAGGAGGGCTGCTGGGTCTTGGTCTTGCCGAAGAATGACAAACGTGTCATCGACCTTCCTATACCAGCAGGTTGGTTTGATGGTTGAGGTGCTGAGTGCTTGCTGTTCGAAGGAGGTCATGTAATTCTAAATGCCAATCAAACAGATCATATGCAAGACACATCCTACAACAATGCAAGACACATCCTAACACAATGCAAGACACACCCGACAGCAATGCAAGACACATCCGCGTGACACACACAGTGACGTCAGCAAATGTGTCGATGAGACCTCACTCCATGTTTTGACTGGCGCAACTGCTCACCTTCTCTCCTGGTTGTCAAGATGATCCAGAAGGCTATACCGCCAGCGTTTGTAGGATAAATATTTGGGGTCGGAAAAGTGATAATTGGGATTGCATCCTGATATCTCTACTGAGTAATGTTGCCCTGAATGAAGGCCAACCTCGTCTTCAGGTTTCCACAGATTCCTTTCCAGACCATGATACCCAGCCTCCAAATGGCTGAACCTCCTAAACACGTCTTCAAGTTTCAGACAGATTAAAATCATATCTATCCCTCAGAATAATGCAATTTATCCAAAGTAATATGCTTTGTCGTCGGATGGCTTGCTTTCCCCCTATAGGTGTAAGCATGCGTATTGCTATCGTCGTTACCTGACTGGTTCATTTGAAGTGGAGAGATATTTAGTTGCAGTTTTCATAAACCCTATATGATCTCCGTCTACTGTGTTCCACGGAAATCATCAGGCCAAACAGGTTGAAAAATTTGCGAGTGTTTACATGTCCATTACAGGTGCTTTATTCATATAGATGCGTAAAATAGTGGCCATTCGGGACAATTGAATGACGTCACAGATGTCTTATATAGTGTAATCGTCGTCATGTTAGACGATAAAACGAGAACTTTATAAGCACTCTTCAAACAGAGAAAAGCACAGATGACCTTGAGGATACTGGACTCATGCCATTGCAGGAACATAACTATACAAATCTATTATTTCTTTCCACAACGTCATCTTTGTGTGACTGCAAACAGCTTCAGCGCCAAATCACGATAATTTTAACTGTTTCCCTTTTTGGAAGCAATTGAAGAAATATTCGCCTAAAACGTCACCAAGAATTCTTTGTCTATACAAATGTTCACCTTTTTGCCATTGATATTTCATGAAATAGTAAATTCTTCTAAAAATGGTTTACACGCTGCTTTGTTTTGAAGAGTGTATATTCTGAGCATTAAAGTGCAAATTATAAACTCTGTCAAAAAAGAAACGCAACCCCTGTATTTTAGAGATTTTGATCTGAAGTTTTAAGACGACACAGCATTTTTATTATTTAAGACAGAAGTCTGAAATTTGGCAGAATAATAACCAAGATGGGCATGTTTAAAATTGTCATTTCAAACGTCATCTCACAGACACCAGTTTGTCACCAGGGGGGCGTCTTTCTCAGTATCTCGTATGAGCACCACGAGCTGCAATCACTGCACGGCATCTCCTTGGACAAGAACGGATAAGACGCCGGATTCTTTCCTGGGGAATGGCTCTCCTCCTCCTGCAGTGCAACGCCGAGCTGTTGCAGCGTCTGTGGCGGCGGCTGACGTTGACGTACGCGTCGACCCAGAGTATCCCACAGGTGTTCAATAGGGTTGAGGTCTGGTGATTTAGAGGGCTATGGCAAGACATTGACGTTGGAATTCTGCAGAAAGTTCATTGTTGCACGTGCAGTATGAGGCCGGGCGTTGTCTGGTTGAAAAATCTGTGTCTGTTGGTCAATAATCGGGAGAAGGTGAGGCTGTAATACGTGGTTGATGTAACGTTGGGCTGTCAGGTTCCCTTCAACGATCACCAAGTCTGATTTCTGGTTGTATGAGATGGATCCCCAAACCATAACGTTTTCTCCGCCAAATCTGTCCCCTGTCGGACGCAGATGGGCGCAAAACGTTCATGACGTCTCCCTATACACACGTTTTCTTCCGTCGTGATGTTGCAAAAAGAAAACGTGATTCATCAGAAAACCAGATTCGCCTCCAGTTTTGTAAAGTCCATATCCTTACGTTGTTGCACCACCTGAGTCGTCGGCGGAGATGTAGGGGGCGTAGTACAGGTCCAACAACTGGTCTACAGGCACGTAAACCCGCTTCTTTCAGACGGTTCCTAATCGTTTGAGCTGACACTCTCCTCAAACCTGGTATTTGTGTGGCAGTCACGGTTGGTAGGGCATGCCGATTACGCAGGTGATGGACCCGGATGTACCGATCTTGAAGGGGGGTCGTGATTCTTGGCCTTCCACTTCTCGGGCGATCGTTGGTCAAATTGAAGTTGTAGCGGCTCCAAAGTCGGGATATCGTTGTTTTGTGAACATTTAGGTGCCGTGCAACAGTTCCAAAACTTTCTCCGGCTTGAACACGACCAATGGCGATATTTCGGTCGGCAGCACTCAATCGTGGCATTTTTCACACAGCTTTTCATCGACAAATGAATGAATATAATACGAAAGCACATGGGCTTTTATACACCCCTACATTAACTGCAATTTTCATGATTTGCATGTGTTTTTTTTGTGCGAAGTCACCATGAGGGTCATTTCATGCGTTGTGACGGAATAAGCAATAAAATACACTTATGCGTACAAATGCAGTTGTTTGGATGGTAATCTTCATTAATTACGTGTATAATTTCAATACATTCGAATAAAATTTAGTTTGGAAGCAATAACTTCATTCAAACGAATTTTTCATATCTGAGGACAGGGGTTGCGTTTCTTTTTTGACAGAGTTTAGTTACTTGAAATACACTACTTAGTTTTAATCTTTAAACCTCTTGAAATGTGATTTATATGCATGGAGATCTGGTTTCTGTAGCTTTCTCGTCAGTTCATCGTCATAAAACTGTTACTGTTTTTATTGCAAACATAAGTGTGACAGTTTCTAGCTCAACTGCGGTGAGTCATAACAGAAGCGCCCCATCTTCTATACATGGGGCCAAGGGCATTTCAGAACCCGACTATACGAACACCCAACAAGAAGAGTTAACAAACACCTGTGAAGATCAGAAGAATCGTATAGGATATTTACCACAGTAATTATATATATGTTTCTAAAATGTTTCTTGTTTTCTTTGCGGGATATTTTGTTAGACCTAACTCGAAGGTAATGTGTTACCTGTAATTGGTTGTTGTGAATATCCATATTCAGCAAATGTCTGAATTGCCAACATTTGTTTTACTTATTTAAGTGTCTTGCCATGTCATGTTGTGTTATCAGTACCACCATTTCTTTGTTTATTTCTTTTATTTCCAGAAGGAGAATGAACCATGTTTACTACTTTATGCTCATTCTGTCGCTTGGTATGTTCTTTGGAGACACATCAAAGTATCACAGACAACCATTTGGTCCTAGAATGTGTGAGCATGTATGCCAGCTTAGGAACTGTTCATCTGTCCTCTTTACAGCAGAGCACCTGTCCTGCCAGGTTTTTGAGAATAGAAACACATTTGGTACATTTGAAAAGGTAAGTTTTCCAATTGTTTTCTTGACTTTGTCATATAGTGTTTCCATGGGTTGGGACCTATTGTATTCTTGATTGCTTTACCTTTGATTATATGATGTCAATGAACTTTTATTTTGGAAATCAGAACATCACGAACCTGATCCCGACACCGAGCAGGATCTGGTCAGAGGAATCGAACGTTCACGATCATAGAAAAGGAAGCGTAAGTTACTTTTTATTTATTGATATTATAAGTCTTCTCAATGACTAGTAAACTGATCACACCTACCATTCATTACATGGTCAATGTTCAACAAGACATTGCCTTCATACAAGCTAAAACTCCCAGTTCATATGTAAGAAGCTTGGTTAAAAAAACAAAAATGGCAAAACTGAGGAAGAGAATTATAAGTCTCGATAATCTGTAACAATGTAATAAATTTAAAATACGTTTTCAGACTGTATACATTGTCCCATTGTACATTACTTAAGGATTTCGGCTCTCTAAATATCGTTGTTCTACTGTTATTTGTACATGCATCTACGTCTTTGTTTAGAATACATTATAATATAACTGTCTGATAACTCTAGAGCGGCCATTATTACATTCTGCCGTTGTAACTTTGCTCGAAGATCTTTTGCCAATAACTATGTTCTGAAGCCCAACTCTCTCTGTCTCTCTGTCTCTCTCTGTCTCTCTCTCTCTCTCTCTCTCTCTCTCTCTCTCTCTCTCTCTCTCTCTCTCTCTCTCTCTCTCTCTCTCTCTCTCTCTCTCTCTCTCCTCTCTCTGTGTGTGTGTGTGTGTGTGTGTGTGCGGAGACTGTATGACTGTTAGTAACAGACCAGTAACAGTCACTGATAATTGATCAATGGTTGTTCCTGCACCAAAGGCAACAGGACGCTTGCCGATGGCAATGATACTGGTCGTATAAAGACATACAGAGAAGGCAGGACATGGGACGAGGCTCAGGGAGTTTGTCAGAAGGATGGAGGTAGTCTGGTCAAGATAGGAAACAGGGAAAAAGAAGAACTTGTTCGAGGGGAGTTCGGATTCTCATTTCGCAGCCGTACGTATGAGTGAGTTAGTATGGTTTTACCTCGATTTTAGAAATATTCAGAAATGGGCTTCACACATTGTACCCATGTGGTGATTTGAACCGAGTCTTCAGAGTGGCGAGCTGAAACTTTAACATTAAGCTACCCCACTGGGTCCTTTGTGGTACCACCTTACCTTGGCCAGCCATCGAACATTTTTTGAGATAAACTAGGGAAGCGAGTTCGGCACCGTCAACAACAACCGCCTACTCTTAGAGAACTAGGCGGTGCTGTGCGGGAGAAATGGGGTAGGACTGAACCAAGTTGGTGTTAGGACGAAGCCCTGTCGAATCCGGGATTGTGTTGAGAATAGAAGCATAACAAAACAAAACCTGACATTGAACGTCTACTGCAAATCTCAGTAGGATGTCCTTGTTATACTGTTGAACTATTCATATTCATTCATATAAAAAAATAAAATATCAGTACTTGTTCACCTTTTATTGAATATCTCCCCACTTTTGTTACTAGTACACATGTAGGGCGGAGGGTTAACCTTGTGGTTAAAGCGTTCGCTCGTCACGTCGAGGGTGCTGGATCGATTCTCAACATGGACACAATGTGTGAAGCCCATTTCTGGAGTTCCCCGCCGTACAGCTAAAAGCAGTGTAAAACCAAACTCACTCACTCATTTTTCTCATCAAAGAAACATCAATGTTTGTGCACCTTTTACTGAATATCCCCCACTTTTGTTCGCATGTCAAATGAAAGCTCTACCCTTCTCAAGTAAAGCATTATCATCATATACATCTCCCTAAAAACAACTAGTGAGTCCGACTCATTTCGTGCCACAAGACTAAGTTTATGTCCTCTGTCCTCTGTGTAGTTCAGTGGCACGAAATGGGTGAGACTCACCTTGCTGATAAGGTAATATGCTAAAGGATGTTGTTGCCATTAGTCTATATTCTAATGGTCCTGCGGGTCATATGATAATAATACAAAGTTCTGACTTGACACTAATCAAAATACTGATGATGACATCCTCAACTACAGCACAGGCTTCATTACTTTATTGCATCTGTGAACTCCTTAACATTTTCTGCTCGTACAAATTTCCCTTTTAACCCTTTTACTCAGAGAGTGTGTGGATTGGTCTGAAGGATCTGCATGATAACGACACATTCTTCTGGGTGGATGGAACCCCTCTCAACTTCAGCAACTGGGCTCCAGGAGAACCAGATAGTCTATATAAAACAGAAAAAGGATTCGTAAAGGAAAACTGTGGGACATTGGTCATGAGTCTAACGTATTGGGCATGGTATAGTGCTTCCTGTGGGATACGCATACCTTTTGTATGTGATATAAAACTGTCGGCAGTGCTCTGAATTACAGGGTTGCATCATGGAGTAAAATGATATTCATAATTGACAGTATCATGTAATTAGAAATAATGTGGACATAATTAATAGTCCATCTTCATTATTTATCTTTTAGCAGTTCGTAGGGAAAATATTATCAATGAGAAAACATTATGTTCAATGTTCATTATACTTATCCGCCGCCGTAATGATTCTTGGGAAGGACAGGACATGTATCCTCTGATTCTGAACCCGTGAAGATCTTCAGCAACCCATACTTGTCATAAGAGGCGATTAACAGGATCGGATGGATCAGACTCTCTTACTTGGATAACATGTGTCATTGTATCCCAGTTGTGTAGATCGATGCTCATGCTTTTGATTACTGGATTGTCTGATCAAGACTCGATTATTTACAGATCGCCGCAATATCGCTGGAATACTGCTAAGAAAAAGGGGTTATTTATTTCGAGATGACAGAGAAGGGTTTATTAATAAAGAGATGACACAGTCTGGGTTGTTTATTTCGAGATAACAGAGAATGGCTTACTTAAAAAGAGATGAGAGAACAGTTTATTTATAAGGAGATGACACAGGCTAGGTTATTTATAAGAGATGACATAGGCTGGGTTATTTATAAAGATATGGCAGAACCTGGGTTATTTATATTGAGATGACACAGGCTGGGTTATTTATAAAGAGATGGCATAGGCTCGTTTATTTATAAAGAGATGGCAGAACCTGGGGTATTTATATTGAGATGACATAGGCTGGGTTATTTATAAGGAGATGACAGAACCTGGGTTATGTATAAAGAAATGACACAGGCTGTGTTATTTATAAGGAGATGACCGAACTTGGGGTATTTATAAAGACTGACTGACTGAGTTTTGTTTTACGCCGCTTTTAGCAATATTCCAGCAACATCACGGCGGGGGACACCAGAAATGGGCTTCACACATTGTGCCCATGTGGGGATTCGAACCCGGGTCTTCGGCGTGATGAGCCAACGCTTTAACCATTAGGCTACCCCACCGCCCCTATTTATAAAGAGATGACACAGGCTGGGTTATTTATAAAGAGATGACACAGGCTGGGTTGTTTATAAAGAGATGGCAGAACCTGAGTTATTTATAAAGAGATGACAGAGCCTGGGTTGTTTATTAAGAGATGGCACAACCTGGGGTATTTATAAAGAGGTGACACAGGCTGGGTTGCGTATAAAGAGATGACAGAACCTGGGTCATTTATATTGAGATAACATGGGCTGGGTTATCTATAAAGAGATAACAGAACCTGGGTCATATATATTGAGATAACATGGGCTGGGTTATCTATAAAGAGATAACAGAACCTGGGTCATATATATTGAGATGAAATAGGCTGGGTTATTTATAAAAGAGATGACAGAGCCTGGGTATTTATAAAGAGATGACAGAACCTGGGTTATTTATAAAGAGATGACATAGGCTGGGTTATTTATAAAGAGATGACATAGGCTGGGTTATTTATATTGAGATGGCATAGGCTGGGTTATTTATAAAGAGATGACACAAGCTGGGTTATGTATAAAGAGATGGCAGAATCTGGGTTATTTATGAAGAGATGACAGAACCTGGGTTATTTATAAAGAGATGTCAGAACCTGGGTTATTTATATTGTGATGACATAGACTGGGTTGTTTATGTTGAGATGACATAGGCTGGTTTTTTTTATATTGTGATGACATAGGCTGGGTTGTTTATGTTGAGATGACATAGGCTGTGTTTTTTTTTATATTGAGATGACATAGGCTTGGTTTTTTTTATAAAAAGATGGCAGAACCTGGGTTATTTATTAAGAGGTGAGATAGGCTGGGTTATTTATAAAGAGATGGCAGAACCATGGCTATTCATAAGGAGGTGACATAGCCTGGGCTGTTTAGAAAGTGATGACATAGGCTGGGTTATTTATAAAGAGATGGTGCATGCGTGTGTGTATGTGCGGCTTCTTGTACTAGCCCGGATTGAAGCTGGTATTATAGACTATAAGTGCTAGCCCACTGAGATACCATACCGCAGTGAAGCATGAATACCCTACTCAGACACATTATACTGACTCCGAGCCGACCGGTCCTTCTTGTACCCATTAATGCCGAACGGCAGGCAGGGTCCAACAAGTACCATATTTTAACGTCTTTTGGTAAGACGCGGTTGGGGATGGAACCCGCGACCTTCCGCTCTCCGGGTGGACGCTCTAACCACTACACCACGGAGGCGGTCTATAAAGTGATGACATTGGCTGTTTTTTTATAAAGAGATGGCAGAACCTGGGCTATTTAGAAGGAGGTGACAGAGTCTGGTTTATTTATATTGCGATGACAGAGCCTGGTTTATTTGCAAAGGGATGACAGTGTCTGGGTTATTTATTTCGAGATGACATAGGACGGTTTATTTACTATGAGATGACAGAGGATGGTTTATGTAAAAAGAGATGCATGAGCAGAAGACAGTCAGATAGTAATGAGGGAGAGCAATCTCTCGACATTCAGTTAAATTATATTCTAATATGTGAAATACTTAATTGACGATTTTATGTAATTAGAAATTCTTTGAAACACACATGCTGATCAAGTATTTTTGCTATTATTCGCCCGTTTTGATTATTTATTATTTATTAGTAGGCACGGAAAATGTTATCAGTAACAAAACATAATATAATAGCATTTTAGTTATCAGCTGTCATAATGATTCTAGGGAAGAACAGGTAATGTATCGTCTGATTGTGAGGACCCCAAAGAGAATTGGATTGTTTCTTGTATGTTTTGGTCACGCCCAACCTTGGTTATTTATTTCGAGATGACAGAGCCTGGGTTATTTACGCAGTGTAACAGACTGTGTGGTCGTATTACAATGCTGGCGAGCATTCTCTTACTTATATCTACATTCTAAAGATATCCCATTATGTCCCCAAATATACAACTGCAGGAAGGTCATCACCTTAATCAAACTTTACTGGAAATATTGTACTTCATGGCATCATGTTTGTTTGGTGTTTAATGCACCCAGCAATAGTCAGGCTACATGACAACAGTCTGTAAATGATCGAATCTGGACCGGGTCGGTGGGGTAGCCTAATGGTTAAAGCGTTGGCTCGTCACGCCGATGACCCGGGTTCGAATCCCAACATGGGCCCAATGTGTGAAGCCCATTTCTGGTGTCCCCCGCCGTGATGTTGCTGGAATATTGCTAAAAGCGGCGTAAAAAACAAACTCAGTCAGTCAGTCGAATCTGGAGCAGCCAGTCCAGTGCTAAACAGCATGGACTGATTGGGATACCATGACATGTGTCAATCAAGTCAGCCACCCGATCCTGTTAGTCACCTACATGACAAGCATGGGTTGCTGAAAACCAATTCTAACCCGGATCGTCCAGGCATCATGACATGTATTAATATTCAGATGTTTGTAATGTTTATACTATTAAAGTGTGTATTTCCGCTTCCACCAAAGCCAATCAACAGATCTTTTGTCATGTATCACCTGGGCTATAGAGAGGTGTACATTTGATTTTGATTTTGTAATGAAAATTGTAATGAGGAAATTATCTGTTGTAATTGCAAGGGGAAACGCAGGAAGCTTTTCCTTCTTTACCAAAGAATCCAGCGTTGTCAATGGAATCTAACCAGACATGAGACCTGTCATAAACAGTTTATGTTATTTCAATAGTACATTAGTTTCAAAATGTTTCCAGACAATAAAGAACGTTATTTGTGTACATATATTTTCTTTAAAATATCTGAATGGTGTAATAATCTTTCTACTGTGTAATATTGTTACAACCCGTGTTTTGAATTGTTCATAATTTTGCCATGTTAAATGAGAAGTGACAAGTTTATTTGCATTTAAGGAGAAATGGCCCTCATTGCTGCATATACAATGCGCTGCTTCTGCAGTTGTGTAAGTTTATCATAAAAGAGTTCTTTGCAAAAAGATTCAATTTTGATAACGGACGGTTTTGTTGATGACATAGCCGGTATAATTATCGGTGGAAGGGTTACGATAATCGTAAGGCTGCAACAAACATCTCTGGTCCACTGGAAATATGGACATTCCAAGAGGTTGTGAATGGAACGTGAATTAGCAATATTTGGCATAGGGGATCGTTCATAATTTATGGCTGGGGTGAGGTAGGGTGGGGGTGGGGGTGATGATGATGAGGGGGTCACTCATTTTGTTCTGGGAAGGTAGGGGGTCAGCATATTTGTACACATGTGTTAGGGTTTTTGTACAATTTTGTACATAAAATATTAAATAATATGCTTAGAAAATATGGAAGGGGGACGGGGGATAATTGATTTTGTACATGACATGCAGGGGGGTCACATTGTATATGCTTCTCCATAAAACATCATCATCAACACACAGAGACAAGCACACACACACACACACACAGAGAGAGAGAGAGAGAGAGAGAGAGAGAGAGAGAGAGAGAGAGAGAGAGAGAGAGAGAGAGCTATAAAATACTGAACGGTCCGTAGGTAGAACCAGGGGTTGGGACATTTCGTGTAAAAATCAGAAAATTATTCTTTGCGACGTTTAGGCGATACGTTAACTTCTTCCGGGAAAGGATGTATTTGATCGTGTATGGCATAGCTCAGTTTCTTCTTATCACTTCATTTGAATTTTTGTGATTTTTACGTAATATTTTGCGTTGTATAATTTCTTTTGAGCACTAGTTTAGTTTTGTCACTATGTAGATGAGTTGTACCTTATGACAAGAACTGGTACTGAATATATATTGTTTATGTAACTCGTGTGATATACATGTATTTCCATACAATAAATGCAAGCTACAGTAATTATTCTCATGCCCTGTCATGTTTTTGTCGAACTGGAATAAAACTAATACAACACACGTGATATGGATGTGCATGACCACAGATGGAAGCCAGTAACAGATATACAGTAATAGAGATTAGGTGATTGAGATGTACAATAACAGAAATTAGGCGATGGGATGTACAGCATGTTTTGGTAAAGACCATTGTTGGAGGGAAATTAGTTAATGCACCAAGCATTGGGAAGGAAGACACCCTAGTCCCTATTCAACTCCGGTTTGGAACGTTTGATGTGGATAACTTCCATTAATTTTCGTTTACGCCAAGTGCTGATGTTGACAGCTAAGATTTCTGTGTGTTGCCAGTTGATGATATTGGTCAGGATTCTTAACTTAGTGTTCAGAAAGAGCTGATTTCATGTCTAATTTGTTGACAGATGTTTTGTGCTCTTTTATCAGGGTGGCAATGGGTCTGCCAGTCTCACCGATGTATGTGTCACCACAGTTACATTCCAATTTGTAGACACAGCCTGTTGGGTTAGGAGTGATGTTGCAGCTGCCTTTGCCATTGGCCTTTAGTAAGGTTTTGAGTGTTCTACCGGATGAAAATGTGGTGTCAATTCTGGCAGTTTTCTTCAGTAGTCTGCTGATTACTACTTTTACCTACTCTAAAGAACTAGATCCTACTCTTATCTCAGAGCATGCCCAATCACTTTCTCGATACAGTGGAGAAGTACCATGTGCAAAGAAACATTTTTGATACCTAATAATGGGACATCGATGACCACAATGACCACTGGTCTATTGGAGAGACCCTCCTGCTAGATAAGGAAGGATAATAATACACCAACTTCTAAATGCCTCCCACAGAAGTTACATCTGCAAGAAATCAGTCATTAAATGCTCGGAAGTTAAATTTCTTCTCTCTCCATTGTGAGACGATATCACTAAACATATCTATATGTTCCTACAAGACACTGGTTATCTGGTTACCACCACGTCTAATTTGTACAATTAAATATTAACGTTATGAGAACATCGATTATTATCAGTAGACATGTAGGGGACATTTCCAGGTTTAACGCATCACTGATACAAATGATACTCTTCTCTTGTGAACATTCATTTACAATAAATATGAAGGTGTGACACAAACGTGCGCCATCACCAAATAATTGCTCTTCCAGGTTTACGATTCAGTGCAAAAGGTACGCATCTATCATTTCATAAACGTTTTAACCAAAGTAGGCGGACATTGTCTGTGTCAGAACATTGATTTCACATAAATATAAAGATGCGACACAAGTTGGTTGGTTGGTGTGTTGTTTAACACCTCACTCACCAATATTCCAACTAAATTGCGGCGGTCTGTAAAAAGTCGGGTATGTACCAGACAGTCCAGAAGTGCTGATAGACGTTCACGTGTATACAGACATCGGAACGAACGTTACACCGATAACTGTGTGCAACAGTTCGGTAGATTAGAAGGGGAAGTGTCATGGTGTGGGCAAGTATCTAGCATAATGCCTGGATAGCTCTTGTGCACGTGGAAGGTGCATTGAATGGGGTTCGCTTCAGAGACGAGATTTTGCAACGTCACGTCGTTCCTTTCATCCACGTCAAGGGTGGATCTTTCCAGCATGACAATGCTCGACCTCACGTTGCATGTGTTTGCCAGGACATCCTCCGGCAAAACAACGTTCAGCTGTTACAATGGCATTCTCGATCACCCGATTTTGTCCCCCGTTGAACATCTATTAGATACTCTCGATCGACGCACACCCAGCGTAATCCGCCACCTCAGACACTACAAGAAACTGCATGCAACACTTCAGCAAGAGTATCAAACATTCCTCAAGACAACATTCGGAATCTCCTTTCTTCTATGGCAAGCTGTTATCGATGCTCATGGTGGTCACACCAGATATTGACATTTTACTCTGACCAAGCGGCTTTAATAGCCCTTTTGTGGTTTTACCAAATACTTTCTGGATAATCACATTTTGGAAATTTGTAAAGTGATGATTTTACTGTAATTGAGCAATGATGCCATTTTTTCATCAGTTATATGTACTCGGTAAATAAACTCCAAAACAGCATATCAATTTTTTATTTCTTAAAGAAAATATATTAGTAATTCGAAGAATCAAAGAGAGATCAGGACTGTAACATTCTAACTTTTTCATGTTAAATGTCATGTTTGGAACTATTTTGTAATATACTCTTTTAAAAATAAGAAACACACAAGCCAAAACTAAGGAAATAAGACGTATTTAAGTGTCAATTAAGCTTGAGCATGGATGAAGGAATAAACATATCCGACGCACGGATGAAAACGAATGTATTGTTGTCATTGCTAGCAATAATTCACTTCACTCACTGAACATGTGTGGACACAAGGGGGCGTTCATGTCAAATGTTCTGCAAATGTATGAAGACAAATGCGACGTTTACGGATGCGTCGATCAGGTTCGTCCCATAGATGCTCGGTCGGGTTCAGATCAGGCGATTTGGAAGGCCAGGGAAGGTCATTGAGGTTTCCATTATCGAGATGGGCACCTGTCATGCGAGCTGTGTGGGGTCGGGCGTTGTCGTGTTGAAACCGCTCCCTCTGGAGGTCAAAACGTGGGGGAGGAAGTGAGGTCGCAGGATTTGGTCGATGTAGCGATTTGCTGCAAGATTGTCTTGTTGAAGTGTCTTGCAATGGCCAACTTATACTCCCCTGCTTCCATACGTCCATTGGCGATATTTTAATCAGAAGCATTCAATCATGGAATCGTTTACGACGTACATTTCGTAATGATATGATGAATTTGGTTTGGCCTTCTATAGTCGATGTCTCTACGATGTCTTTCCTGCTCATTGCACTTGCATTACGTGGAACACTTTTCTGCATGCACCTTTCATGTATCGTTTTTTTTATGACCAACATTTGCAAACACATTTTGGGATGCGTTTGAGCGCAATACATAGCAACCATAACATGATTAACGGGATTCAAATATAGGAATTGTTTTTATGGCGACTGCAGTCAAAATATGTCGAAATGAAATGATGAAAGGCCTGTGCGGGTTGGTTTTTTTGAAGAACGTATTAGTGAGTCTAATCTTATAGCAATGTGTGAGAAGATCGCCATAGCTTGTGGCTTATAATTTTGTTTCTGAGATAAATATCGAATGAATATGGAGTGGTTTTGGTTGTGTGGAATATTCCACTACTGGGGAACACTGAACAATATATTTTATTTGACAAACGGTTTCGTTTCTGTCTTGTGCCTATTACCATTATACTAGCAATGCGTTATAGTGATGTTAAATTATGATGCTTGTTATGATTATGATTTTACTTTGAGAAATCGTCGTTATGTGTTTGACAATTCAGGCTAGAGTAAAACCTCACAAATTTATTTTTACTGTGGGGATTATCGTTATCTATGGCGCATCAATCATTGATCTATTGCAAAGTGTCAAATCAGTGATTCATAAAGAATTTGTAAACTGACACCAAAACGAAGCACACAGGTTGAATTTTACCCTAAACAATCAAAAAGGGGGCCGTGGGGTAGTTCAAGTTTCCGTACGTCGCTGAGCACTCGGTTCGAATCACCACATGGGTACAATGTGTGAACCCATTTCTAAACGTTGCTTAAATCGAGGTAAAACCATACTCACTCACTAATACGTACGGCTGCGAAATGAGAATCCGATCTGCCTTCGAACTAGTTCTTCTTTTTCCCTGTTTCCTATCTTGACCAGACTCTCTCCATGCTTCTGACAAACTCCCTGAGCTTCGCCCCATGTCCTGCCTTCTCTGTATGTCTTTATACGACCAGTATCATTGCCATCGGCAAGCGTATTGTTGCCTTTGGTGCAGGAACAAAAATTGATCAATTATCAGTGGCTGTTACTGTTCTGTTAGCATGTCATAATATGATTCAACTCACTTGGTTCATAATCCAATGTGCTTGCCGTCTTTCAGTATGATAAAATGCCTAAAATGGTGATAGATTGAACTCATATAATTTGTTTCAGCAATCCCCTATGGTCTCCAATGTTATTCTGGCAGACCTGGTCATATAGATAACGCAGTCACACACACACACACACACACACACACACACACACACACACACACACACACACACACACACACACACACACACACACACACACACACACACACACACACACACACACACACATACACACACACATACACACACACTTATTGCTGCGTTAACTGTTAAATTTACATACCATTCACTGCAGGATATTGAAGTGTATACTAGAAGTGAGTCAAACAGCCTGTCCAGTTTGCAAATGTATTTGTGATTTATTGCATTCTAACAGATTATCAAGGCTTATTCTTTTGTTCTACGGTTTTACCCCTTGTTTGCTATTTTCACCGAGACTGGTTTCATATGAACTGGGATGTTTAGCTTGTAGGCGGGCACCTTGTTGTTGGGCAGTGACCATGAGATGAATGGTAGGTGTGATCAAGTTACTAGCCATTGAGAAGATTTATAATATAAATAAATAATATATAACTTACACTTCCCTTTTCTGTGATCGTAAACGTTTGATTCCTCTGACCAGATACTGCTCGGTGTCGGGATCAGGTTCGTGATGTTCTGATATCCAAAATAAAAGTTAATTGTTCATCTCGTAATCAAAGGTATAGCCGAAGAAGACAATGGTGTTAGCCAATGCCACGATTGAGTGCTGCCGACCGAAAGAAAACCATTGAGTGCGTGTTCAGAAGCCGGAGAAAGTTTTGGAACTGCTGCACGGCACCTAAATGTTCACAAAACAACGATATCCCGACTTTGGGAGCCGCTGCAGCAACTTCAATTTGACCAACGGATCGCCCGAGAAGTGGAAGGCTACAATCACGACCCCCCTTCAAGATCGGTACATCCGGGTCCATCACCTGCGTAATCGGCATGCCCTACCAACCGTGACTGCCACAATAAATACCAGGTTTGAGGAGAGTGTCGGCTCAAACGATTAGAACCGTCTGAAAGAAGCGGGTTTACGCTCTGTAGACCAGTTGTTGGACCTGTACTACGCCCCCTAAGACATCTCCGCCGACGACTCAGGTGGTGCAACAACGTAAGGATACGTTCTTTACAAAACTGGAGGCGAATCTGGTTTTCTGATGAATCACGTTTTCTTTGCAACGTCACGACGGAAGACAGGCGTCTGTATAGGTAGACGTCATAACGGCTTTGCGCCCATCTGCGTCCGACAGATGGACAGATTTTGGCGGAGAAAAGCGTCATGGTTTGGGGAACCATCTCATACAACTAGAAATCAGACTTGGTGATCGTTCCAGGGAACCTGACAGCCCAACGTTACATCAACCACGTGTTAGAGCTTCACCTTCTCCGATTATTGACCAACAGACACAGATTTTCTCAACGGGACAACGCCCGGCCTCATACTGCACGTGCAACAATGAACTTTCTGCAGAATTCCAACGTCAATGTCTTTGCCGCTGACCCTCTAAATCACCAGACCTCAACCCTATTGAACACCTGTGGGATACTCTGATCGACGCGTACGTCAACGTCAGCCGCCGCCACAGACGCTGCAACAGCTCGCCGTTGCACTGCAGGAGGAGTGGAGAGCCATTCCTCTGGAAAGAATCCGGCGTCTTATCCGTTCTTGTCCAAGGAGATGCCGTGCAGTGATTGCAGCGCGTGGTGCTCATACGAGATACTGAGAAAGACGCCCCCCTGGTGACAAACTGGTGTCTGTGAGATGACTTTTGAAATGACAATTTTAAACATGCCCATCTGGGTTATTATTCTGCCAAATTTCAGACTTCTGTCTTAAATAATAAAAATGCCGTGTCGTCCTAAAACTTCAGATCAAAATCTCTAAAATACAGGGGTTGCGTTTCTTTTTTGACAGAGTTTATTTTATTTGACAAACGGTTTCGTTTCTGTCTTGTGCCTATTACCATTATACTAGCAATGCGTTATAGTGATGTTAAATTATGATGCTTGTTATGATTATGATTTTACTTTGAGAAATCGTCGTTATGTGTTTGACAATTCAGGCTAGAGTAAAACCTCACAAATTTATTTTTACTGTGCGGATTATCGTTATCTATGGCGCATCAATCATTGATCTATTGCAAAGTGTCAAATCAGTGATTCATAAAGAATTTGTAAACTGACACCAAAACGAAGCACGCAGGTTGAATTTTACCCTAAACAATCAAAAAGGGGGCCGTGGGGTAGTTCCAGTTTCCGTACGTCGCTGAGCACTCGGTTCGAATCACCACATGTGTACAATGTGTGAAGCCCATTTCTGAACGTTGCTAAAATCGAGGTAAAACCATACTCACTCACTAATACGTACGGCTGCGAAATGAGAATCCGATCTGCCTTCGAACTAGTTCTTCTTTTTCTTACATAACGACGATTATGCTTTGAAACACATCTATGATGTCATTCAATTGTCCCGAATGCCCACCATTTGAATTACAGTGTTGGATCATGAAGTAAAATGATATTCATAATTGACAGTATTATGTAATTAGAAAAACGGTGTACAGAAACACATATGAAAACCGTGTATTTTTGGAATTGATTGCCCGTGATTTAGCATTTAGAAAATATTACCAATAGCAAAATATATGACCAGTATGTATTACAATTATCCCAGCTGCATAGATCGATGCTAATGCTGTTAATCCACTGGATTGTTTTGGTCCAGAGAAAACAACAGAGAGAACGGTACTGAACATCTATTGTTTATGTAACTTCACGTGATATATTTCCGCGCAAGAAGTGTTGGGAATACAAAACGGTAGTTATTCTCATTCCCGTTACATCAGCCTAAAACATGTCGAACATGAATAAAGAGCTGAGGGAATACTAGAACAAAGATCATAACGTCTTGTGATGTTTTACTCTTCTGGCTGGCTGATTAAAGTACTGTCGGAAATAGAAAACCCTGTTTTTAGGCTGTTACCTTGCATCCCTAAAATTGCAAATAGCATATGTCGAAATAACCCACTTCGGCCTAATCCAGCGTTCAGTGGGATTCGTAATACGATATCCAGAAGCAAGTTCACTCGTAAAATCGGGCAAAACTTTAAAATGCGAATGGCTATTTGAAAACAATAGATCAGACTGTGCGTGGCAATTGGTCGCTCAGCCAGGTATGACGATGGACCGTCGACTCACCTGGCATGAAATGCGCGTGCTGCCTACAGGCGCAAGGGGCCATCTTAAAGATATTTTGTGCTTGTTCGTATTATTATTTGACTATGTCTCATCTACTGATCGTTCTTTTCATAAAGTTTATGTTGAGATATGCAGAGAGTATGATACCCGAAAACCATAGAAACACACATTGTGAGTATATAGGTGGCATGACCGCGAAGAGATCGACAAGGACTTGATATTGTTGTAGGTGTTGCTTGACATGCCGTGTACCTCCCAGTATCCTTGCCTAAAAGGATTATCTTATCTTCGCTGATAATATCTCTGTCCCCAATACGGTCCCAGCAATAGGTCTCCATCCTTTGTAACCCTCTCCAGCCCTCGAAGATATCTTCACTGTGTAGCTGTGGCAGAGTTGCGCCAGGTGGCAGGTTCGAAGTAGGCCTTCTTGAATCATACGAACTTGCAAGGGCAACAGACTGGCTTCTCTATGCAATTCAGGGATTAGTCTGTATATGCCAAGGGGCTGGTCGCCAACTTGACTGTGGATTCGTCTGTGCCAGTCTATTAAGAATACAAAAACAATTAACATTACCATGATGCTATCCATCAAATATTGAATCAAATCAAATGTTTAATACTTTTGGGGCATTACATAGATCTTTATTTCTCTTTCATACAGTTTAGTTATCTTGTATATAGGGTATATATATATTGATATACTGAAAGAAACCCACCCCCGATTACTGAATAATAATAAAGTACCTCAAATGACAAATCCTTGGGCTCCTTTGGTTTGAGTTTCTCTTGGGTTCTGTTTGCCATCCTGATGAGTGATGCCTGTTTCTGCCGTTTTGATCTATCATTTATAACTAAGGACACACATTGAAATAAAACTGATTATTCTTTTCGCGTTAAATATTTTGGTAAATATGTAAATGTTTTCTACTTGGGGCCGTTTAGTCATGGAGCCGTTTCAGCCAAAACATTTGCGACCGTTTTAGCCAATTTGGGGCCGTTTCTGACTAAGAAGGGCTGTTTCTGCCGATGGGGCCAGTTTCAGCTATATAACCTATTAGAAATATATGACATCACAGTAGTAAGTATTCCATGCGGTTCTTTTGATCAGCTCAGGTGTTTGTTAACTCTATACGGTGTTCGTGTAGATGTAACCAAGATGGAATGCTACTGTTATACCTCGCCGCAACTGAGCTGGAAACTGTCACAGTTATATTTGCAATAAAAACAGTTTTACAATGATGAACTGACGAGAAAGCTTAAGCAACTGGATTTCAATGCACATATATAATATCTTAAGAGGTTTAAAGTCTAAAACAAAATACTAACGTTGTGTAATTTAGGTAACTATGGCACGTTATTACTAGTTATATTTCTTACATCACGACGATTATGCTTTGAAACACATCTATGATGTCATTCAATTGTCCCGAATGCCCACCATTTGAATTACAGTGTTGGATCATGAAGTAAAATGATATTCATAATTGACAGTATTATGTAATTAGAAAAACGGTGTACAGAAACACATATGAAAACCGTGTATTTTTGGAATTGATTGCCCGTGATTTAGCATTTAGAAAATATTACCAATAGCAAAATATATGACCAGTATGTATTACAATTATCCCAGTTGCATAGATCGATGCTAATGCTGTTAATCACTGGATTGTTTGGTCCAGAGAAACAGAGAGAACGGTACTGAATATCTATTGTTTATGTAACTCACGTGATATATTTCCATGCAAGAAGTGTTGGGAATACAAGCAACGGTAATTATTCTCATTCCCTGTTATATCAGCCTAAAAACATGTCGAACAGGAATAAAACTGAGGGAATACTAGAACAAAGATCATAACGTCTTGTGATGTTTTACTTTCTAGCTGGCTGATTAAAGTACTGTCGGAAATAGAAAAAAACCCTGTTTTTAGGCTGTTACTCTGTATCCCTAAAATTGCAAATAGCATATGTCGAAATAACCCACTTCGGCCTAACTGGGCGTTCAGTGGGATTCGTAATACGATATCCAGAAACAAGTTCACTCGTAAAATCGGGCAAAACTTTAAAAATACGAATAGCTGTTGAAAACAATAGATCAGACTGTGCGTGGCAATTAGGTCGCTCAGCCAGGTATGACGACGGACCGTCGACTCACCTGGCATGAAATGCACGTGCTGCCTACAGGCACAAGGGGCCATCTCAAAGATATTTTGTGCTTGTTCATGTGTGTTGACTATGTCTCATCTACTGATCGTTCTTTCATAAAGTTTATGTTGAGATATGCAAGAGAGTATGATACCCGAAAACCATAGAAACACATTGTAGTATATAGGTGGCATGACCACCCGAAGATCGACAGGACTTGATATTATTTGTAAATTGTTATGACATGCCGTGTACCTCCCCAGTATAATTGCCCTAAAGGATTATCTTATCTTAGCTGATATCTCTATCCCCAAGCCCGACCCCAGGTTTTGCTTTTGAGGCGACCCCTCCTATCTGTTTCTTTTTTTTATAGTGACAGTGAGACTGCATGGTAGCTACATCCTTAATAGTTTCGGCATAAAAGTTATTATTATTATTTTATTATTTTTCAGCTATCGTTTATAATGAATCTACGTCTAATTTCAAATTGGACATTTAAAAAGTGTCCTTTGTTACACAATATCGTCGCACACTAATTTGCATAAAGCCATGGTCTGTTCCAAATACGTCTTTTTGGACTTATAGAAAAACCGCATTGCTCATTTCTGCACTAATTTCCCCTCAGTAAAGTCCTTTTTTCTCCGTTTCCTATCTCTCTACCACTGAGACTGTACTTAGGTCGAACTTACTTTAACAGATATTTCACACTTTCACACATAAACTACATAAATTGTAGAGATAAATGAGAAAATACAGTTTTTTTCTATTTCCGACAGTACTATAGTTCTCGCTTCCACGTTGTCCTTTTTCATGTTTTCAAATATCCTGTTCATGAGATTTAGCCTTAAGAGTGCCTCGAATTCCACTCTGTCAATAACGATGTATCTGAAATCGGCCGTTGGGGTAATCACCCAATAGGCCATGTGACTGGCTACAATTCGATGTATCATTGGTTGCAGGCGATGCATCCATCAATCTGCGTTCCACACACTTAAATTGGAGCAAGCTACGACAAACTAACACGTCAATTCCTCGACGAACTTGTGAGAATCTCACACACACGTACCAAGATCTGGGAACAGTATCTCAGAAACAGGAACCCGCTGTATCTTCTTTTCGACCACTAACAAGGATACTTATATGTGCTCAATGTCTTTCTTGACACAGTGGAGAAGTACCATGTGCACAGAAACATTGATTAAACAATGCCATTTAGAAAGTGGTCAAATGTAACATGTATTACAGGGATTACACTTTCTTAGTAAAGTACTGGCGATTAGGTGCCTGAATCTGAGGGTGTGGGCGCAAATCCCTGATGACACTCAACCCAAAAACGTACTAGATTTTGTACTTTACTAAGAAAGTGTAATCCCAAATATAACATATGTTACATTTGATCACTTTCTAAATGGCATTGTGTAATCACAGCTTTCGGCCGTGGGAGCCGTGCCAATTAACACTTATCAGAGGGGTACACAAAGTCCGCAGTCTTGACTACCAGTTGCCCGACTTTATTTTTGTGAAACATTAGCTATGCCTGATGATGGGACATCGATGACCACATTGACCACTGGTCTGTTCGAGAGACCCTCCTGCCAGATAAGGAAGGATAACGATGCATGTAAAACGTCTTTATTACAGTGAGAGCAACAATGAAGACGTTGTTCATCCGCCCTGAGTACACCAACTTCTAAATGGCTCTCTCAAAATACGCCTGCCAGAAATCAGTCAGAAAAATAATCGAAAGTTAAATTTCTTCCCTCTCCATTAAGAGACGATATCACTTAACATATCTTTATGTTCCTGAAAGACGCAGGTTCTCTGGTTACCACCACGTCTATATTGTACAATTAAATATTAACGTTATGAGAACATCGATTATTATCAGTTTGACGCATCACTGATACAAGTGACATTGATTTGCAATAAATGTGAAGATGCGACACAAACGTGCGCCGTCACCAAATAACTGCTCTTCCAGGTTTACGATACAGTGCAAACGGTAGGCATCCATCATTTCATAAAAGTTTCAACCAAAGTAGCAGACAATGTCTATGTCAGAACATTGATTTCAAATATATACACAATTTGGTTGGTTGGCTTGTTTTTTTAACGCCGCACTCAGCAATATTCCAGATATATGGCGTCGGTCTGTAAAACATCGAGTCCGGACCAGACAATCCAATGATCAACATCATGAATATCGATCTACGCAACTGGGATACGATAACATGTCTGAACCAAGATGGGAGACAAACGTTTTCCCTTAACCAAATAACTGCTGTTCCAGATTTACGATTCAGCGCAAATTGTACGCATTCACGTTTATCATTAATTTATATTTTCATAAAAGTAAGCAGGCAATGTCGGTAGTGAGAAATGCAGCATTCAGCGAATACAGAAAACATAAACTGTAAGCCTGAATATCAAGTACTACTGAAATGATGAATACACGTGTAGAGAGGAATAATTGCTTTGAAAGCTCCAAATATCCTCCGAATATATGGTCAAGAAGGAACATTGTTACAGCTGAGATAATCGCATATTTGGCACATCTGAACACTAAAATGTTCTAAATATTCTAACACCAACCCTGGCTGGTTGGTGTTTAACGGCTCAATATTCATCCAATGTGGCAGCGTTTATAAATACTCAAGTCTGTACCAGACAGTCCAGAAGTGCTGATAGACGTTCACGTGTATACAGACGTCGGAACGAACGTTACACCGATAACTGTGTGCATCAGGTCGGTAGATTAGAAGGGGAAGTGTCATGGTGTGGGCAAGTATCTAGCATAATGCCTGGACAGCTCTTGTGCACGTGGAAGGTGCAGTGAATGGGGTTCGCTACAGAGACGAGATTTTGCAACGTCACGTCGTTCCTTTCATCCACGTCAAGGGTGGATCTTTCCAGCATGGCAATGCTCGACCTCACGTTTACCAGGACTTCCTCCGGCAAAACAACTTTTATGGTTTACCGTGGCATTCTTGATCGCCCGATTTGTCCCCATTGAATATCTATGGGATACTTTCGATCGACACATGCGCCATCGGAATCAGTCACCTCAGACACTACAAGAAACTTTAAGTAGCACTTCAACAAGAGTATCAAGCATTCCTCAAGACAGCATCCGGAATCTGCACTCTGCAACATTACAAGACACACCTACAACACTGCAAGACAAACCCTAAAACAACGCAGGACACACCCTACAGCAATGTAAGACACATCCTACAACAATGTAGGACACACCCTACAACAATGTAAGACACATCCTACAACAATGTAAGACACACCCTACAGCAATGCAAGCCACACCTACAACAATGTAAGACACACCCTACAGCAATGTAAGACACATCCTACAACAATGTAAGACACACCCTACAGCAATGCAAGACACATCCTACAACAATGTAAGACACACCCTACAGCAATGCAAGACATTTCCTCCAACAATGTAAGACACACCTACAACCATGTAAGACACATCCTACAACAATGTAAGACACACCCTACAGCAATGCAAGACATTTCCTCCAACAATGTAAGACACACCTACAACAATGTAAGGCACATCCTACAACAATGTAAGACACACCCTACAGCAATGCAAGACATTTCCTCCAACAATGTAAGACACACCCTACAACAATGAAAGACACACCCAGCAACATTGAAAGACACACCTACAACAATGCAAGACACATCCCAGTTACTCACTCACGTCAAACGCCTAGTGACGTCAGCGAGAATGTGGCGATGAGACATCACTGCATGGGTTGACTGGTGAAACTGCTCACCTTCTCACTTGATTGTCAATATGATCCAGCGAACGTTCTTCGAGGTTCATGTCGAGAGACCACGCAGGTCGTGGCAAAACATGTTCATGTAGTTGAGGAAGTCCCTTGTCAGCCAAGATTAATCCGGGGCCCTGGAAGGCCATACCGCCACCTTTTGTAGGATAAATAATTGGGGTCGCAAAAGTTCATCCTGATATCTCCACTGAGTACTGTTGCCTTGAATGATGACCAACCTCGTCTTCAAGGTTCCACAGACGTACTGAAATCATATCTATCCCTCAGAAAAACGGATTGTTTTGCAAAGTAATATGCTTTGTCGTCGGAAGGCTTGCTTTCCCCCTATAAGTATTAGCACGCATATTGCTATCGTCGTTAATTAACTGGTACATTTGAAGTGACAAGATATTTAGTTGTAGTCTTAATAAACCATATATGATCTACGCCTAAGGTGTTCATCAGGCTAAACCTGTTGAAAAAAGTCTGATTTTACGGAGGTAACCATAGTTTTATTGTGTAATTAGCTCTTCTATCGAGTGTTTACATGTCCATTACAGGTGCGTCATCCATATAGATGCGTAAAATAGTGGACTTTCGGGACAATTGAATGACATCATAGATGTGTTATATAGCGTAACCGTCGTAATGTAAGACAAATACAATGTAACGAGAACTTCATATGCACTCTTCACAAAAAGTAACGCACAGATGACTTTGGGGATATTGGTCTCATGCAGCTGCGGGAACGTAACTATACAAATCTATTATTTCTTTCCAAAACGTGATCGTTCTGTGATTGCCAACATCTTCAGCGCCAAACCGCGACAATTTTTAATGTTTCCCTTGTTTTAGAAGCGTTTGAAGAAATATTCGCCAAAACGTCAAAAAACTCTTTATCTATACAATTTTTCACCTTTTTGCCATTGAAAGTTACATGAAATAATTGCTCCTAAACAAATTCTTCTAAAACTGGCTTATGCGTTTGTCCTTTGTACATTTTAAGAGTGTATATTCTGAGCATAAAAGTGTCACGATAAGGCTGAAATATTGGCGATGTGACTTTTAATTTTAAATTTTAACTCACTCACTCACTGAGCATAAAAGTGCCACATATAGTTACATTCTACTTGAATTTCACTTCTTTAGCATTGATATTTATTCTTAAAACCTCGTGAAATGTGATTTATATGCATGGAGATCCTGTTTCTTAAAGGTCACATGCAACCAAAAAATCAAACATAATTAAAACACAATTATCACTTATTCGTGACATATAATATACATTGCTGGTTATGAAAAAAACATATAAACAAAATTATAAGCGTACAATCGCAAATCAAAAGTGCAATATTGTGTACTTCGGTTTACTTCCCAAGAAACGAAGCAGCCGGGATACCGAACCCAGTCAGAGCGGGTGGGTGTGCACTCAAGTGTAACGGCTGGTTCATTTGCGTATGCCCTCACGGCTTATTGTGTGTGTATATGTAGAGATGTTGGGTTTTGTAAATACATGCTCATTTTTTGTGTATAACATTTTGCAATCAACAGACATCATAACATGTCAAGTGTTCAACTATCACACCTGCCTGTCTGTGTAATTACATAATGTGACAGAGACCGAACTCGGGCCATAAATCAATGCATTTTGTTTATGGTGTATAGCCTGATTGGTGTTAAGTTCAAATTGCATGTGGTCAGTGATAGCAGCTGTGTATTAAATATTGTCATTAGCAGACAGGCAGGCAGACACACAGGTGTCAATAAAACAAGACATTGAGTTTTGTCTGTGACAACGACATATCTATATCATAGTTAGAAATTCTGTCAACGCTAAATAATGACATTGCTTTTAAGTATCGAACTGAGAAAGTGACTCGGTAAGAAGAACGTGTGGTGAAATTATATAAACAGTTAATTTACTGTCATAACATATAAAAAGCTCGCGCCTGTGAGATATCAACAAAACATTAGAATAATAGCTCACACCAAAGCCTTCACCGAGTATTCACCGGACAACCCGCTTCCAAGCTGCGCGAACCTATTTCACTGCGCACGTGCTATGAGCGCAGCCCAGCTGTTGAAACCCGTTTTCCCCAGAAAAGTCGGGGGAAAATTAGTGAAACGTTTGAACTCCGATTTCGCGCGGTTTTTCATCGCGTTATTTTTCAACTTTATAAGTTGAATTTGCATTTTTGACGATTTGTTTCGGTAAGTCCATACCAAAAGGTATCAGAATCTGCAAAGTTGTGTTTTACGTTGCATGTGACCTTTAAGCTTTCTCTCCAGTTCATCGTTGTAAAACGGTTACGGTTGTTATTCCAAATATAATGGGGATAGTTTCTAGCTCAACTGCGGTGAGACATAACAGAAGCACTCCATCTTGGATGCATGGGACCTAGGACAGGTCAGAATCCATCTATACGAACACCGAATAAGAAGAGTTAACACACATCTGGGCAGATCAAAAGAATCGTATAGGATATTGACCACAAAATTATATATGTATTGCTAAAATGTTGTTTTCTTTACAGGGTACTTTGTTACACCTATCTAGAAGGTTCTATATTAACTGTTATTGATTATAGTCAACATCCATGTTCAGCAAATGTCTGAATTGCCAACATTTGTTTTACTTATTTAATCGTCTTGCCATGTCTTGTTGCTTTATCGGTACCGCCATTTCTTTGAGTGTATATTCATTTCTTTTCATTTCCAGAACAAGAATGAGCCGTAATTACTACTTAATGTTCATTCTGTCACTTGTCACATTTTTGGGAGACACATCAAATTATCACAGACAACCATTTGGTCCAAGAATGTGTGAGGATGTATGCCAGATTAGGAAGTGTTAATCTGTCCTCTTTACAGCAGAGCACCTGTCCTGCCATGTGTTTGAGAATAGAAACACATTTGGTACATTTGAAAAGGTAAGTTTTCCCATTATCTTGCCTTTGTGTAAAATACTTTAATTTCATTGGTTATTGATGGTTTAACAAGTTTCCGTGTCACCCTCCCAGGTGGGATGAAAAAAATATTACCCGCTGCCACGCTAACCGCCAAGTTCTCCGCCGAGTGATCGTATGACGTCACAATATGACGCATGCCGTGCCCGTAGTTTGAAAACCGTTCGCTCAGCTGTTTTTGTATTTACTTTACAGATTTTTTTACTGACTTTCACTGCTTTATTTAAGCTATTTTATACATTGAGTGGTTTGCACACTGAGCTAAAACATAATTAACAATTCTTACAGCAGTTGTATGCTTGTCAGAATATGTTTCACCGATGTTAAAAATCCAGTCGAGAGGCAGACGCCATTTTGTTTCCATGTCATATAGTCGGTAGCAATCTTTTATATAAAATAACATGGCGGTAAGATAAATACGTTGTATGCTTCTCCCTCGGGTAACACGGTCTGATGTACGCCTCTTTGAAGCAGTGTCATCCCTCGCCTACCGGCTAGTGTGACACAGCTACAAAGAGTCAGAAATCAGACCGTTTTACCCCGGAGAGAAGTAGACAATTTATAATGTTTTCTTGTTTCGTGACATATTGTTTTCATTGGTTGGGACCTATTGTATTCTCGATTGCTTTACCTTTGATTATACTGTTGTCAATGAACTTTTATTTTGGAAATCAGAACATCGCGAACCTTATCCCGACACCGAGCAGAATCTGGTCAGAGGAATCGAACGTTCACGATCATAGAAAAGGGAAGTGTAAGTTACTTTTTATTTATTGATATTATAAGTCATCTCAATGACTAGTAACTTGATCACCCCTACCATTCATCTCATTGCCCTTCTGCAGACTAAAAATCCCAATTCATATGTAAGAAGCTTGGTTTATAATAACAAAAAAGACAAAACCGAAGAACAAAATTGTCTCGAAATTCTGCAACAATGTAATCAATTACAAATACATTTGCAAACTACTCAGGCTGTATACATTGTCTCACTCATGATATACACTTCAATATCACGAGCGCGCGTGTGTGTGTGTGTGTGTGTGTGTGTGTTTATGTGGAGATTAGCCTCCTTTTGAACACTGTGTCACCTATTTAAATATATCAATCAGGATTGCTGAAACCCAGTATTATTACAAATTTATATGAATTCAATCTATCACCATGTTAAAGTATTTTATCGTACTAAAAGACAGCGAGCACACTGAATTATGAAGTGAAAAACCCAAGAGAGTTGAATCATATTATGACATGCTAACCATGCTAGGCCAGTAACAGCCACTAACATATCCAGCTATTGATCAATGGTTGTTCCTGCACCAAAGGCAACAAGACGCTTGTCGATGGCAATGGTACTGGTCGTATAAAGACGTGCAAAGAAGGCAGGACATGGGATGAAGCTCAGGTAGTTTGTCAGAAGGATGGAGGCAGCCTGGTCAAGATAGGAAACAGGGATAAAGAAAAACTAGTTCGAAGGCAGTTCGGATTTTACAGCCGTACGTATTAGTAAGTTAGTGAGTATGGTTTTGCCTCTATTTTAGTAATATTTAGAAATGGGCTTCACATTGTACCCATGTGGTGATTCGAACCGAGCCTTCAGTGTCGCGAGCAGAAAGTTTAACCATTAAGCTACCCCACTGGGCCCTTTGTGGTGCACAAGACCGTTTCAGCAGATTTATGAACACACAAATTTACTTGTTATTCACATACGTGTTACTGGGTAGAACTACTGGAGACACACGTTGTGTTTCAGAATGACAAAGTAAAATCACCCAGATACTGTATTGTTACTGTGTACCCCCAACGGGAGAACATTACCACCTTACCTTGGCCAGCCATCGAACATTATTTGGGATAATCTTGGTACAGCGTGTACGACACCGTTAACAACAACCGACTACTCTCAGAGAACTAGGCGGTGCTCTGCAGGAAAAATGGGATAGAATTGAACAAAGTTGGTATTAGGACCAAGCCGTGTCGAATCCGGGATTGTGTTGAGAATAGAGGTCGATTCAAGCCATATTAATGAATTGTCATGGCGAATGACGTAATTGACAGTAGTGCGCCACCTAACAAAATCAATCACATAACAAAACCTGACATTAAACGTCTAATCAAATCTTAGTAGGATACCCCTGTTATACTGTTTAATTATTCATCTCATTAAAGAAAATATAGAATCAATAGTTGTGCACCTTTTATCAAATATCCCCCCTCTTTTGTTACTTTACACATATCGGCCAATGGATAAAGCGTATGCTCATCACGCGTAAGTCCCGGGTTCAATTCCCCACATGGGCCGAATGTGTGAAGCCCATTTCTAGTATCCCCCGCCGTGATATTGCTGGGATATTGCTAAAAGCGGCGTAAAACCAAAATCACTCACTCACTCATCTGTCTCATTACAGATATACATTTTATCAATAGTTGTGCTTCGTTTACTGAATATCCCTTCTCAGGTATAGAATCATCATACACATCTCTCTAAAAATAGACAAAACTGTTTCATGGGACCATGAAGCAACTGATTGTAGTTAGCGTTAATACCAGGAATTTGATGCTTATCAAATTAAATCTGAACAATTGTGTTGCTTATGACGAATTAATAATCATTATATATTTCTATCCTTTAAACGGCACATACTTTTTCTTATGAAGCAAGAGAAAGATGAGTCTGAACCATTTCGTACAGTTCATGACACTATCCTCTGTGTATCTCACCACGGTGAGTCTGACCCATTTCGAGCCACAAAACACATCATGCCGCTCTCCTCTGTGTATTTCACTGTGACTTGTTGCACGAAATGGGTCAGACTCACCTTGCTGATAAAATAATTCGCCAAAGCATGGTGTTGTGTTGCCATTAGTCTATATACTATTCGTCTTTCAGGTCATATAGTATGACCAGAAATTATTGAGAATTTTAGGAATATGTTTAATTGGATTTCTAGTATAAACAACCTATCAAGTGCTAGGTTTCATTTAAGAGAGACAACTCCGTTAATCCTTTTTCATTAGTTTGTGAAGAGTTACCCCCTTTGTTTACATGCTAGCAGACGACATTTCCAGTTATCCTCAGAAGAGGAAGTTGATTTTAGAGTATTATAACAAGGACATCAGACCAGCTAAAGTCCTTTCAAGTAGAAC